>NC_056445.1:1547500-1860000 GCF_018296145.1 Oncorhynchus tshawytscha
AATAGCCCAGGTGGCATGATGGGTTTCTCATTCAGTTGCAGAAGGTGGTTTGGTTTTAGGGCTTCCAGGTCATTGGGGTCATCAGACACTGTTGTGATTGGCTGATCATTTAGGATATCTTCCACTTCACAGAAAGCTGTCTGTAAGCCTTCATCATCTAGTGTTTGCTATCTCAAGACTGAGGTCATAATGGATTTTACCTGTCATTTCAGCCGCTCCCACACATGAGCTTTGAGAGGTGGCTGCCTTTGGATAAGATGGCAGGATGCTTGATGTTCTCTAGACTTGCTGCCTTAGCCTTCCTCCCAACTCTCAACACACCATCCTTCATCAAGCCTGAAGATGGTGCTGTTTCTATTCAGATCTGTGCCTCTTTCCAAAGCAGCCATTTTCTTTCTTAATAAACATTAACGCTGGCTGTAACATAATTGATTTCTCAGCCTGCATCATGTCGTCCTCAGAGAGACTTTGGCCACTCCGTGAAGTCTGTGATTCAATTGTTTCTTTGTTCTTACCGTTCTTGAGTTATTTTCTTTTCTGACTCACTTGCTATAGCTACTCCATCGTGACACGTTTTGTATTATCTGGTTTGTGGGGCTCTTTTCTTCCTTAACCACTATGAGATTGACTGTAAATGTCTTTCTTGACCTAAGGGTCATCAGAAGGGATGGGGCTCAGCTCTTCTGGCAGTCCTGGCAACTGTTTAGTTTGGTTTATTAGGATCCCCATTTACTACTGCACATCCAGCAGCTACTCTTCATGGGGTCCACATAAAACGTACAAATACATGTCAAGGTAAGAACAGTTATAGACAAGAACAGCATAAGATATGACATTAAATTCAAAATAAAGAATAACAACAAAATAAGAGCTATATATTGGAAAGACACCAAGAGACAACAAAAATACTATTTACACACTATTAATATATACATATTCATATTTTTATATACAGTAAAGTTAAATGAAATCTTAAGAAAGAGAGAGGAGCTGTGATAAAATATGTTTCTTATCTGTGGTTTAAAGCTAAACCTGCTTTTTGCCTGAGTAACCTCTGATGGCAGAGCATTCCATGATGACATGGCTCTTCACAACTGAGCAATGCATTAAATCTGGTTCTGGTTTGGGTACGGTGAAGAAACCCATAGTGGCGTGTCTGGTATGGTATGTAATGTACCTCTCCCCATCTTCACATTAGTCGATCCAATGTTTCTCCTAGGAGTTCAGCTTCTTGAACTTGTTCAATGGTCACATGCTTTATGCACAACTCCAGTTGGGGTTTAGGTCCAAGAGAATGCTTTGAACCAAATATAATGCTTTTAGTTTTAGATGTATTTAAGACCAGTTTATTGTTACTTACCTATTCTGACACTGACTGTAACTCCTGGCTAAGAGTCTCAGTGAACTTACATAAAATTACATAGCAATTTTAACGTCTTGTAAAGGCCCAAGGCAACTGCCCTGAGGGATACCACATTGTATATACTGTATCTAATGTTAGAGAAGCTTCCATTGAATAATAATCTTTGGGTTCTATTGGATATGTAACTATGTGATGGCAGGTGATGTAAAGCCATAAACAGTGAGTTTTTTCAATAACAATTGATGATCAATAACATCAAAGGCTTCAATGAAATCTAACAATACAGCTCCAACTATCGTCGTATTATCTATTTATTTAGCCAATTTAGCCGAAATGTTGCGGTTCATCTGATGAAGGATTGACTCGATCTATAAGCCTAGGTCGATAGCAAAACAGGCAATATGATACACTACAAGAAAGGAAACACATATATAACTGTAGAAAACGGTTGCAGGTCGGAGGGCCATCTAACAAGTGCAGATCGGAGGGCCATCAAGCCAAACAGACCGATGAAGCATGGGTAAACAGCGAGAGTATCTATGACTCTCTGAGGACTGAGTAGGGTAGGGGGCCCACACCCTACGCTTCTCCCTTCCCTTGGTGCGGGGTTCTGGGCCGGGAGGGTCGGAAGGGTGGCTCCGGCCCTGGCCCGGGCTCAGTTCCCGGCATCTCCATGTCGCCTGGGTTGCACCCGACCGGCTCCATCCTCCCTATCCCTGTTAGGCACGGCCACATGGCGCACCCCCTTTCCCCATTTCAGCACCGTTACCCGCTGCTCTGAGACAAGCAAGACTACTTACATTTAATTAGATCTACTACTGTACAAGGACATTTTATGCATCTACCAGTTCTCTTACCATTTTGTACAATTGTGTGATTAGCCTACCAGTTGGTGTAACTGTAATGATAATTCTCTTGAGAGGAATTTTGCAATTCACAATCACAATATTAAAAACATTCAAATGCATTCATGAATTAAATCGCTTTAGCCGACATGTTGCATCTGATGAAGGATTGACTCGATCTATAAGTCCAGCACGGTCATAAAATGGGCAATAAGATACACTACAAGAATGGGAACACATATAACCGTAGGAAATGGCTGAAGTTCATATTGAATAATAAGATGCATGTTGCAAGCTTTATTTTTCCCGCTTTTTCTTTTTATTCATTTATTTTATGGCTGACAAATTCTGCCATTATGATGAATAGGGGCTCTATGACATCAGCCTCTCTATTGTTCTCTCTATGTGTGTAACAACGGGATGCTTAATATGATCTGAATGGTTACCATGACCTAAATATTGAAATAAAGAAGGCTAATGAAGGCAACTAATTGTTGCTTGCTAAAACTCCCGAAGTCATACAATTGTTATAATAAGATTTGAAGCAATAGCCTACCTGTGTGTGGTCAACTATTTCAGCACCGTTTTGCACTGATCTGAGACGAAAAACGAAACCCTCAGGGTTTCCGTCAGGAAAATATGATGCTGTACAACGTGACCAGTCTCGTTGTACAGGACTGGTCTTGATAAATCAATGAGATTTCATTTTCCCTAAATCTCCGTTTGGGAATGGTTAAACTACAATTAGGGTGTGGAAATATTGGGATTATTTTGCACTTAGTACTGTAGTCTACTCGCGACTGGTCACGTTGTACAGCATCATAACGGAAACCCTGAGGGATTCATGTTTTGTTTTTCTTGTAATAGAAACACCACAATATTAACCTCTCTAGGGTACGTGGGCGTCCCACCTAGTCAACAGCCAGTGAAACTGCAGGGCGCCAAATTCAAAACAACAGAAATCCCATAATTAAAATTCTTCAAACATACATGTATTTTACACCATTTTAAAGATACACTTGTTGTAAATCCAGCCACAGTGTCCGATTTCAAAAAGGCTTTACGACGAAAGCAAACCAAACGATTATGTTAGGTCAGAGCCAAGTCACAGAAAAACACAGCCATTTTTCCAGCCAAAGAGAGGAGTCACAAAAAACAGAAATATAGATCAAATGTATCACTAACCTTTGATGATCTTCATCAGATGACACTCATATGATTTCATGTTACACAATACATGTATGTTTTGTTCGATAAAGTTCATATCTATATCCAAAAATCTGAGTTTACATTGGCGCATTATGTTCAGTAGTTCCAAAACATCCGGTGATTTACAGAAATACTCATAATAAACATTGCTAAAAGATACAACTGTTATGCATGGAATTTTTGATCCACTTCTCCTTAATGCAACCGCTGTGTCAGATTTCTTTTTTAAACTTTATGGAAAAAGCACCCCATGCAATAATCTGAGTACGGCGCTCAGAGACCAAAACAACCCAAACAGATATCCGCCATGTTGTGTAGTCAACAGAAGTCAGAAATAGCATTATAAATATTCACTTACCTTGGATGATCTTCATCAGAATGCACTCCCAGGAATCCCAGTTCCACAATAAATGTTTGTTTTGTTCGATAATGTCCATAATTTATGTCCAAATACCTCCTTTTTGTTCGCGCGTAACTTCATTCTGTTCGTAACTTCATTTTGGTTTTGCAGAACACTGACAAGCAGCTTTTGATTGAGGTCACCAGCACAGATCCACAGATGACGCATTCTCTATTGCACTCCACACTGCCCTTTCCCACCTGGACAAAAGGAACACCTATGTGAGAGTGCTGTTCATTGACTACAGCTCAGCGTTCAACACATAAGTGCCCTCCAAGATCATCACTAAGCTAACAACCCTGGGACTGAAGACTTCCCTCTGCAACTGGATCCTGGACTTCCTGACGGGCCGCCCCCAGGTGATAAGGGTAGGTAGCAACACTTCTCCCACGCTGACCCTCAACACGGGCCCCTCAGGGGTGCATGCTCAGTCCCCTCCTGTACGCCTTGTTCACCCATGACTGCGTGGCAGCGCATTAATCCAATACCACCATTAAGTTTACCAACGACAATGATACAGCCAATAGGAAGGTACCAGGACAACAACCTCTCTGTCAGCGTGGGCAAGACGAAGGAGCTTATCGTGGACTACAGGAAATGCAGGGCCAAACACGTTGCCATTCACATCGACGGAGCTTCAAGTTCCTCGGTGTCCATATCACTAAGGACCTATCATGGTCAAACACACCAACACAGTTGTGAAGAGGGCACGACAATGCCTCTTCCCCCTCAGGAGGCTGAAAAGATTTGGCATGGGCCCTCAGATCCTCAAACGGTTGTACAGCTGCACCGATGAGAGCATCTTGACTGGCTGCATCACCGCTTGTTATGGCAAACTACCTCCCATCCAGGACCTCAATACAAGGCGGTGTCAGAGGAAGGCAAAGGTGTCAAACACTCCAGCCATTGACCGTTTTATTTTTTATTTAGCAAATCTTTTTCTTACTTTTTAACTCTTCATTATTGGGAACGGGCTCGTAGGTAAGCATTTCACTGTAAAATCTACACCTGTTGTATTCACGGCATTTGACCAGTAAAATTATTTTTGATTCAAGTGAGGCGCCAAGGGTTGAGGAATTGAACCTCTCCAAAGTCCTCTGCAAATACCCTCCGCATAAGCATTAAAACCATCTGTCCTTCTACAGTACTGTCCTTACATTGACTTGTCATGAAGCTTTGAGTTCTCTGTATTCACCCAGGACTTTAAACTTGGCATAAACTTAGCAGTGGATGCTGCTATTTCATTTTCCAATTCCAGTTTCTCCTTTCAGTTCTGCCAAAAGCTTTGCTTCTTCACTTTCAAACTGATGTTTAATTTTGAGCCCTTCTGCAGGAACCGAATCAAATCAAATGTTATTTGTTACATGCTTCGAAGACAAGAGGTGTATACAGTGAAATGTTTAGTTACGGGTCCTTTTCCAATAATGCAGAGTTAAAGATAACATTTTTTAAATAATAGTGACACAGTGAATTACAAATAAAAATAACTGGTAAAAATAACATGGCTAAATATAGGGAGTAGAAAATGTGCAGGGGTATGAGGTAATTGAGGTAGCCATGTCCTGTAAATATACCGTAGGTACAGTAGGGGTAAAGTGACTAGCAGAAGCATATGTGGAGTGTAAAAAGTGTGTGTATGTGTGTGTGAGTGAGTGAGAATGTATGTGTGGCATCAGTATGCATGTCATGTGTGTGTGGATATATCTAGTGGGTGTGTATGTGTGTGTCGTGTGTGGGTAGAGTCCAGTGTGTTGTGTGTGCATAGAGTCACTGCAAGAGAGAGAGTGCAAGAAAGGGTCAATACAGGTAGTCAGGCTTGCCATTTGGTTAGCTATTTAGCAGTCTTGTTACGATGTCTTATGGCTTGGGGGTAGAAGCTGTTCAGGGTCCTGTTGGTTCCAGACTTGGTGCATTGGTACCACTATAGGGCTGAATTCTCTGCATCAGCTATTACTCAGGAGGCGGTTGTGGATACTATGCTCCTGGCAGAGCCCTTTGACCTTTGTGATACATGTGAAACACTGTTGTACATCTTCAGGGAACTCCGTAGGAATGAAACCTGCCCATTTCCATGTATGTACAGGACATATTCGAGAATGAATGTGACCTCTCCATTTTAGGCTCATACCAATCAGCATGGTCATTAAACTTTTCCTCTTCAGACAATAGCATTTGCACAGAATTGTGAAACTCTGAATTTGTTATCTATTTGTTATTTTTTATTTTACCTTTATTTAACTAGGCAAGATGCAATGCCTAAGACCACTGCGCCACTCAGGAAATGCATAATTTATGCATTTTGTCCACTTGGCCAACACACTCCACCCTTGTTAATTGATTTAATTCATTTTTCTTGTCAATACACCAAGCTCAGTTCTTCGATCAGCCAATCAGCTTTGTACATTTTTGTTCAGCAATCATGACATCATCACTTGCGTTTTCCACAGCCTTAACTGGCTCAACATCAGTTTGTCCACTCTCAGATCACGCTTTTCGCCTGTTTTGTCTGCCATTCCGATAGACGGAGGCACTTCAGTGCAATAGGTGGCATTAATGCACAAAAAACATTGGATGCCAGCTGATAAAACCCACAGAAGAAGGGGCGGGGAAGGGCGGGGGCGACAACTAGCTAACTGGCCTATTGTAGAGAATGGAACCACTATCAACCCAAGCCTGTGTGCATTCCACGTTGCTGAGCACCGCACATCCTGCTGGGTGGACCTGACAGGTAATCCTTTACCTGATGATTCCTGAGATGGCTCTGTGGAAAGATCAGGTCTCAGGTGGGATGCCTTATAATTAGTTTTTTTCTTGATTTTGTTTTGAAACTATTAAAGTTATTCAAACCATACCATTCTTGATGTAGTTTTGAAATGATCATAAGTATTTTAAAATGTTACTTTCATTTTTTTTTTTACAATTAGTGTTTTATTGCCTGTTGGCCTAACTAATCACCATCAGCTATTGTGTCCAGAATAGTGAATAATGGCCTTTATTGGGTCAAGAGTTTGAGTTGGGTCAAGAGTTTGAGTCTCTTATTACTGAATGGAGACTGGCTTAGAAAAGTGGTATGATTGTTTTTTTATTTTTTTTATCTAAGTGTAAAATGTATATTTATGATATAAAATGAATTCAGCATATGTCAATCTAGCAAACCAGGCAACTAAAATAAACTTTCTAAACAATGTTTTGGTTAATTTCTAGCTTGTTAGCTAGCTAATGTTAAATTAACTGGCTAGCAGGTTCAAATAATGACCATATCATATAGCTGACAACGTCTTCACTTTAGCTCATTTTTCTTCATTATTACAAGAAAGTAACAAGATCATTATTTACAATTTAATGTTGGACCAATTACAGAAAATAGCCTATGGTTTTGAGTGTGACGAAATAAAAACAGGGCAATCTACCAGAGACTTTTAGAACTTGTACCCTGTACCATTGGCCTAACGTTATATCCTATATTACCGTCTCTGGTAAACACATAATATATAATATAAAACAGTTCATTTGTCACATGCACAGGATACATAATAAGTAGTGAAATGGTTACTTGCATAGTGGAGTCTTGTTTAGACATGTAAGCTAGCTATCTTGCTAGCTAGCTAGCTAAACCATAATCGCAACTCATAGCATTACCACCGTCAATCTGCAGCTAACCAACCAGGTTCAATGTTAGCTAGCTAGCTAACATTTGGGAATAAGTAGCAAATCAAATGGCTCTGAGATACGAATAATAATACTAGATAGATCATACATGTAACGTTAGTTAGCAAGCTAGCCAGATAATATTAGCTAGCTATCTAACAGTACGCTTTCATTTACAATGAAAACAACTTTCTGACAATATTTGAAATGTTTAATATCTGAAAATGTAGTTAGCTAGACTATCTCACTTCTATATATGGATGGATGCTTCTCCTTCTCTGTCACGGATGCCATGGTTGCCCTTAGTTTGAAGATGTAATCCGGAGACAGGTGTTTTATACAACAGCCTTCTCTGTGTTCTCTTTTTGACTCCCTCTGCATATTTTGCAATCAAACGCCAGAAATTTCTACATCTGCTTAAGCTATCATACTCTAATTCCACCGGGCATTCCACTGATTTCAAAACATGGTCCTCCAGAAAGTGGAGAGTAACTCTTTTGCAGTTCTACTACATGATATCTTTCATAAAAGCCACGTTAGAAAGGATTACCTACACATACTGACCAGCTCATGTTATAGACAGATGCGTGCTACATGACAGACCAATCTGAACTCATCTCTCGGCATGTCCAGCCTACCCATTATCCCAGCCAATCATGGCTAACGGGAAGGTTCCTGCCTTTTTCCGTGGTAAAACAAACTAGGCTTGTAATTTAACAATTGTATTCGTATTTAAAGATGGCATACACGTTTGTTATTATGAATGTTCACATGTCCCAGAAGGCATTTCTGCCAAAAGTTTTGATTTAAAAAAAGTTTATGTTCAAAATGTTGTTGTTTTTTTGCAAGAATTTCAAAAACCTGTTTTCAAATTTGTCACGTGCGCCGAATACAACAGGACCTTACTTACAGGCTCTAACCAATATTGCAAAAAATGTATTAGGTGAACAATAGGTAGGTAAAGAAATAAAACAACAGAAAAAAGACAGGATATTTACAGTAGCTAAGCTATAAAAGTAGTGATGTAACGTACAGACACCGGTTAGTCAGGCTGATTGAGGTAGTATGTACGTAGATGTAGATATGGTTAACGTGACTATGCATATACAGTATAATGAACAGAGAGTAGCAGTAGCGTAAAAGAGGGGGTGGTGGGTGGGACACAATGCAGATAGCCCGGTTAGCCAATGTGCGGGAGCACTGGTTGGTCAGCCCAATTGAGGTAGTATGTACAAGAATGTATAGTTAAAATGACTATGCATATATGATGAACAGAGAGTAGCAGCAGTGTAAAAAATAGTGGTTGGGGGGGGGGACACAATGCAAATAGTCCGGGTAGCCATTTGATTACCTGTTCAGGAGTCTTATGGCTTGGGGGTAAAAACTGTTGAGAAGCCTTTTTGTCCTAGAGTTCGCACTCCGGTACCGCTTGCCATGAGTAGAGAGAACAGTCTATGACTGGGGTGGCTGGGATCTTTGACCATTTTTAGGGCCTTCCTCTGACACCACCTGGTGTAGAGGTCCTGGATGGCAGGCAGCTTAGCCCCAGCGATGTACTGGGCTGTATGCACTACCCTCTGTAGTGCCTTGAGGTCAGAGGCTGATCAATTGCCATACCAGGCAGTGATGCAACCATTCAGGATGCTCTCGATGTTGCAGCTGTAGAACCTTTTGAGGATCTCAGAACACATGCCAAATATTTTTAGTCTCCTGAGTGGGAATAGGCTTTGTCGTGCCCTCTTCACAGCTGTCTTGGTGTGTTTGGACCATTCTAGTTTGTTGTTGATGTGGACACCAAGGAACCTGAAGCTCTCAACCTGCTCCATTACAGCCCCATCGATGAGAATGGAGGTGTGCTCGGTCCTCCTTTTCCTATAGTCCACAATCATCTCCTTAGTCTTGGTTACATTGAGGGATAGGTTGTTATTCTGGCACCACCTGGCCAGGTCTCTGACCTCCTCCATATAGGCTGTCTCGTCGTTGTCGGTGATCAGGCCTACCACTGTTGTGTCGTCTGCAAACTTAATGATGGTGTTGGAGTCGTGCCTGGCCATGCAGTTGTGGGTGAACAGGGTGTACAAGAGGGGACTGAGCACGCACCCCTAAGGAGCTCCAGTGTTGAGGATCAGCGTGGCAGATGTGTTGCTTCCTACCCTCACCACCTGGGTGAGGCCTGTCAGGAAGTCCAGGATCCAGTTGCAGAGGGAGGTGTTTAGTCCCAGAATCCTTAGCTTAGTGATGAGCTTTGAGGGTACTATGGTGTTGAACGCTGAGCTGTAGTCAATGAATAGCATTCTCACATAAGTGTTCCTTTTGTCCAGATGAGAAAGGGCAGTGTGGAGTGCAACAGAGATTGTATTATTAGTGGATCTGTTGGGGCGGTTTACAAATTGGAGTGGGTCTAGGGTTTTTGGGATAATGGTGTTGATGTGAGCCATTACCAACCTTTCAAAGCACTTCATGGCTACGGACGTGTGTGCTACGGGTCGGTAGTCATTTAGGCAGGTTGCCTTTGTGTTCTTGAGCACAGGGACTATAGTGGTCTGCTTGAAACATGTTGGTATTACAGACTCAATCAGGGACATGTTGAAAATGTCACTGAAGACAACTGCCAGTTGGTCAGCACTTGCCCGGAGCACACGTCCTGGTAATCCGTCTGGCCCCGCAGCCTTGTGTATGTTGAACTGTTTAAAGGTCTTACTCACGACGGCTACGGAGAGCATGATCACACAGTCGTCCGGAACAACTGATGCTCTCATGTATGCCTCAGTGTTGCTTGCCTCGAAGAGAGCATAGAAGTGATTTAGCTCGTCTGGTAGGCTATTGTCACTGGGCAGCTCGTGGCTGTGCTTCCCTTTGTAGTCTGTAATAGTTTGCACGCCCTGCCACATAAGACGAGCGTCAGAGCCGGTGTAGTATGATTCAATCTTAGCCCTGTATTGACGCTTTGCCTGTTTGATGGTTCGTCGCAGGGCATAGCAGAATGTCTTGTAAGCTTTCGGGTTCGAGTCCCGCACCTTGAAAGCGGCAGCTCTGCCCTTTAGATCATTGCGAATGTTGCCTGTAATACATGGCTTCTGGCTGGGGTATGTACGTACAGTCACTGTGGGGACAACGTCCTCGATGCACTTATTGATAAAGCCAGTGACTGATGTTGTGTACTCCTCAATGCCATCGGAAGAATCCCGGAACATGTTCCAGTCTGTGATAGCAAAAAAGGCCATGTCGTTTATCATCTGCTTCATCTGACCACTTTTTTATAGGCTGAGTCACTGGTGCTTCGTGCTTTAATTTTTGCTTGTAAGCAGGAATCAAGAGGATAGAGTTGTGGTCTGATTTACCAAATGGAAGGTGACGGAGAGCATTTTACGCGTCTCTGTGTGTGGAGTACTGATGATCTAGAATTTTTTTCCCCCTGGTTGCACATTTAACATGTTGATGGAAATTTGGTAGAACTGATTTAAGTTTCCCTGCATTTCACTTTGTTATTATGGGGTACTTTCTGTAGATTGATGAGAAAAAGGTATTTAATCAATTTTAGAATAAGGCTTTAATGTAACAAATATACAAAAATGTAATTGGTCTGTATACTTTCTGAATGCAATGTATATATACACTAGATGACTGACAGGGGGTGCTGTTTAGAAGCCACCTCAGTAGCCGGTGGGTGAACCCTGATACACAATGCCTTCGGGAAGCATTCACACCCTTTGACTTTTTCCACATGTACAAATGTATCTTTATTTTGACACTGGCCTACACACACTACCCTATAATGCCAAAGTGGAATTATATTTGTCATTTCTTTTTTAAATTACAAAAAAATGTCAAGCTGATTTGAGTAAATAAGTACTCAAACTATTTCTTATAAAATAAACATTCCAAATAAGGTCAGTAGTAAACAATACGTTGCATGGACTTATTCTGTGTGCAATAATAGATTTTAACCAGATTTTTGAATGACTACCTTGTGTCTGTACCCCACACATACAATTATCTGTTAGGTCCCTCAGTCGAGCCATGAATTTTAAACACAAAGACCAGGGAGTTCATCCAATTCCTTGCAAAGAAGGGCACGTATTGGTAGATATATTCATTTTTAAAGCAGACATTGAATATCCCTTTGAGCATGTTGAAGTTATTAATTACACTTTGAATGGTCTATCAATGCACCCAGTCACTACATACAGTGGGGCAAAAAAGTATTTAGTCAGCCACCAATTGTGTAAGTTCTCCCACTTAAAAAGATGAGAGAGGCCTGTAATTTTCATCATAGGTACACTTCAACTATGACGGACAAAATGAGAAAAAAAATCACATTGTAGGATTTTTTATGAATTTATTTGCAAATTATGGTGGAAAATAAGTATTTGGTCACCTACAAACAAGCAAGATTTATGGCTCTCACAGACCTGTAACTTCTTCTTTAAGAGGCTCCTCTGTCCTCCACTCACCTGTTTGAACTTGTTATAAGTATAAAAGACACCTGCCCACAACCTCAAACAGTCACACTCCAAACTCCACTATGGCCAAGACCAAAGAGCTGTCAAAGGACACCAGAAACAAAATTGTAGACCTGCACCAGGCTGGGAAGACTGAACCTGCAATAGGCAGCTTGGTTTGAAGTAAGCAGTAAGCAGCTTGGTTTGAAAGCAGCTTGGTTTGAAGAAATCAACTGTGGGAGCAATTATTAGGAAATGGAAGACATACAAGACCATTAATAATCTCCCTCGATCTGGGGCTCCACGCAAGATCTCACCCCGTGGGGTCAAAATGATCACAAGAACGGTGAGAAAAAATCCCAGAACCACACGGGGGGAACTAGTGAATGACCTGCAGAGAGCTGGGACCAAAGTAACAAAGCCTACCATCAGTAACACACTATGCCGCCAGGGACTCAAATCCTGCAGTACCAGATGTGTCCCTCTGCTTAAGCCAGTACATGCCCAGGCCCATCTGCAGTTTGCTAGAGAGCATTTGGATGATCCAGAAGAAGATTGGGAGAATGTCATATGGTCAGATGAAACCAAAATATAACTTTTTGGTAAAAACTCAACTCGTCGTGTTTGGAGGACAAAGAATGCTGAGTTGCATCCAAAGAACACCATACCTACTGTGAAGCATGGGGGTGGAAACATCATGCTTTGGGACTGTTTTTCTGCAAAGGGACCAGAACGACTGATCCATGTAAAGGAAAGAATGAATGGGGCCATGTATCGTGAGATTTTGAGTGAAAACCTCCTTCCATCAGCAAGGGCATTGAAGAT
This sequence comes from Oncorhynchus tshawytscha, assembly GCF_018296145.1. Classification (NCBI taxonomy): domain Eukaryota; kingdom Metazoa; phylum Chordata; class Actinopteri; order Salmoniformes; family Salmonidae; genus Oncorhynchus; species Oncorhynchus tshawytscha. Next base: position 1,560,233 of record NC_056445.1, read on the forward strand.
GAAACGTGGCTGGGTCTTTCAGCATGACAATGATCCCAAACACACCACCCGGGAAACGAAGGAGTGGCTTCGTAAGAAGCATTTCAAGGTCCTGGAGTAGCCTAGCCAGTCTCCAGATCTCAACCCCATAGAAAATCTTTGGAGAGAGTTGAAAGTCTGTGTTGCCCAGCAACAGCCCCAAAACATCACTGCTCTAGAGGAGATCTGCATGGAGGAATGGGCCAAAATACCAGCAACCATGTGTGAAAACCTTGTGAAGACTTCCAGAAAACGTTTGACCTCTGTCATTACCAACAAAGGGTATATAACAAAGTATTGAGATAAACTTGTTATTGACCAAATGCTTATTTTCCACCATAATTTGCAAATAAATTCATAAAAAATCCTACAATGTGATTTTCTGGATTTTTTTCCTAATTTTGTCTGTCATAGTTGAAGTGTACCTATGATGAAAATTTCAGGCCTCTCTCATCTTTTTAAGTGGGAGAACTTGCACAATTGGTGGCTGACTAAATACTTTTTGCCCCACTGTAGATACAGGCATCTTTCCTAACTCAGTTGCTGGAGAGAAAGGGAACAGCTCAGGGATTTCACCATGAGGCCAATGGTAACTTTAAAACAGTTACAGAGTTTAATGGCTATGATAGGAGAAATCTGAGGACAGATCAACAACAATGTAGTTACTCCACAATACTAACCTAATTGACAGAGTGAAAGGAGGAAGCCTGTACAGAATAAAAATATTCCAAAACATGCATCCTGTTTGCACCAAGGCACTAAAGGAATACTGCAAAATACAAAGTGTTCTGTTTGGGGCAAATCCAATACAACATATTACTGAGTAACATGCTCCATATTTTCAAGCTGCATCATGTTATGGGTATGCTTGTAGTCGTTGGACTGGGGAGTTTTTCCGGATTAAAAATAAACGGAATGGAGATTAGCAGTGCTTAATCCTGTCGCACTATTGGCCAGGTCGCAGTTGTAAATGAGAACTTGTTCTCAACTGGCCTACCTGGTTAAATAAAGGTGAAATAAAATGAAATTTAAAAAAGACGGTGAACTGATCGCCAGATGAAATCCAAGCAGCAGTGCAGCAGTCATCTGGAGTTGGTGTCACCCACTTGGGAGAAGCTTTTTTCTGGAGACAGATTTCTTGTAGAGTAGAATGTCTCAGAACAGCAGGAGGGGGCTTCAAGGCCTCTGGATTTGGGTGAGGTAGTCTGCCGTTTGTTGAGCTCAAAGCCTTCGACACCTTTCACTTCACAAGTCAGTGCTAATTGATGTTGTATCTGGTCTGTCTGGTCTGTCTCAGTTCCAGGTTGGATGGTGTCCTTGCTAGTAAAAATCCTCCAAGGACATTTTGTCCAAAAGGATTCTATAAGGAAATAAATGATAAAGTGCAAAGCTGGAGGGATGAGAGTTGCAGGCTCATGTCTATCAGACCAGAGAGATCTTAGAAAGTGAATCTCATTCTAGTTGTGTGAGAGATACAGGAGCACTTCTCACACAGCCATGGTCACCAGTTGGTCTCTCACATACAGGAGGTTACAATGTTGCGCAAACGATTAACCAGGCCGGCCCAACTCCAATCAACTCTTAGAATATAGGCCCAGGTTGAAATCTTTTTTTTGTGGGGGCAGGAGAATTAAGAGGCAACTCGAATTAACTTTATTAAGAATTTTTACATTGCAAATATTGAAAATAATGTTCATGCCATGCAGTGGCGATTTTAGCATGTAAATCTTCATGGGGCAAATAAAATATATGAAAGTGTGATCGATGCATGCCAGCAAAGCCACTACCCAACACAAGACAAAACAATACAGGAATTGCACTATAATGCCCCGTGTTCACTAGTACGTAAGTGTCGCGCGGTAAAACACTGCTTCCAATTTATTTCAATGGATGGAAAGCGGAGAGGGCGGGGACCTTTGTGGGAGGCGGTGAAAAAGTTCAACTTTTGACCAAAGGTTGGGCGATGACGAATCATATAAAGTGTATTCCTTGACGAATTTGACGGGATGGGACCCAACGCTGGAGACATTCTTCAGCAAAGATGGCTGACAAAAATACTAGGATGGAGGCAAATGTATGAAATTATCAAGTCATAACGAATCATGCAACACTTTACAGTAGAGAGGAATATGTTAGTTAATGTAGAGACAAATGATTATGCATATTATTTTGTCATGAAGTTAATTTACGAAAATCGATATTTATCAAGCTAGCTGACTAGCTAACATGCGGCCAGCTTTATGGGTGTTGTGACATGAGTATGAAATTGTTAAACTGGTTGTTTAATTTTTTAGGGACTCCTGAAACAACCAGCAAACCAGGCTGTCATTTTGTGAAACAGTGGATGTAAAGAATCTAGCCAGCTAATGTACAATTTTGTAAGCTTGCCTTGCTGATATTTGCCATGCAATGCAGATGAAGCAATGTAAAGTAACGTTAGCTAGCTAACTATTTTCTTGCTTATTGTGCAGCGGAGGGTAAAAAGACTTGTATGCCTATGGATGTGTAGCTAGCTATGTAGCCGATCTTTGTATGTACCCTAAAACATTTGGTATACATATTCATTCAGAATTTAGCTATGAACCTCAACTATCAGCCAGCAACTTCAAAACAGTATGAATTACATTAATGAAACCTATGGATTGAGTAGAATATAATATAACTTTGTGCTAAGGATGCAAGTTGTATATACATGTAGTTATTACCATGCGTGAGATCCCCACATTGTAGCCCGTACTGTACATTTAATAAACTCAACAAAAAAATAAATGTCCCTTTATCAGGACCTTGTCTTTCAAAGATAATTCGTAAAAATCCAAATAACTTCACATCTTCATTGTAAAGGGTTTAAACACTGTTTCCCATCCTTATTCAATGAACCATAAACAATTCATGAACATGCACGGTCGTTAAGACACTAACAACTTAGAAATGGTAGGCAATTAAAGTCACAGTCATGAAAACTTAGGACACTAAAGAGGACTTTCTACTGACTCTGAAAAACACCAACAGAAAGATGCCCAGGGTCCCTGCTCATCTGCGTGAATGTGCCTTAGGCATGCTGCAAGGACGCATGAGGACTGCAGATGTGGCCAGGGCAATAAATTCCAATGTCCGTACTGTGAGATACCTAAGACAGAGCTACAGGGAGACAGGACGGACAGCTGATCGTCCTCGCAGTGGCAGACCACGTGTAACAACACCTGCACAGGATCGGTACGTCCAAACATCACACTTGCAGGACAGGTACAGGATGGCAACAACAACTGCCCGAGTTACACCAGGAAAGCACAATCCCTCCATCAGTGCTCAGACTGTCCACAATAGGCTGAGAGAGGCTGGACTGAGGGCTTGTAGGCCTGTTGTAATGCAGGTCCTCACCAGACATCGCCGGCAACAACGTCGCCTATGGGCACAAACCCACCGTCCCTGAACCAGACGGGACTGGCAAAAAGTGCTCTTCACTGACGAGTCACGGTTTTGTCTCACCAGGGGTGATGGTCGGATTCACGTTTATTGTCAAAGGAATTAGCGTTACACCGAGGTCTGTACTCTGGAGCAGGATCGATTTGGAGGTGGAGGGTCCGTCATGGTATGGGACGATGTGTCACAGCATTATCGGACCTAGCTTGTTGTCTTTTCAGGAAATCTTAATGCTGTGCGTTACAGGGAAGACATCCTCCCTCATGTGGTACCCTTCCTGCAGGCTCATCCTGACATGACCCTCCATCATGACAATGCTACCAGCCATACTGCTCGTTCTGTGCGTGATTTTTTGCAAGACAGGAATATCAGTGTTCTGCCATGGCCAGCGAAGAGCCCAGATCTCAATCCCATTGAGCATGTCTGAGACCTGTTGTATCGGAGGGTGAGGGCTAGGGCCATTCCCCCCAGAAATGTCTGGGTACTTGCAGGTGCCTTGGTGGAAGAGTGGGGTAACATCTCACAGCAAGAACTGGCAAATCTGGTGCAGTCCATGAGGAGAAAATGCACTGCAGTACTTAATGCAGCTGGTTAATGCAGCAGCTTAATGCAGCCACACCATATACTAACTGTTACTTTTGATTTTTGACCCCCCTTTTGTTCAGGGATACATTATTCAATTTCTGTTTGTCACATGTCTATGGAACTTGTTCAGTTTATGTGTCAGTTGTTGAATCTTTTTATGTTCATACAACTATTTACACATGTTAAGTTTGCTGAAAATAAATGCAGTTGCCATTGAGAGGACATTTATTTTTTTGTTTAGAATCACTGATAATGTACTCTACCGTGGCAAATAAAGGTGTATTTTAAGGTATGTCTTTGAGATGATTTTTCAGTCATATCGAATACCAGGAGTATCAAATTCCAGTCTTTGAATGATGCTGTGTCTGCATGTACAATTATACACTTCAATAGTGTATCACGTTTTGGGGAAGACCCAGATGCAGACAGCGTTGAAGTAACAAAGGTTTATTACTAGAACAAGGGACAGGCAAAATGACAGGTCAAGGGCAGGCAGTCATCAGTAATCCAGATCAGAGTCCAAAAGGTACAGAACAGAAGGCAGTCTAATGGTCAGGGCAGGTAGAGGTCAATAATCCAGTGTAGTGGTGCAACGTACAGGACAGCAGGCAGGCAGAATGGTCAAAAGGGGAAAACAGGAACTATAGAAAAGACAGGAGCAAGGGGAAAACCCCTGGAAGTCTTGATGAACAAAATGAACTGGCAACAGACAGCGAACCCAGGTATAAATACACAGGTGATAATGAGGAGAGATGGGAGACAGCTGGTGGAGGGTGGAGACCAGCACAAAGACAGGTGAAACAGATCAGAGTGTGACTGTGTTTACCAATCTTGGTCCTGGGACATCAATGGTGACACATTGTAACTATGCAGTAGACTAGATACATGCTTTATCTAGTTAAAGGCTGATTTGTAATTCATATATACAGAAATATAATTTAAAAACAGTACACTACACTTCCTATGCATGTAAATACCCTAAAACCAGTTCATCTCAATATCTAATTTCCTTCATCTGCATTGATCTGATAAACACAGGATAGGTGTAGTATTTCATTAAATGAGAGACTTAATTTCAACCAGTAAATAATGTGAAACACTGTTGAAAGAAGTTCATTATCCAAGTGCTATAAATACATAAGACATGCATTATAATATTGTAATTGTAATCTGCACTTCACTGCACATTTGGTGTGTATTATAAAAACAGAGGAAGAAAGAGGTGGCGAGAGGTGTTAAAGACAAAAAGGGAAAGAGGTAAGAACAGGAGCAGGGAAGACAGCATATGATTAATGAATCACAGTGCTATGCTAATATTCTCTCAGTTCATCCGAATTACATAGTGTCTCTAATGGTGTCTCCTAACCAGCCTTGGGCTCCCAGTCGGCCCGAAGGTTATCTTAAGAGCGGGTGAGGTGGAGAAGAGGAGACTTGGGTTGGCATCCTCCCTCACATCTAAATATACCTGCAGACGAAAGACAGATACCATGTTTAAACCTATTTTTTTTATTCTAACACTGTCAGTCATCATAATCATCAGGAGATGAAATGCATAACTGAACTTGGATCATTAACTTGTTATGGCTGCAATCCTGATATCGGGATAAGTGTCATCAACAACCGTTGAATAGCATAGTGCTACATTCAATAAATATTACTATAAATATTTATATTCATGAAATCACAAGTGCAATATAGGAAAACACAGCTTAGCCTTTTGTTAATCCACCTGTCGTGTCAGATTTTGAAATTATGCTTTACAGCGAAAGCAATCCAAGCGTTTGTGTAAGTTTATCGATCGCACAACAAAACATTAAGTACACTTAGCATCAGGTAGCTCGCTCAAAAATCAGAAAAGCAATCAAATTAATAGTTTACCTTTGATGATCTTCGGATGATTTACAGAACAAATGTTCCTTTTGTTCCATAAAGATTATTTTTAGATCCAAAATACCTCCGTTTGTGTTTGTCGCGTTATGTTCAGAAATCCACAGGAAAGAGCGGTCACGACAACGCAGACAAATTCCAAATAGTTTCCATAATGTCCACAGAAACATGTCAAACGTTTTTTATAATCAATCCTCAGGTTGTTTTTAAAATATATAATCGATAAAATATCAACCGCAAATGTCTTTCACAGTAGGAGAGGGAAAAGCAATACCTACCCAAACTCTGTTGAGCGAGCAAAACTCATGTGACCACTTGACGCGATGTTATCGTTCTGGCTCATTTCTCAAAATAAAAGCCTGAAACTATGTCTGAAGACTGTTGACACCTTGAGGAAGCGATAGGAAAAGGAATCTGGTTCATATCCCTTTAAATGGACAAAGGGAGGCTATGGAACATGGAGTTTTCAAAATAGAAGCCACTTCCTGGTTTGATTTTCCTCAGGGTTTCACCTGCAATATCAGTTCTGTTATACTCACAGACAATATTTTGACAGTTTTGGAAACTTTAGAGTGTTTTCTATCCAATACTACTAATAATATATTAGCAACTGCGACTGAGGAGCTGGCCATTTACAATGGGCACCTTTTCATCCAAGCTACTCAATACTCCCCCTGCAGCCTTAAATCGTTAACTCTGGGACTACTACATCTCTATATCTACATTTCATTGTCAAGCATCTCTTTAATAATACTTCCTGTTGACCCGACCAAGTGACCTCTCACTTCTGATCATGCTGTGCCCTCTATGTAGCCAGTTCAGATGCGGGGGGGGAGGATTTAGGGAGAAGGGGAGAGAGGGATGAAGTGAAGGAGAGAGACTGTTATTGAGAAAATAAGGTAGTTAAAGAGAGTGTTCAACAGGAATCTGTGTGTGGCCTCACCTGGTGTCCACACTAAGTGGCTGCAGAGTCCTTTATGCTGAAAAACATGCAGACACGTGAGGACAAACAATATAGCATAGTTAAAGAAATAATGAAGTGTCTTACTATTCTCCATGGTTGGTCCTCTTGCCTATTCTTTGAAGGTGGGAGGAGCCACAGTTAATCCATCAATCAGATTGATACATGAGTGTGTAGGTGTGGGTTATCGGGTGTCTAATTGTTTAATAATATGGGTGACTTAAAATAGCCTGTTTTGTTTTTGTGCAGACATCACACCCTTACCTAAACAGCACCCTCACCTGAGAAGTAGAAATCAAAGGGAGAGAAACTGAGAATTGAATAACTGTAGTTGACATAGCTAAGTAAATGGAAGAATACACTTATTACAATGTGGATGGTTCTTAAAAGAGCCTTTGGTTGTGCATAGTGTAGTCTGTGGTGTTGCCAGGGAACAGCACCCTCTTCAAATAAGTAGGAGGTGAAGATCTCCCGCACACAGATTGCCTCTTGCTGCAGATCCCCTCCTGGTCCTCGTGTCCATCCTCATGAAGTTATGCAGGACACAAGTAGCCTTTACACTTCAGAATTCCTCCAGGAGGCAGTCCCAGATGGCCCTGGTCACCCAACCTTGCAGTGCCCTACACAGTAACTGTAGGCAATCGTTTTGAAGGAATCTCCAGTTAAGATAGCTGTAGGATAGGGAAGATAATGTCATTATTAGAATTTTACATCCCCAGGTCATTGTGGATTACTAAATTATAATAGCCCTAATAACACATCATGATAACATTGGATTGATAGATGCATGTGTGCATGTGTAGGATGTGACAATAGCAGGATCATATCAGGGATCACATCACAAATGAATACATAAATACCACTTGAAGCTTGATGATGAGTTGATCATTTGAATCAGCTGTGTAGTAATAAGGCAAAAACAAAAATGTGCACCCCTTTGAGTCCCCAGGACTGAGAACCACTGCTCTTCATTGGGACCTCTTCATCTGTAGAATGGCTTTCATAGTGCTCTTTATCTGAGGACAGAAAACCTCACAAGAAACATACTTCATTATACTCAAATTAAACCACACTGAATATTATGTTACTATTATCTCCGTTCTCATTTCCTAGGGAATGGAACTACACAAAAGTACCTGGCCTATCCAGAATAGCTTTCTCTCTCACTTTGACAGTTGGGGCTATCCTTTCACCCTCCTCCATGGCTGTTAGCTAGCTACCTACTGTAATGAACACTAGGGGAGACAGAGAGCTGGTTTCAAGTGCAGGGCGCAGTAGGTGTTAATTGCAAAGCACCACAGGAGGAGGCAGGTAGCTGGGTCCAGGGGCAGGCAGAAGGTCTTACACAGGGGGTCCAAAAGGGCAACAGTACAGACAGGAAGAAGGCTAGTAACGTAGTCCAGGAGATCAGACAATAGGCTGAAGTTCAAGCAGGGAATAGGCAAAAGGCGTCACTACAGAGGCAGGCAAAAACTATCATACGCGGGAGGAGTAAATTTAAAATATATATATATATATTTCACCTTTATTTAACCAGGTAGGCTCGTTGAGAACAAGTTCTCATTTGCAACTGCTACCTGGCCAAGATAAAGCAAAGCAGTTCGACACATACAACAACACAGTTACACGTGGAACAAACAAACATACAATCAATTATACAGTAGAAAAAGTCTATATACAGCATGTGCAAATGAGGTAGGATAAGGGAGGTAAGGCAATAAATAGGCCATCGTGGTGAAGTAATTACAATATAGCAATTAAACACTGGAATGGTAGAATGTGCATGAGATGAATGTGCATGTAGAGATACTGGGGTGCAAAGGAGCAAGATAAATAAATAAATACATACAGTATGGGGATAAGGTAGTTGAATGGGCAATGACAGGTGCAGTGATCTGTGAGTTGCTCTGACAGCTGGAGCTTAAAGCATGTGAGGGAGATAAGAGTCTCCAGCTTTAGTGATTTTTGCAGTACGTTCCAGTCATTGACAGCAGAGAACTGGAAGGAGAGGTGGCCAAAGGAAGAATTGGCTTTGTGGGTGACCAGTGAGATATACCTGCTGGAGCGCGTGCTACGGGTGGGTGCTGCTATGGGACCAGTGAGCTGAGATAAGGCGGTTCTTTGCCAAGCAGAGACTTGTAGATGACCTGGAGCCAGTGGGTTTGGCGACGAGTATGAAGCCAGGGCCAGCCAACGAGAGCATACAGGTCTCAGTGGTGGGTAGTATATGGGGCTTTGGTGATAAAACGGTGATAGACTGCATCCAATTTGTTGAGTAGAGTGTTGGATTCTATTTTGTAAATGACATCGCCGAAGTCGAGGATTGGTAGGATGGTTGGTTTTATGAGGGTATGTTTGGCAGCATGAGTGAAGGATGCTTTGTTGCGAAATAGGAAGCCAATTCTAGATTTAACTTTGGATTGGAGATGTTTGATGTGAGTTTGGAAGGAGAGTTTACAGTCTAACCAGACACCTAGGTATTTGTATTTTTTTAGTCCACGTATTCTAAGTCAGAGCCGTCCACAGTGATGCTGGACGGGCGGGCAGGTGCAGGCAGTGATTGATTGAATAGCATGCATTTAGTTTTACTTGCATTTAAGAGCAGTTGGAGGCCACGGAAGGAGAGTTGTATGGCATTGAAGCTCGTCTGGAGGTTAGTTAACACAGTGTCCAAAGAGGGGCCAGAAGTATACAGAATGGTGTCGTCTGCGTAGAGGTGGATCAGAGAATCACCAGCAGCAAGAGCGACATCATTGATATATACAGAGAAGAGAGTCGGCCCGAGATTTGAACCCTGTGGCACCTCCATAGAGACTGCCAGAGGCCCGGACAACAGACCCTCCGATTTGACACACTCAATTCTATCAGAGTAGTTGGTGAACCAGTCGAGGCAATCATTTGAGAAACCAAGGCTGTTGAGTCTGCCAATAAGAATGTTGTGATTGACAGAATTGAAAGCCTTAGCCAGTGATGAATACGGCTGCACAGTAATGTCTCTTATCGATGGCGGTTATGATATTGTTTAGGACCTTGAGCGTGGCTGAGGTGCACCCATGACCAGCTCTGAAACCAGATTGCATAGCGGAGAAGGTACGGTGGGATTCGAAATGGTCCGAAATCTGTTTGTTAACTTGGCTTTCGAAGACCTTAGAAAGGCAGTGTAGGATAGATATAGGTTTGTAGCAGTTTTGGTCTAGAGTGTCTCCCCCTTTGAAGAGGGGATGACCGTAGCAGCCTTCCAATCTATGGGAATTTCAGACGATAAGAAAGAGAGGTTGAACAGGCTAGTAATAGGGGTTGCAAGAATTTCTGCAGATAGTTTTAGAAAGAGAATGTCCAGATTGTCTAGCCCAGCTGATTTGGGGGGGTTCATATTTTGCAGCTCTTTGAGAACATCCGCTGACTGGATTTGGGTGAAGGAGAAATGGGGGAGGCTGGGGTGAGTTGCTGTGGGGGGTGGAGGTGCTCTTATTCTCCATGGACTTTACAGTGTCCAAGAACTTTTTTGAGTTTGTGTTACAGGATGCAAATTTCTGTTTGAAAAAGCTAGGCTTAGCTGCCTGTGTATATTTGTTCCTAACTTCCCTCTAAAGTTGCATATCACGGTTCGATGCTAATGCAGGGCAAGTTGGTTAGGATGATATCTTTGAGGGTGCACGTGTTTACGATTTGAGGTTGTACCTGGTGGGTTCCTTGATAATTTGTGTGAGATTGAGGGTATCAAGTTTAGATTGTAGGATGGCCAGGGTGTTAAGCAGTTTAGGTCACCTAGCAGCACGAGCTCTGAAGATAGATGGGGGGCAATCAATTCACATATGGTATCCAGGGCACAGCTAGGGGCAGAGGGTGGTCTATAGCAAGCGGCAACAGTGAGAGACTTGTTTTTGAAAAGGTGGATTTTTAAAGTATATGCTCGAATTGTTTGGGTACCTGGATAGAATGAAGGATCGGTGGGGTTCCATGCCCCATACCGGCAGTAGCTGGGGTCCGGATATTGTAGCCCAGGAGTGGCTGATGGGCCTCTTTAGCTAGCCGGGAGAAAGAGCCTAGCATGGGCTAGCTCTAGGCTAATTTGTGCTTGCATCGGGACCGATGTTAGCCGGAGTAGTCACTGAGATATCAGCTAGCTAGCTGCTATGATCCAGTGTCACGCCTTGACCTTAGTGATATTTGTTTTCTTTATTATTTTGGTTAGGTCAGGGTGTGACTGTAACGGCTTTCTTCCGTTGAACAAGAAGCGGACCAAAATGCAGCGTGGTGGTTACTCATGTTCTTTAATGAAAATGACCAAACATGAAATAACATAAATATACAAAACAACAAACGGAACGTGAAAACCTATACAGCCTATCTTGTGACAACAAACACAGAGACAGGAACAATCACCCACAAACACACAGTGAAACCCGGGCTACCTAAATATGGTTCCCAATCAGAGACAACGATAATCACCTGGCAGCCATAGACTTTACTAGACAACCCTACTCAGCCACAATCCCAATACCAATACTAAATACCAATACCCAATACTAAAACCCCAATACAAAAACACAACACAAAATAAACCCATGTCACACCCTGGCCTGACCAAATAAATATATAAACACAAAATACTAAGACCAGGGCGTGACAGAACCCCCCCCGCCCAAGGTGCGGACTCCCGGCAGCACACTTAAACCCATAGGGGAGGGTCCGGGTGGGCGTCTGTCCACGGTGGCGGCTCCGGCTCGGGACGTGGACCCCACTCCAACCAAGTCTTAGTCCCCCTGTAACGCGTCCTTTGATTGGCGAAACTCACCGCCGACCTTGGCCTAATAACCCTCACCAAGGACCCCACTGGACTGAGTAAGCTCGGGACTGAGGGGTAGCTCGGGACTGAGGGGTAGCTCGGGACTGAGGGTTAGCTCGGGACTGAGGGGTAGCTCAGCACTGAAGGGAAGCTCAGCACTGAGGGGAAGCTCAGCACTGAGGGGAAGCTCAGCACTGAGAGGATGCCTAGTACCGAGAGGAAGCCCAGTATTGAGAGGAAACTCAGGCAGGTAGTAGGCTCTGGCAGATCCTGGCTGACTGGCGGATCCTGGCTGAATGGTGGATCCTGGCTGAATGGCGGATCTGGAAGATCCTGGCTGACTGGTGGATCTTGGCTGACTGGCGGATCTGGAAGATCCTGGCTGAATGGCGGATCTGGAGGATCATGGCTGACTGGCGGATCCTGGCTGACTGGCGGATCTGGAAGATCAAGGCTGACTGGCGGATCCTGGCTGAATGGTGGATCCTGGCTGAATGGCGGATCTGGAAGATCCTGACTGACTGGCGGATCCTGGCTGACTGGCAGATCTGGAAGATCCTGGCTGACTGGCGGCTCTAGCTGCTCCATGCAGACAGGCAGCTCTGGCTGCTCCATGCAGACTGGCAGCTCTGGCTGCTCCATGTAGACTGGCAGCTCTGGCTGCTCCATGCAGACTGGCAGCTCTGGCAGCTCCATGCAGACTGGCAGCTCTGGCTGCTCCATGCAGACTGGCAGCTCCATGCAGACTGGCAGCTCTGGCTGCTCCATGCAGACTGGCAGCTCTGGCTGCTCCATGCAGACTGGCAGCTCTGGCTGCTCCATGCAGACTGGCAGATCTGGCTGCTCCATGCAGACTGGCAGCTCTGGCTGCTCCATGCAGACTGGCAGCTCTGGCTGCGTTGAACAGGCAGGAGACTCCGGCAGCGCTGGAGAGAAGGAAGGCTCTGGCAGCGCTAAACAGGCTGGGAGACTCCGACAGCGCTGGAGAGGAGGAAGGCTCTGACAGCGCTGAACAGGTGAGGCACACTGAAGGCCTGGTGCGTGGTGCTGGCACTGGTGGTACTGAACCGAGGACACGCACAGGAAGCCTGGTACAGGGAGCTGCCACCGGAGAACTGGTGTGTGAAGGTGGCACAGGATGGACCGGACCGTGAAGGTGTACTGGAGAGCCTGAGAGCAGGACTGGCACAGGACATGCAAGGCTAGGTAGGTACACAGGAGGCCTAGTGCGTGAGGCTGGCACACTCTTCACCAGCCGACTAACACGCACCTCAGGACGAGTATGGAGCGCTGACCCAGGTGCCATCAAATCCCCGACACGCGCCGTCGGACGAATATCATACCTAAAGCACCAAACTAGCAACTCCCTCATAACTCTCTCCTCCACTTTCCCCATTAACTCCTTCACAGTCTCTGCTTCACTCACCTCCAACACCGGCTCTGGTTCTGGTCTCCTCCTTGGCTCCTCACGATAAACAGGGGGAGTTGGCTCAGGTCTGAACCCTGACTCTGCCACACTCTCCCTGAGCCCCCCATACATTTTTGGGGAGGACTCTCGGGCTTCCATCCGCGTCGCCGTGCTGCCTCTTCATACCAGCGCCTTTTCCGCTTTCGCCGCCTCCAGTTCTTCTTTGGGGCGGCGATATTCTCCAGGCTGTGTCCAGGGTCCTTTTCCGTCCAATATCTCCTCCCACGTCCAGAAGTCCTGTGATCGCTGCTCCTCACGATAAACAGGAGGAGTTGGCTCAGGTTTGAACCCTGACTCTGCCGCACTCTCCCTGAGCCCCCCCCCCAAGAAGTTTTTGGGGCTGACTCTCGGGCTTCCTTCTGCGCCGCCGTGCTTCTCTCTTCGACTCCATTCTCCTATAGCCCTCTTCGCACTGCTCCAGCGAATCCCAGGCGGGCTCCGGCACTCTCTCTGTTTCGACCGCCCACCTGTCTATTTCCTCCCAAGTCGTATACTCTATACTCTTGCTGTCCATAACGTCCTCCCATGTCCATTCCTCTTTTCGCTGCTATTGCTGTCGCTGCCTGTCACCACGCTGCTTGGTCCAGTTGTGGTGGGTAATTCTGTAACGGGCTTTCTTCCGTTGAACGAGAAGCGGACCAAAATGCAGCGTGGTGGTTACTCATGTTCTTTAATGAAAATGACCAAACATGAAATAACATAAATATACAAAACAACAAACGGAACGTGAAAACCTATACTTTTTTACTAAAAAATAATTTATTATCTTCAATACCATTCATTCTTTACAACTCATAATTTTCATACATACTCAAATAGTGGTATTTTAATTTAACTAATTTAACTAAACAAAAACCCCAAACAAAACCTCTGGGGAGCATCTTCCCTCCCCGTCACCCTACAAACTACCTTTCCCTATCTCCCCGTCCCTAATCTATCCCCTTACAAATCTAAATGACACCCAGCCCTAAACCCCCCTTCCACCACTCCCGAGCAGCATGCTGCCCCCACTTCCGTTCCTCCCTCTTCATCCTCCCCCTCAAATCTCCTTCCACCCTCCTCACTATCCCTTCCACCTCCCAATCTCTCCCTGTCTTCACCATGTTCTGCCTGGCTTCCCACAGCCCCCGTTTAAAGAGGCTCATGAGAAGCCAGAGCAGAAACCTGTCCCTATCCGTCCCTCTCGCTCTCCCTACACCTCTCTCTAACCTGGCCCACGTCAATTCAAAATCCCCCCTTACCAAACCTAACAAACCTAGCCCATACTACTCCGGCAAAGGCACAGTCCCAAAAGACATGGCGCACAGTCTCCTCCCTGCCACAAGAGGATCTTGGACAGGTGGGGGATTGCACCAAACCGCACTGGTCTTAGTATTTTGTGTTTTCTATATTTATTTGTCAGGCCAGGGTGTGACATGGGTTTATTTTGTGTTGTGTTTATGTATGGGGGTTTTTCGTAGGTTTTGGGATTGTGACTAGTAGGGGTGTCTACCATAGTCTATGGCTGCCTGAGGCGGTTCTCAATCAGAGACAGGTGATTCTCGTTGTCTCTGATTGGGAACCATATTTAGGTAGCCTGGGTTTCACTGTGTGTTTGTGGGTGATTGTTCCTGTCTCTGTGTTAGTTGTCACCAGACAGGCTGTATTAGGTTTTCATATTTCCGTTTGTTGTTTTTGTATGTTTCGTATTTATCATCATTAAAGATGTCTCGATTTAACCATGCTGCATTTTGGTCCGACTCTCCTTCGACGGAGGAAAGCCGTAACAGTAGCCATATTCCTTGGGTATTTTGTGGGTTATTGTCTATGTGTAGTTGCCTGTGTCTTCACTCGTTGTTTATAGCGTCACGTTCGTTTTGTTGTTTTGGTTGGTTAGTTGGTTTAAGTGTTCTTCGTGTTCTTCCTTCATTAAAAGAAGAATGTATTCTAATCACGCTGCACTTTGGTCTCCTCACTATGACGAATGTGACAGAATAACCCACCAACTAAGGACCAAGCAGCGTGCTAAAAAGGAGTGGACATCTTGGACCTGGCAGAAAGAGGAGTGGAGGACATCCTGGATCTGGGAGGAGGTAATGGCAGGGGACAAGACCCTGCCATGGAAGCAGGTGGAGATAGCACAGGAGGAACGGTGTTGCACGGAAGCCCGAGAGGCAGACCCAAGATTTTTTGGGGGGTAAGCACACGAGGAGATTGGCTGAGTCAGGTAGGAGACCTGAGCCAATTCCTCGTGCTTACCGTGGGGAGCGTGTAACTGGTCAGGCACCGTGTTATGCAGAGATGTGCACGGTGTTTCCAGTGCACTATTCTAGCCCGGTGCGCTCTATTCCAGCTCCTCGCATTTGCCGGGCTAGAATGGTCATCCAGCCAGGACATATTGAGCCAGCTCTATGTTCTGGATCTCCAATGTGTCTCCACGGTCCAGTGTATCCTGTGCCTCTTCCCCGCACTCGCCCTGAGGTGGCAAAATACGCACCAGGCCTACAGTGCGTACAGTGCGCCTCCAGGGTTCAGTACGCCCCGTTCCTGCACCTCGCACTCGCCCTTAGGTGCGTGTCCCCAGCCCGGTACCACCAGTGCTGGCACCACGCACCAGGCCTATAGTGTGCCTCGGCAGTCCAGTACGCTCTTTCCTGCTCCCCGCACTCGCCTTGAGGTGCGGGTCACCAGCCCAGTACCACCAGTGCCAACACCACGCACCAGGCTTCCTGTTCGCCTCCAGATGCCAGTACGCCCTGTTACTCCTCCCCGCACTCACCCTGAGGTGCGTGTCACCAGCCCGGTATCACCAGTTCTGGCACCATGCACCAGGCTTCCTGTTCGCCTCCAGAGCCCAGTACGCCCTGTTCCTCCTCCCCGCACTCACCCTGAGGTGCGTGTCCCCAGCCCGGTACCACCAGTGCCGGCACCACACACCAGGCCTACAGTGCGCCTCGGCAGTCCAGAACGTCCGGCGACAGTACCCAGTCCAGAGCGTCCGGCGACAGTACCCAGTCCAGAGTGTCCGGCGACGATTTACAGACCGGAACCTCCAACGATGGGCCACAGTCCGGAACCTCCAACGACGGGCCACAGTCCAGAACCTCCAACGACTTGCCACAGTCCGGAACCTCCAGCGACGGTCCCCAGACCGGGGTCTCCAGCAACGGTCCCCAGTCCAGAACATCTGGCGATGATACACGCAGCGAGGGTCCCCAGCCCGGGGCCTATGGCGAGGATCTGCAGTCCAGAGCCTCGGACGATAATCCACGGGTCAGTGCTACAAGAGCGGACTCAGAGTAAAGAAGGGGGGCGGCGTCCAGAACCAGAGCCACCACCGAGGTTAGATGCCCACATAGACCCTCCCATATAGGTTTAGGCTTGCGGCCGGGAGTCCGCACCTTTGGGGGGGGGGGGTACTGTCGCGCCCTGACCTTAGTTTTGTTTGTTTGTTTGTTTTCTTTATTATTTTGTTTAGGTCAGGGTGTGACTAGGGTGATACCCAATGAGGAGAACAAGTATTTGATACACTGCCGATTTTGCAGGTTTTCCTACTTACAAAGCATGTAGAGGTCTGTCATTTTTATCATAGGTACACTTCAACTGTGAGAGACGGAAACCCCCCACACAAAAAATCCTTGAGATGCTTCTTACGGAGCCACTCCTTAGTTGCCCTGGCTGTGTGTTTTGGGTCATTGTCACGCTGGAAGACCCAGCAACGACCCATCTTCAATGCTCTTACTCGGGGAAGGAGGTTGTTGGCCAAGATCTCGTGATACATGGCCCCATCCATCGTCCCCTCAATACGGTGCAGTCGTCTTGTCCCATTTGCTGAAAAGCATCCCCAAAGAATGATGTTTCCACCTCCATGCTTCATGGTTGGGATGGTGTTCTTGGGGTTGTACTCATCCTTCTTCTTCCTCCAAACACGGCGAGTGTAGTTTAGACCAAAAAGCTCTATTTTTGTCTCATCAGACCACATGACCTTCTCCCATTCCTCCTCTGGATCATCCAGATGGTCATTGGCAAACTTCAGACAGGCCTGGACATGCGCTGGCTTGAGCAGAGGGACCTTACGTGCGCTGCAGGATTTTATTCCATGACGGCGTAGTGTGTTACTAATGGTTTTCTTTGAGACTGTGGTCCCAGCTCTCTTCAGGTCATTGACCAGGTCCTGCCGTGTAGTTCTGGGCTGATTCCTCACCTTCCTCATGATCATTGATGCCCCACAAGGTGAGATCTCGCATGGATCCCCTTGACCGAGGGTGATTGGCCGTCATCTTCTTCCATTTTCTAATAATTGCGCCAACAGTTGTTGCCTTCTCACCAAGCTGCTTGCCTATTGTCCTGTAGCCCATCCCAGCCTTGTGAAGGTTTACAATTTTATCCCTGATGTCCTTACACAGCTCTCTGGTCAAGGCCATCTATTTTATGAGAATTTGTTTGCATAAAATAGATGCAGACCAGTCTTTCAATAATAGGTAATAGAATTTATTCTCGGAGCGCGCTGCCACTTAATCACGTGCAGCAGTTTATATATAGATCATGACGTCATTTCCCTGCTTTAACAGAATCCCCTCCTCTCGACCGGGACAAAGTAAGGTGAAAAGTTCATTCTAACTTACTAACACACTCCCAGATAACTTTTGACCCCTCAACATTATCGATCACCACTGAACTGACAGTTTTAATTAACAGAAAACCTAGAAATGCACTCACTGCCTTATCTAAAAACCCCAGAGCTAAGTTTCAGTAGGGTCAACCATAGGCTAACGACTTATGTGTTTACACATTCCACAACCCATTTGTTTCTGCCTAGTTGGAATGGTGTTCAGGAGTGGGAAGGTGGACGGAAAGGCTCTGGAGCAACGAACCACCCTTGCTGTCTCTGCCTGGCCGGTTCCCCTCTTTCCACTGGGATTCTCTGCCTCTAACCCTATTACAGGGGCTGAGTCACTGGCTTACTGGGGCTCTCTCATGCCGTCCCTGGAAGGGGTGTGTCACCTGAGTGGGTTGATTCACTGATGAGGTCATCCTGTCTGGGTTGGCGCCCCCCCCTTGGGTTGTGCCATGGCGGAGATCTTTGTGGGCTATACCTTGTCTCAGGATGGTAAGTTGGTGGTTGAAGATATCCGTCTAGTGGTGTGGGGGCTGTGCTTTGGCAGAGTGGGTGGGGTTATATCCTTCCTGTTTGGCCCTGTCCGGGGGTGTCCTCGGATGGGGCCACAGTGTCTCCTGACCCCTCCTGTCTCAGCCTCCAGTATTTATGCTGCAGTAGTTTGTGTCGGGGGGCTAGGGTCAGTTTGTTATATCTGGAGTACCTCTCCTGTCCTATTCGGTGTCCTGTGTGAATCTAAGTGTGCGTTCTCTAATTCTCTCTTTCTCTCTCTCTCTCTGAGGACCTGAGCCCTAGGACCATGCCCCAGGACTACCTGACATGATGACTCCTTGCTGTCCCCAGTCCACCTGGCCATGCTGCTGCTCCAGTTTCAACTGACCTGAGCCCTAGGACCATGCCCCAGGACTACCTGACATGATGACTCCTTGCTGTACCCAGTCCACCTGGCCGTGCTGCTGCTCCAGTTTCAACTGTTCTGCCTTGTTATTATTCGACCATGCTGGTCATTTATGAACATTTGAACATCTTGGCCATGTTCTGTTATAATCTCCACCCGGCACAGCCAGAAGAGGACTCGCCACCCCACATAGCCTGGTTCCTCTCTAGGTTTCTTCCTAGGTTTTGGCCTTTCTAGGGAGTTTTTCCTAGCCACCGTGCTTCTACACCTGCATTGCTTGCTGTTTGGGGTTTTAGGCTGGGTTTCTGTACAGCACTTTGAGATATCAGCTGATGTACGAAGGGCTATATAAATAAATTTGATTTGATTTGTTCATTAACTTTTTATTACTCCTTGTCCGTGTCACACAATCCCTTCTTATGAACTCATATTGTTAATCACTTATAAAACAGCGTTTACTTAGTTACAATTCTATTTAAAATGGGGATATTGTTTATTCATTTATCCATAATAATTTCAACAATTATACATATCTACCTGGCATAGTACATTTTTAATGCAGCATACAAGAAATGTTTGGACTCACCTTGTTGTGTTGTGCTCACTTGAACAGGAAGGTGCCACGGCAGTCTTTCATGGGCAAATTTTGCCATCAAAGTCTGGCATTCTCTGGATTTAATGATGCTTTCAAGACAACTTGGGAACTCTGAAAAAAACAAGTTCCAGTCATGAGGACGTCATTGATCTTCAGGTCATAGCTCTAGAAAGAGGCCTGAGTTCCCGAGTTTGATGACCGGTCAAAACGTATTCCCAGTCAGAGCTTGTTTTTTTAGGGAATTCCCAGTTGTCTTGAACTCACTGAAGTCAAGTTTTCACAGTTCAGAGTTAAGTTGTTTTGAGTGCGGCACAAATCATGCTTCATTGACAGCGTGGCCAATGTTGAATGTTTATCATTTTAAACTTGGAAAAGAGACACTTAATCCCAGATTTGCGACACACAGCCACTCCACTGAATAGCAGGCTAGTGATTGCTTTGCAATGCTTGCAGTTAGCCACTGTCACTGATTCCTTCCAAACCACTCATTGTTGAATGTGTAATGTGTAATGTTTATGTCCAATGGCCGATGAGCACCGATATGTTTTATCTATAATTTATCTTCATTATTTCTCTACATATGACAAGGATTAAAAAGGATTTGCAGCCGGCCACGACCGGGAGACTCATGGGGCGGTGCACAATTGGCCCAGCTTCGTCCGGGTTAGGGGAGGATTTCTTCGGCAGGGATGTCCTTCTCCCATCTCGCACTAGTGACTCTTGTGGCGGGTCGGCGCAGTGCACGCTGACATCATTGACAGGTGTGGTGTTTCCTCCAACACATTGTTGCAGCTGGCTTCCTGGTTAAGTGGGCATTGTGTCAAGAAGCAGTCCGGCTTGGTTGGGTTGTGTTTCTGAGGATGCACGGCTTTCGACCTACGCCTCTCCCGAGTCCGTACGGGAGTTACAGCGATGAGACAAGACTGTAACTACCAATTGGATACCATGAAATTGGGGAGAAAAAGGGGTAAAAAAAAATTCAACAATCACAAATGGCACCCAGTTGTCAATGGTTTTAGTGGAGCTGTGGGTCTCCTTGCTCCCCAGCAGGCAAATTGAACACTACACCTTATTGTGACGTTTTATTGAAAACTATTGACTTAGGGGTGTGAATGCTTATGTATATGAGATATTTCTGTATTTCATTTTCAATAAATGTGCACCATTTGCAATAAATGTGCACCAGTCATGGGGTATTGTGTGTAGATGGGTAAGAAAAAAAATCGAGTCCATTTTGAATTCAGGCTGAATATGAATACTTTGAGGGCAGTGCACTGTACATCATTGATGGAGTGTGCATGGTTACTGGCTAATGAATTCGATGGGCTGTGCTAGACTTTAAGTAGCGCATAATAAGAAAATATATATGATTCCTCCCAAATACAGTTTTCATTGTAGACTCGTTTTTTTAGCGGCTTGCGTTTGCTGTTTACATCGGTCGGGGGACATCCAATCTGCTTCCATCTGGTGTTTCGCGTCACAAGCGGGTGTAACCAATCAGAGACGACAGCTGGCAGCCGCCGCCAAGCTTGTGTACTGGGAAAAGGGGTCCGACTAGTGCTGTCGCTTCCATTGACAGAAAATAGAGCGATTTTCGCTCGGCCCTTTTTATTTTTACTTTTTGTTCCCCGACAGTACATGTAAAAGGTAAATACATATTTTGTTTTACACGTTTCCCTAACGAAATGAGCTACTATAGATAAGACTTCGTGTATTTTCTATCTAGTTAGCCAGCTAATGTAATGGTAGCCAGTCAGCAGCTAGCTAGTAAGCTAACGTTAGGTTGCCTAGCTATTAGCCTAACGTTACTTTCTAGCAAACACTTGTTTTTTTAGCCAGTGTTTACGATAATTATACTGTAATTTATGATAAATGTATGAAGCCTCAACACTACGTAATATCTTAGCTCGATAGCCATGTACAATTTGCGTTGCGAATAAATAAATTGTACATGATTGCCTTCGAGGCGTAACAACGTTTACCACTAACTGCTATTTTGTATATAAATTATACTTTTGGTCATGTAGTGTATGTAACGTTATGTGGACACCTGCGCGTCGAACATCAAATTCCAAAATCATGTGCATTAATATGGAATTGGTCCACCCTTTGCGGCTATACCCGATACCCCCGCTATTGTTAATTTACTGCTGCTCTTTAATTAGTTACTTTTTTTTTTTAAATTAATTTTTACTTATCTTTTATGTAACACATTTTTCTTAACTGCATTGTTGGTTAAGGGCTTGTGAGTAAGCATTTCACTGTAAGGTCTACTACACCTGTTGTATTCGGTGCATGTGACATATCATTTTATTTTATTTTGATAATAGCCTCCATTCTTTTGGGAAGGCTTTTCACTAGATGTTGGAACATTGCTGCAGTGACTTAGTGAGGTCGGACGATTAGGCATTCCAATTCATTCCAAAGGTGTTTGATGGGGTTGAGGTCAGGGCTCTGTGCAGGCCAGTCAAGTTCTTCCACATCGATCCCGACAAACCATTTATGTATGGATCTGGCATTGTGCATGGGGGCATTGTCATGCTTAAAGGTGAAAGAGCCTTCCCCAAACTGTAGCCATAAACTTGGAATCACAGAATCATCTGAAATGTTGTTGTAAGATTTCCCTTCACTGGAACTAAGGGGCCTAGCCCGAACCATGAGAAACAGCCCCAGACCATTATTCCTCCAAACTTTACAGTTGGCACTATGCATCTGGACCGGTAGCATTCTCCTGTCATCCGCCAAACCCAGATTCTTTGTCAGACTGCCAGATGGTGAAGCGTGATTCGTCACTGCTCCAGAGGACAATAGCGGCAAGCTTTACATCACTCCAGCTGACACTTGGCATTGCGCATGGTGATATTAGGCATGTGTGCAGCTGCTCGGCCATGGAAACCAATTTCATGAATCTCGAGTCCCATTCGGTGAGCTTGTGTGGCCTACCACTTCACGGCTGAGCCGTTGTTGCTCCTAGACATTTCCACTTTACAATAACACCACTTGACCCGGGCAGCTCTAGCAGGGCAGAAATTTGACGAACTGACTTGTTGGAAGGGTGGCATCCTATGATGGTGCCACGTTGAAAGTCACTGAGCTCTTCAGTAAGGCCATTCCACTGCCAATGTTTGTCTATGGTCGATTGCATGTCTGTGTGCTCGATTTTATACACCAGTTGGCAACTGGTGTGGCTGAAATAGCCAAATCCAGTAATTTGAAGGGGTGTCCACACTAGAGGTCGACCGATACCAATTATTGGACCAAAAAAAGCCGATACGATTAATCGGCCAATTTTATATGTATATATTTTTTAAACATTTTTGTGTATGTGTGTAATAGAGGTCGACCGATTAATCGGAATGGCCGATTGATTAGGGCCGATTTCAAGTTTTCATAACAATCGGAAGTCGGTATTTTTGGGTGCCA
Source organism: Oncorhynchus tshawytscha (assembly GCF_018296145.1). Classification (NCBI taxonomy): domain Eukaryota; kingdom Metazoa; phylum Chordata; class Actinopteri; order Salmoniformes; family Salmonidae; genus Oncorhynchus; species Oncorhynchus tshawytscha. The sequence goes on from NC_056445.1 coordinate 1,582,877, forward strand.
ATTTTAATTTTTTTATTCATTTTAAATTTTTATACCTTTTTAACTAGGCAAGTCAGTTAAGAACACATTCTTATTTTCAATGACGGCCTAGGAACGGTGGGGTAACTGCCTTGTTCAGGGGCAGAACGACAGATTTTCGACGCGTCATGGCTGGTATAACCGAAGTGAAATGGCTAGCTAGTTAGCGCGCGCTAATAGAGTTTCAAACGTCACTCCCTCTGAGCCTTCTAGTAATTGTTCCCCTTACTCTGCATGGGTAACGCTGCTTCGATGGTGGCAGTTGTCGTTGTGTTGCTGGTTCGAGCCCAGGGAAGGGCCAGGAGAGGGACGGAAGCAAAACTGTTACACTGGCAATTTTATTTATTTTTATGCCTAGTAAAATAAAGGTAAAATAAAAAAATAAAAACAGACTGATGCTTGGTGCTCATTTGACTGTTTACCTTGCTTTGTTATTAAAATTAATATTAGGCCTTTATTTGATTATGGTTCCTTCCATGTGACTGGACTTAAAACTGAGGGCGCACCCACCCGCATTTGCTAATGACCCATCTGCAGCCTCTGTGAAAAAGTTAATCTGAGGCCTGCACCCAACCCTAACCCGCTAATAGAGAATTTGTGCTGTAGGCTACAGCCAGAGATGGGGGAATAATTTTTTTGACAGGGGATGCAGGATTTTCTTTGCCTGATTTAGATATGTTTCTGCTTATAATTTGGGACATTTTCGTAGGATATTTGTAAAAAAAAAAAAAAAAATTAAAAAAAAACTGCAAATATCACATTTACATAAGTATTCAGACCATTTACCTTTTGGTGCAATTACATCCTCAGGTCTTCTTGGGTATGACGTTACAAGCGTGGCACTTGTATTTGGAGAGTTATTCTCTGCAGATCCTCTCAAGCTCTGTGAGGTTGGATAGGGAGCGTCGCTGCTCAGCTATTGTCAGGTCTCTCCAGAGATGCTCGATCGTGTTCAAGTCTAGGCTCTGGCAGGGCCACTCAAGGACCTTCAGAGACTTGTCCCGAAACCACTCATTCATTGTCTTTGGTGTGTGCTTAGGGCCATTGTCCTGTTGGAAGGTGAACCTTCACCCCAGTCTTAGAACCAGCTCCAGAGCACTCAGGACTTCATCAGTGATCCCTCTGTACTTTGCTCCATTCATCTTTCCCTTGATCCTGACTAATCTCCCAGTTTCTTCCAAATGTTACACTTGACATTCAGGCCAAAGAGTTCAATCTTGGTTTCATCAGACCAGAGAATTTTGTTTCTCATGGTCTGAGAGTCCTTTAGGTGCCTTTTGGCAAACTCCAAATGGGCTGTCGTGCCTTTTTACTGAGGAATGGCTTCTGTCTGGCCACTCTACCATAAAGGCCTGATGGGTGGAGTATTGCAGAGATGGTTGTCCTTCTGGAAGGTTCTCCCATCTACACAAAGGAACTCTAGAGCTCTGTCAGTGACCATTGGGTTCTTGCTTACCTCCCTGACCAAGGCCCTTCTCCCCCGATTGCTCAGTTTGGCTGGGCGGCCAGGTCCAGGAAGAGTCTTGGTGGTTCCAAACTACTTCAATTTAAGAATGATTGAGGCCACTGTGTTCTTGGGGACCTACAATGCTGCAACGTTTTTTGTTACCTTTCCCCAGATCTTTACATCGACACAATCCTCTCTTGGAGCTCTATGGACAATTCCTTCGACCTCATTGCTCGGTTTTTGCTCTGACATGCGCTGTCAACTGTCGGACCTTATATAGATAGTGTGCCTCTCCAAATCATATCCAATCAATTTGAATTTACCACAGGTGGACTTTAATCAAGTTGTAGAAACATCTCAAGGATGATAAATGGAAACAGGATCCACCTGAGCTCAATTTTGAGTCTCATAGCAAAGGGTCTGAATACTTATGTAAATAAGGTATTTTGTTTTATTTTTTATGAATGTGCTAAAATGTCAATCTGTTTTCGCTTTAGATTGATATGGGGGGATATTGAATTTTAGACTAAGGCTGTAATGTAACTATGTTGAAAAGGTAAAGGGGCCTGAATACTTTCCTAAGGCACTGTATATATTGCAAGAGTTATCTTCAGTGTGTAATTTTATTTCTGCATTTCAAAAATTGTGTTCCATGTATGAAATACAGCCTGCCAGAGGTTTCACACAGTGCTCACTCCATGAAAATATTAACACACAAACAATACTTTTGAGAAAATGGTTGTTCAATCTGAAAATGCATTGCATATCATTCAAATGCGAGTTGCAGTATTCAAAACACCAGACTCTCATTGGTGTATATTATATATATTACAGTTAAGATGGGAAGTTAGCTAACTTTTTTTACACATGCAAATTGGGGCCCATAGGCAGTTAACATTCAAATATATGTTTAATCGAGATCCAGACTTTTATTTGACGTGAAAAAGAAACAGTCATTGTATATTAAGCAACATAAATATGTGGTTTGCATCACTTAACACCCAATGTTAAATACTGTATACGAAATGTGATGTTTATTTCAAGTGGCAAAGAAAAATTGTAGAAAAATAATGTGTTTCTATACTGTGGCTTCTCTTGACTTCTGAGAATTTTGCATCCATTGAATTTTGGAAATGCAAATTTTTTCAAATCTTACGAGACTGTTTCGTAAGAGCAGAACTGCTGTGTTTACAAGCTGCGGAGGTGTGCCACTTACTGACGATTTCTGGTTTGGTAATTACAAAGATGGGCCACCAGATGGTATCAAGTGTTTAAAAAAATAAAAATAATTATGATCTCATCTAGAAGAGTGGTGTTATTTTATGTTTTGATCGTGTACAGACTTACCAAGTGTTTAAAGACACTGTTACACTTTAATGCCTGATGTTGCATAAATCTAATGTTTCCATCATCTCATCAGAGGGAGAGGTGGGAGAGAGAGATGGAGAGTTGCAAGTGCAGAGAAAGTGAGAGAGACCTCCAGCCACTTTGGAGCTTCTCTGGTTCTTCTATAGGTTCTGTCCATGTTGGACAAAAGCCCATTTTGTGAAGTGCCCTCTGGGGCCCACGGGGGAGCTATTGTTTGGCAGGAATGTGGGCGCCACCTCCTTTCTATCTGCCATTGATCCTTTGAATGGAATCTCCCTCTCCGGCCCTTCTAGGCTCACCAGCTGTTCGCTTCTTTATGAGCCTCCCGGGGTCCTCAACAAGCTTTGAGCACAAAGGCTGAGGCACTCCCATTCCTGTACCATACAGGGGTATACGGTATTACTGGCATTGCACACAGGGCCACTTGCTTTCCAAATGTAAAAAAACAAAAGGCTAACAAAGTACTAGGGAATTGCCTTAGTGGATGCTAGCTGAATGCTAAGAAGCGGAGGCGAACAAACTAATTGCAAGGACAGACAGCCCAGCTCAAAGTTGTACAACTCTCAAAATGTTTGCTGCATGCACAAATCAAATTTGAGATAACAGGGATCTTGACACAGGGGGGAATTGATTCTCTGCTGTAACCAAGAAGCTTGATCTTGCAATATAGCCACTAGCTAGCAAGTTAGCAAACCAAATGCATAGCTGGAGCCATGTGATGGGAATAATTTATTTGGCACATCTTGCATTTTTTTACTTATAAGATATTTAGCTGGCAGCCAGTAGTGAATTTCAAGTCTAAGTTGATCACCTCTTGCACTGCACAACAGCATATCGTCACGTCATGAAAGCTACGTTTACTCCGTGAGCTCTTTGAAAAAATACTAGGGCTTATACCGGGGTATTTGGAAAATGGCCACGCAATGGTTTTTCAATACAGTCGCTATTGCTGAAACTAGGTTAGATGCAACACATCTGAATCCAACCGACCCAAATCCGCCAACGTTGTTCAACTCCACAGACGCAAATGTTAATGCACAAAAGGGTGTGAAACTACTGCTGTGTGTGTGTTTTAACTATACTTGAGTGGAGCAGAAGTCAACACACTTTTGGGACATTCAGGGGAATGATGGATGCTATATATATGTATGGATGGATGATTGGTCGACCGATTTATGATTTTTCAACGCCGATACCGATTTATTTGAGGACCATAAAAAGCCGATGCCGATTTTTATATATATTTGCAATATTGACAATTATCACAATACTGAATGAACACTTATTTTAAGTTAATACATCAATGAAATCTATTTGGTCTCAAATAATGAAATATATTCAATTTGGTTTAAATAATGCAAAAACAAAGTGTTGGAGTAGAAAGTTCAAGTGCAATATTTGCCATCTAAAAAAGCTAACGTTTCAGTTCCTTGCTCAGAACATGAGAACATATGAAAGCTGGTGGTTCCTTTTAACATGAGTCTTCAATTATTCCCAGCTAAGAACTTTTAGGTTGTAGTTATTATAGGACTATTTCTCTCTATACCATTTGTATTTCATATATATTTGACTATTGTATGTTCTTATAGGCACTTTAGTATTGCCAGCCTAATCTCGGGAGTTGATAGGCTTGAAGTCATAAACAGCGATGTGCTTGAAGCACAACGAAGAGCTGCTGGCAAATGCAGGAAAGGGCTGTTTGAATGAATGCTTACAAGCCTACCACCGCTCAAGTCGGACTGCTCTATCAAATCATAGACTTAATTATAATATTACACACAGAAATACGAGCGTTACTTCATTAATATGGTCAAATATAAAATCGGCCGAATAATCGTCATCGGCTTTTTTTGGTCTTCCTATAATCGGTATCGGTATTGGCGTTGAAAAATAATAATCGGTCGACCTCTATTTTTGACCCCCCCCGTCCGTCCCCTTTTGTTCAGAGACACATTATTCCATTTCTGTTCGTCACATCTCTGGCTCTTGCTCAGTTCATGTCTGTTGTTGAATCTTATGGTCATACAAATATTTACACATGTTAACTTTGCTGAAAATAAACGTAGTTGACAGTGAGAGGACATTTTTTTTTTTTTTTGCTGAGTTTAGTTAGCATATGGGAACAAGTTTATACAAATGTGTCCTACCCTGTCGGAAAACGGTATAATGCAAAATTCTCCAAAACACATCAGCGGTGTATTCATTCGTGCAAACTGTAGAAAAACATTTTGGAACAGAACGCTGCAATGAAAACTGCAGTTTCTCATTAGACAAACTCAGGTGGGGCCCTCTCCATTTTGTCCCGTTTGCTTTTGTTTGGTTCCTAGTGAATACACTACTGGCAAAATGTTAGATTACAGGTGTAATATGGGTTAATTATGCAACTCAAATTCTGTGATTAGGTTTCAAAGTAAAACATTTCAGTATTCTGAACGACCTCTATTCAGGACTGAGGTCCTACTGTACTTAATTATAAGAGGGATTTGCATTGTGTAGATTTGAAGCTAGTGTGTGTAAATGCTCTGATTGGCCACAAAATGTGGAAATATACCTTTGGAAATGTGCACAGTATGACTCAATTCAATTAATTTAATATTGTGCAGCCTACATAGGCTATTATTTGCATCCACAGTTTGCCTGGTTTTAGTTTAGGTATTCTTTTGAACAGTGACCTTTTTTTTGTTAGCCTACATTTGATACAAGACAGACTACAGACGCTGACTGGAGGCGTTCTCTGTTCAACCCCTTTCCCAGACCAGGCAGGCTAGAACAAGCAATCACCCATCCACACAGTGCCTCTCCCTGTCAACCAGAGAGCAGCATTACATGGAGATGGTCATGCCTTTGGGGAGGGTGTATGTGTGTGTGCATCGGTGGCGGTCTTCCTAGGCCAGGCGTTCAGTGAAATGTGGTGTTCCCACATTGTCTGGAGGGAAGGCAGGTGGACTTCCTCTGCACTCGCCTGGCAGGGGCTCTGAAGTTTCCATTGGCTGGTAACAAAATAGGGAGAGCGCATTTGTGAGGGGGGCACTGGATCCCAGGCTACACGAGGTGCTGAGAGGCACGTGCTCTTCAAGTAAATGAATGTGCCTTTTTACTTCTCTTCTCTCTACGTCTTGTTTAGACGAAATGGGATTGGTTGTGTGTCGCGGATTAGCCAACTTGCCAAGAGCAGGGGAAGGGGAGGGTCGAGACTCTGTTCTGGGCCAGTAAAGAGACTCACTACCTCCCTCCTCTCCTCTGTCCTACTGGAAGTTGCTCGCTAGCTTAATGTCTGTGGGGGTTAGGCAAGACTGGTCGGCACACTCTAGCTGGGACTGAGAAACGGGGAGAGGGAGCCATGGAGGTCTTGCTGGTTCCCTTCTGCAGAGAGACAGGTAAACGAGTTGCTGGTTCCAACGGTAATGGCAAGACGATTTTTAGCAACTTTTAGTGACTTAACGCACTTGCCTCCTGTTCTTCCAATTGTTAGTCTGGACTCTTACACAAATATGTAGTTTGCTAGTTCTGCCTATGTGGTTAGGCTGTGTTCCTTTCTGAGTGAACATCGTGTTCATTTATCATAGCTTGATTTTAAGGTTTGATTGTGGTTGAGTTTTTTTCTGATTACTGGGCACTTAATGTGATGTTTTATGTTTTGTTGCCCTCTGAGGTTTGCTTGAATGTAGTTGCACAAAGTGTATGCGTTTTTGTTTTTATATTAGTTTAGCCTGTAACGGCAGTTTTCCGTTGTATTAAATAAAATGTGGATGTCGATTAAGGAAGCCCCCTCACCTCTGATTCAGAGGGGTTGGGTTAAATGCGGAAGACCCATTTCAGTTGAAGGCATTCAGTTGTACAACTGACTAGGTATCCCCCTTTCCCTTTCTAATAACCAAAACAATTGAGTAATATATTGCACGAGAAGGGACGGTGCACCAGCAAGAACGTCAATAATATTGAAGACAAGCATGAGATCATTGATTTAAAAATCCTCAGGAAAGTGGTGTTTTTGCATTTTGAGAACTCCCCTCTACATCTAATCTTTAAATGGACCTTGCATTCTACCTGGAAGCACCTTATCAGGTCATTATAATATACGAAGGCCTAAGTGACTAGGTGAGTCTGATGTTTCTCTCCTAGCACCACTGAAATCTGCTTTTTTAAAATTCATTTTAAAGCAATCCATGAAACCTCATGTTTTTAGTAAGTCTGTTGCGTGAGTGTTCCTAATATTTTTGAGTCAAAAGGGGGGAGAGCGACAGCTGTATTCTAATGAAGCAGCCCTTCCTCATTGTTGTGCCTTAAAGGAGAGAGTGGTGGCCACATTCCAGTGTTGAGACTGGGAGAGGTTGGGGCCCTCCTTTCTGTTGGGCCAGATGAAGGCGCAAGGCACCACCGACACACTCTGACCCTGCTGCCTGGCACTGGACCAGCCCGCCTCCATCCGGGTCCTCACTGGATGAAGCTAGTAGGGCCTGGGGTGTTTCAAATATAATTGCCTATAACCAGGGCCCAGAGTTGTTCCTTGTCAGGTGGTCAAATTTTATCGTTGCTTACATATATTTTGCAGATGTTATCGCAAGTGAAGAGAGATTCTTATGTTCCTAGCTCCAACAGAGCAGTAATACCTAACAATACAAAAAAATACACGCAAACCCGAAAAGACAAAGAAGGGAATTAAGAAATATATAAATTTTAGAACAAGCAATGTCGGAGTTCGGAATATAAATATGTTGTATGTATATAATGTGTGTATATAGACATTATGGCTGGTATATGGTCTTTCTATGACACTGGGTGCTGTAGATGTCCTGTAGGGCAGGCAGTGTGCCCCCAGTGATGCGTTGGGCAGACCTCACCACCCTCTGGACTGCCCTGCGGTTGCGGACTGTGCAATTGCCGTACCAGGCAGTGATACAGCCCGACTGGATGCTCTCAGTGGTGCAGGTTGAAGAGGCGCTTTTGCGCCTTCGTCACCACACTATCTGTGTGGATGGAACATTTCATTTCATCAGTGATGTGCACACTGAAGAACTTGAAGCTTTTCACCCTCCACTGCGGCCTCGTCGATGGGGTCATGCTCCCTCTACTGTCTCCTGAACTCCATGATCAGCTCCTTTGTTTTGTTGACTTTGAGGGTTAGGTTATTTTCCTGGCACCACTCCGCCAGGACCTTCAACTTCTCCCTGTATGCGTTCTTGTCATTGTTGGTAATCAGGCCAACCACTGTTGTCGTCTGCAAACTTGATTGTGTTAGAGACGTGCGTGGCCATGCAGTCATGGGTGAACACTGAACAGGGAGTTCAGGAGGGAGGGAGTACACACCCTTGTGAGGCCCCCGTACTGAGGATCAGCGTAGTGGATTTGTTGTTACCTCGCTTTTTCGGCACGCCAGGAAGTCCAGGACTCAGTTGCACAGGGTGGGGTTCTGACCCAGGCCCCCGAGGTTAGCCCAAAGAATCAGGCCCTGCTCGATATCCCAGAAAAACAGAACAGCTCAAAGTCCTAGGCTGTAGTGCTAGCCCCACTTCTAATAATGGAAGGCTGTAGGTGGTGGGGCTTTCATGGTGTACACTAGTTGAGGATTGTTTGTGTGGGTAGGAGTCATATGATTGGGGAGGGGTTTCATCCACATCCTGCCAAAAATCTTCTCTACTTAGTGTGTTTGTTAATCTTTCTTTACTCTGTCATCAGTACAACCTTTGTGCACATGTACATACACATCATGACCAAAAATATGTGGACACCTGCTCATCGAACTTCTCATTACAAAATCATGGGCATTGACATGGAGTTACTGCTATAACAGCCTCCATTCTTCTGGGAAGGCTTTCCCTAGATGTTGGAACATTGCTACAGGGACTTGATTCCATCCAGGCACAAGAGCATTAGTGAGGTCGGGCTCTGATGTTAGGCGATTAGGCCTGGCTCAGTCGGAGTTCCAATTCATCCTAAAAGTGTGTTGAGGTCAGGGCTCTGTGCAGCCCAGTCAAGTTCTTCCACACCGATCTCAATAAACCATTTCTGTATGGGTCTCGCTTTGTGCATGAGGGCATTGTCATGCTTAAACAGGAAAAGGCCTTCCCCAAACTGATGCCACAAAGTTGGAAGCACAGAATAATCTAGAATGTCACTGTATGTTGTAGCATTAACATTTCCCTTCACTGGAACTAAGGAGCCTAGGCTCCTTAGTTCCTTCACTGGAACTACGGAGCCTAGCCCGAACCATGAAAAACAGGGCCAGACTATTATTCCTCCTCCACCAAAATTTACAGTTGGCACTTTCATGAAGCTCTCGAACAGTTCTTGTGCCGATATTGCTTCCAGAGGCAGTTTGGAACTCGGTAGTGAGTGTTGCAACCGAGAACAGATGATTTGAACACGCTGCGCGCTTCAGCAGTCGGCGGTCCCGTTCTGTTCTCTTGTGTGGCCTACCACTTCGCTACTGAGCCTTTTGCTGCACCTAGATGTTTCCACATCACAATAACAACGCTTACAGTTGACCGGGGAAGCTCTAGCAGAGCAGAAATTTTACGAACTGACTTGTTGGAAAGGTGGCGTTCTATGACGGTGCCATGTTGAAAGTCACTGAGCTCTTCAGAAAGGCCATTCTACTGCTAATGTTTGTCTATGGAGATTGCATGGCTGTGTCCTCGATTTTATACATCTGTCAACAGCGGGCGTGTTTCAAATAGCCGAATCCACTAATTTGAAGGGGCGTCTTTTGTATATATAGTGCATTCGGAAATTATTCAGATCCCTTGAGTTTTTCAACATTTTGTTATGTTAACCTTACTCTAAAATGCAATTGAATCAATCTACACACACTACCTCATAATGACCAAGCAAAAATAGGTTTTTAGAAATTTTTGCAAATGTGTAAAACAAACTGATAACACATTTATTATTTAGACCCTTTACTCAGTACATTTGTTGAAGCACCTTTTGGCAGAGATTACAGCCTCAAGTCTTCTTGGCACACTTGTATTTGGGGAGTCTGCAGATCCTCTCAAGCTCTGTCAGGTTGGATGGGGAGCATCGCTGCTCTCTCCAGAGATGTTGAATCCGGTTCAAGTCCGGGGTCTGGCTGGGCCACTCAAGGACATTCAGAGACTTGTCCTGAAGCCACTCCTGCATTGTCTTGGCTGTGTGCTTAGGTTCGTTGTCCTGTTGGAAGGTGAACATTCTGGAGCAGGTTTTCATCAAAGATCTCTGTTTTTTGCTCTGTTTATCTTTCCCTCGATCCTGACTAGTCTCCCAGTCCATGCCGCTATAAAACATTCCCACGGCATGATGCTGCCACCACAATGCCTGGGGATGGTGCCCTGTTTCCTCCAGACGTGATGCTTGGGATTCAGGCCAAGGCGTTCAATCTTGGTTTCATCAGACCAGGGAATCTTGTTCTTCGTGGTCTGAGAGTGCTTTAGGTGCCTTTTGGCAAACTCCCAAGTGGTCTGTCGTGCCTTTTACGGAGGAGTGGCTTCTGTCTGGCAGCTCTACCATAAAGGCCTGATGGGTGGAGTATTGCAGAGATGGTTGTCCTTCTGGAAGGTTCTCCCATCTACACAAAGGAATTCTAGAGCTCTGTCAGTGACCACCGGGTTCTTGGTCACCTCCCTGACCAAGGCCCTTTTCCCCCGATTGCTGTTTGGCTGGGTGGCCAGCTCTAGGAAGAGTCTTGGTGGTTCCAAACTTCTACCGTTTAAGAATGATGGAGGCCACTGTGTTCTTGGCGACCTTCAATGCTGCAGAGAGGTTTTGGTACCTTTCCCTAGATCTGTGCCTCGACACAATCCTGTCGGAGCTCTACAGACAATTCCTTCAACCTCATGTTTTACCTTATATGCACAGGTGTGTGCCTTTCCAAATCATGTCCAATCAATTGATTTTACCACAGGTGGACTTTAATCAAGTTATAAAAACAAGGACCATCGATGGAAACAGGATGCACGTGATCTCAATTTTGAATCTCATAGCAAAGTGTCTGAATACTTATGTAAATAAGGTACTTCTGTTTTTCCTTTCTTTTTATAATTTTGCTAAAATTTCTAACCTGTTCACTTTGTCATTATGGGATATTTGTGTGTGTGTCTGTATATTGATGAGGAAATGCTTTATTTAATCAATTTTAGAGTAAGGCTGCAAAGTAACACACTGCTTTTTCAACATTTTATGTCACGCTCCAAGTTATTAACATGTTAATTCAAATCACTGCCCTATGGAGAGAAAAAAAAGCTACATTTGCCGATCAGGTCATGTGGTTAGGAACAACTCCTTATACCTGTGTGAATGTGCACTCTTCCGTTCACTTCCACAGCTCTGACTTTCAAGACCGTTGGGCCAGGTGTGAATGAAACCTACTAAACCAGTTTGAATTTAATTGCAATGGAAAGTGGCAACCATCCACAAAGTCCCATCAGTGGCTAATTTAAAGATACACTATACAGAAATCGACAAACAAGTGTAGTGTAGAGAATCATTGTACCGTCTAAACTTGTCCATAACCAAAAATAATGTATTTTCAGCAGCTGGTGTACAAAACCACATTTTTGTGCATGCAGGAACAGTCATGTATGTGGGTTTTTACATAATGTTGTAGGTTAACAGGAAGGACACCAATATCACATATGCCTTGCTGATATCGATATAATAATATAATGATGCTTTTATCCAAAGCAACTTAGTCATGAATGCATAATTTTTTCGTATGGGTGCCCTCAGCGGGAATGGAACCCAAAAACCAGGCATAAAACAATGCTTCTTTAAAACCTTACTAAACCAATTGGATGATCTTTCTTTATCAATTGGTAAAATATACATTTGTGTAGGCAGACATTGGATATTTTTTACCCAATGAGGAACACTTCAAATAGTTTATCCCTTTACCATGTTTTTCAGGCAATATATCACTTGTGATGCCGTCCGACTACAGCCCAGCAACAAATATCACACTAGAAGCAGTCAATGCCAATGTGAGGACCCAGATGGTGAGTGTTTTGTACAAATGTATTAATCAAATCTATTTTATAAAGCCCTTTTTTTGTCTCAGTCCGTTAAGTATGCCCAGCCTACACAGTCAAAAGTTTGGACACACCTACTCATTCCAGGGTTTTTCTTTATTCTGTACTATTTTCTACATTGTAGCATAGTTGTGAAGACGTCAAAACTATGAAATAACACATATGGAATCATGTAGTAACCAAAAAAGTGTTAAACAAATCAAAATATATTCGTCATTGAAGAGCACTTTTTCCCAGTCTGGTCCATCGACAATGGGTTTGTGCCAATAGGTGACTTTGTTGCTGGTGATGTCTGGTGAGGACCTGCCTTACAACAAGCCCTCTGTCCGCAATAGGCTGAGAGAGGCTGGACTGTCTGAGCACTGATGGAAGGATTGTGCATTCCTGGGGTAACTTGGGCAGTCGTTGTTGCCATCCTGTACCTGTCCCGCAGGTGTGATGTTCAGATGTACTGATCCTGTGCAGGTGTTAAACGTGGTCTGCCACTGCGAGGACGATCAGCTGTCTGTCCTGTCTCCCTGTAGCGCTGTCTTAGGGGTCTCACAGTACGGACATTGCAATTTATTGCCCTGGCCATATCTGCAGTCCTCATGCCTCCTTGCAGCATGCCTCAGGCATGTTCACGCAGATGAGCAGGGACCCTGGGCATCTTTCTTTTGGTGTTTTTCAGAGTCAGTAGAAAGGCATCTTTAGTGTCCTAAGTTTTCATAACTGTGATCTTAATTGCCTACCGTCTGTAAGCTGTTAGTGTCTTAACCTCTGGTACGCTAGCTTCCCACCTCGACAACAGCCAGTGAAATTGCAGGGCACCAAATTCAAAACAGAAATCCCATAATTAAAATTCCTCAAACATACAAGTATTATACACCATTTTAAAGATAAACTTCTTGTAAATCCAACCACAGTGTTCAATTTCAAAAAGGCTTTACGGAGAAATCACACCATGCGATTTAAGTCAGTGCCTAGTCACAGAAAACCATACAGCCATTTTCCAACCAAGGAGAGGTGTCACAAAAGTCAGAAATGGCGTTAAAATTAATCACTTACCTTTGATCTTCATCTGGTGGCACTCCCAGGTCTCCATGTTAGACAATAAATGTTTGTTTTGTTCGATAATGTCCCTCTTTATGTCCAAAAACCTCCGTTTTGTTGGTGCGTTTAGTTCAGAAATCTAAAGGCACAATGCGCGCTCTCAACATCAAGATGAAAAGTCAAAAAGTACAATAAAAGTTAGTAGAAACATGTCAAATGATGTTTAAAATCAATTTTCAGGTTGTTTTTTTCCCCATACATAATCAATATTTCAACCGGACAAAAGCTTTGTCAATAGAAAAGGTAAACAAGAAATGCGGGCTCCCGATCACACGCTGGGCTCATGTCTGGAAATTTCCACTGGCCTCTCATTGAAAGTGCTGTATCTCCCTCATTTTTCAGAGTAAAAGCCTGAAACAATGCCTAAAGACTTGCCACATGTAGAGGAAGCCACAGAGATCGTGAACTGGGTCCTAAGTCTTTGTATGGTGGATAGGCTTTCAATGGAAAAACAGCCTAATAGTACTTCCTGGTTGGATTTTCCTCGGATTTTCTCCTGCCATATTAGTTCTGTTATACTCACAGACATTATTTGAACAGTTTTGGAAACTGAGTGTTTTTCAGAGTGTTTTCTATCCAAATCTACTAATTATATGCATATAGCTTCTGGGCCTGAGTAGCAGGCAGTTTAATTTGGGCATGTTTTTCATCCAAAATTCCGAATGCTGCCCCCTACCCTAGTGAAGTTAACGACCGTTTCACAGGTGCATGTTCATTTAATTGTTTATGGTTCATTGAACAAGCATGGGAAACCGTGTTTATACCCTTTACTGGCAGCTTCATTAAATGGTACCCGCAAAACACTGGTCTCAATGTCAACGGTAAAGCTGTGACTCTGGGATGCTGGCCTTCTAGGCAGAGTTGCAAGAAAAAGCCATATCTCAGACTGGCCAATATATAAATTAAAGATTAAGATGGGCAAAAGAACACAGACACTGGACAGAGGAATCATGCCTAGAAGGCTAGCATTCTGGAGTCGCATCTTCACTGTTGACTTTGAGACTGGTGTTTTGCGGTACTATTTAATGAAGCTGCCAGTTGACGACTTGTGAGGTGTCTGTTTCTCAAACTAGACACTTCTAGTGTACTTGTCCACTTGCTCAGTTGTGCACTGGGGCCTCCCACTCCTTCTATTCTTGTTAGAGCCAGTTTGTGCTGTTCTGTGAAGGGAGCGCTGTACGTGGTCTTCTGTTTCTTGGCAATTCCTTGCATGGAATAGCCTTAGTTTCTCAGAACAAGAATAGACTGACGAGTTTCAGAAGAAAGGTCTTGTTTCTGGCCATTTTGAGCCTGTAATCGAACCCACAAATGCTGATGCTCCAGATTCTTTATTTTTTTAACCTTTATTTAACTAGGCAAGTCAGTTGATAAGAACAAATTCTAGTCTAAAGAAGGCCAGTTTTATTGCTTCTTTAATCAGAACAACCGTTTTCAGCTGTGCCAACATAATTGCAAAAGGGTTTTCTAATGATCAACTAGTCTTTTTAAAATGATCAACTTGGATTTTTTAATGGTTGTGTGTGTGTGTGGGAAAGCACACACACACAGATGAAATACCCTAACCACAGATGAAATTCACCAATCCCCATCCTAACCATAAATATTATTAAGCGGATAAAAATATTTGGGATTATATAAAAATTAAACATGGAAAGTATTCAGACCCCTTGAGTTTTTCCACATTTTATGTTACAGCCTTATTCTAAAATAGATTAAATAAACAAAAATCCTCAGCAATCTACACACAATATCCCATAATGACAAATACACACAATATCCCATAATGACAAAGTTAAAGGTTTTTAGAAACCTTTTCACATTTATTAAAAACAAAGTTCAGGTGCATCCTGTTTCCATTAATCATCCTTTCTACAACTTGATTGGAGTCCACCTGTGGTAAATTCAATTTAGAAAGGCACACACCTTATACGTCTGTATAAGGTCCCACACTTGACATAGCTTGGTTTTTTTGCTCTAACATGCACAGAGGTCGAAGGATTGTCCGTAGACCTCTGAGACTGCATTGTCGAAGCACAGATCTGGGCAAGGGCGGTGGTTGAAAAAGTACCCAATTGTCATACTTGAGTAGAAGTAAAGATACCTTAACAGAAGATGGCTAAGGTAAAAGTGAAAATCACCCAGTAAAAACTACTTGAGTAAGTCTCTAAAAGTATTTGATTTTACATATATATTTTTGGGGGGGAGGGGGAGTGCAGTCAAGGGCACACTCCAACACTCAGACATATTTTACAAATGAAGCATTTGTGTTTAGCAAGTTCGCCAAATCAGATGCAGTAGGGGATGAGCAGTGATGATCTCTTGATAACTAGTACTTTTTGGTGTCAGAGAAAATGTATGGAGTAAAAAGTACATTATTTTCTTTAAGAATGTAGTGAAGTAAAAGTAGTCAAAAATATAAATAGCTAAGTACAGCTACGACTTAAGTAAAAAATACTTTAAAGATCTACTTCAGTACTTTACACCACTGGGGAAGTGTACCAAAACATTTCTATAGCATTGAAGGTCCTCAAGAACACAGTGGCCTCCATCATTCTTAAATGGAAGAAGTTTGGAAACACCAAGACCCTTCTTTGAGCTGGCTGCCCTGCCAAACCAAGCAATCTGGGGAAAAGGGCCTTGGTCAGGGAGGTGACCAAGAACCCAATGGTCACTCTGACAGAGCTCTAGAGTTCCTTTGTGGAGATGGAAGAATCTTCCAGGAAGAATCTTCCAGAAGGACAACCATCTCTGCAATACTCCACCCATCAGGCCTTTATGTTAGTGTCCAGGCGGAAGCCACTCTTCAGTAAATGCACATGACAGCCCGCTTGGAGTTTGCCAAAAGACTCTCCGACCATGAGAAACAAGATTCTCTGTTCAATGAAACCAAAATTGAACTATTTGGCCTGAATGCCAAGCGTCATGTCTGAAGGAAACCTGGCACCATCCCTACGGTCAAGCATGGTGGTGGCGGCATTATGCTGTGGGGATGTTTGTCAGCGGCAGGGAGACAAGTCAGGATCGAGGCAAAGATGAAAGGAGCAAACCACCGAGAGATCCTTGATGAAAACCTGCTTCAGAGTGCTCAGAACCTCAGACTGTGTCGAAGGTTCACCTTGTAACAGGACTACGACCCTAAGCACACAGCCAAGACAATGTCATTGAATGGCCTAGCCAGAGCTCGGACTTGAACCCGATCGAACATCTCTGGAGAGACCTGAAAATAGCTGTGCAGCGACACTCCCATCCAACCTGACAGAGCTTGAGAGGATCTGCAGAGAAGAATGGGAGAAGCTCCCCAAATACAGGTGTACCAGGCTTGTAGCATCATACTCGAAGACTTGAGGCTGTAATTGCTGTCAGAGGCTTCAATAAAGTACTGAGTGAAGGGTCTGAATAGTTATGTAAATGTGATAATTGCCGTTTTTGCAAAAAAAAAAATGTTTGCTTTGTCTTTATGTGATATAATGTGTTGATTGATGAGGTGAGAAACTATTTAAGAATAAGGCTTTAACGTAAAACAAAATGTATAAAAATTCAATGGGTCTGGGCCTCCCGAGAGGTGTCACTACAGACCCAGGTTCGATCCCTGTGATGTCCTTGGTCCATTGCGCTCTAGCGACTGCTTGTGGCAGGCCGGGTGCATGCACGCTAAGGTCCCCACTTGTATGGTGTTTCTTCTGACACATTGGTGCGGCTGGCTTCCGGGTTAAGCAAGCAGTGTGTCAAGAAACAGTGCAGCTTGGCAGAGTCATGTTTCGGAGGACACATGAATCTAGACCTTCAGCGATGAGGCAAGACTAACTACCAATTGGCTATCACGATATTGGAGAAAAAGGGGTAAAAACGAACAAAAAAAGAATGCAACTAAATATTTAAGTCAAGGGGTCGGAATACTTTCTGAATGCACTGTAAGTGTGATTGAGTTGAGCCTTTAGACTAGTAAATTGGCTTTTTTCTTATCAACCCACTATAATTTCAAGTTCACGGAAATTGAGCCCTGCTGCAGATTTTTTTATTAATGAAAGCCCTCTGTTGGGATTCTTTTTTTCTTCGTAGTTAAGAGTCGATGACCAGAGGTGTATTCCCCAGGTACCAAAGAAAACATTGTCTGAATTTGTCCAATTTCAAATTCTCATTTTCAATTCAAAACATTTTCCATTGCAAAGTGTTTTGCTACGGTGGGTGTTAATGAATACACCCCAGGTCTCCCATCCTCTTGCATTTGTGGCAGCCAGTGTGGTGAAGTGTAAAAGAAAGGCCTGGCTGAGATGAGAAGAAGAAAGTGTGTGGGGGGCTACAGACTGTGACTAGCTTGCTATAATTAGCTGGGGGTATTTATTAGCACTCTGCTGCATCCATCTGATCTCGTCTCATCTCTTTTGTTCAGCTCTGGCTTCGAGACACTTCTGCATAGCAGGACTCTCAAATATTACACCCAACCTGCTCCATGCTCAGTCACCACACAAGAGAATTGCCCACTTCTTGGCAAAGAATCTGTTCTCAATGACTCACCTGGATAGTGTTCATTAGGGCGTCAAACAGAATATGTTTTGAAACTGAAAACGAAAATAAGCTCTTCATATTGGATGAGTCCAGGTTGCCCTTTCTTTATTTGGTGCGTAATGAACAGCACCCTGGCTACCAATATTCTTCGAATCACCTGACATCCTTGCATCTGTTCAATCATGTCCATTGCGCAACATTTTGCTACGATGTGCCCAAATGAACATGAGCCTGCAATCTGATGCACCCCTCTGTTTCTTATTTATTTTCTGTGTAGATCATCAGCACAGCAGAGAGAGTTTCTCACACAGGGAATGTCTTCAAAGGTACCCCCTGCACACACACGCCAACTATGATTGACCAGGGACGCAACCAGGATGCCAACAAGTGGACCCCAGGGTGAGCTGTTACACACACTTTTTTCCATTTGCTCAAGTACATACACATTTTCTCACACACACATAACTGCATTGCTGGTTGCAACTGGTTGCTCGAGTACACACACACCACTGCTCTGTTTTGTTGCACATTATCATGGTTGTAAAGAGGTATTTTCTTTGATCTGTTTCCAGAACATGACAAGAATTTAAGTAAAGTACCATCCACAGTATTTATTTTTTATTAGCTAACATCACTTTTTGTTTTTTATTCCCAGGGCCAAGAAGCGAACACATGATTTCATTGACTCATATTTCTCTGACCGGTGGGTTGATTCTGTTATTCTGGCTACTGTTGTTAATATTCACACACACCCAGCAGGGATTGCTAGGTAGAGATTTCCAATCTAATGTATTTAGTGCGGCCTGTAAGTTAGCCTATGGATTTACAGATAATATACACTGCATTCAGTAAGTATTTAGAACCATTGACCTTTTCCACATTTTCAGCCTTATTTGAAAATTGATTACAAATAAATCCACATCAATCTACACACAACACTCCATAATGACAAAGCGAAAACATTTTTTAAAATGTTTGCTAATTTATAAAAACAGATACCTTATTGACATGAATATTCAGACCCTTTGATATGACCCTTGAAATTGAGCTCAGGTTCATCCATTTAAAAAAAAAAATGCATTCTTTAATATTTCTAAAAACCTGTTTTCACTTTGTCATTATGGGGTAGTGTGTGTGTGTAATTGATGAATTGTTGTCATATCTTAAAATCTATTTTAGAATAAGGCTGTAACAAAATGTTGAAAATTAAGGGGTCTGAATACTTTCTGAATACACTGTATAAAGTAACAGTATATAGAGGAATAATATATAAATATTAAATGAAAGGAAGAGTGCAGGAAGACTATCCAGTCAAACAAGTCACAGATAGTGAGCTGGCGTTAGAAAATGGGATAGAGGTAGGAGAATTGGCGAGAAAGGGAGTAACAGAGGGCGAGAGAAACTGAGTCAGCATCACAGCATCTCATTGAGCTGAAGCGTCTCATTACTTCCAAAGCAAACCAGCTCATTAGGCAATGGAATTAGTTTTAATCTAGGAAGACTGACTACTGACACACACACAGTAACATTGTCTTGTATATTGAATTCATCTTAAACAGTTTGATTTCTCTGTGTTGCAGGGATGCGCTGTGCTCAGGAGACTCTTCAGCCAGGTAACTGCCCGGCTCAGAATGTAGATGGAGGTGAAATGGTGCAATTGTAGTAAGGGGGGCGCTGCTGCTCAAGAGCTCAGCTGCAGTCTGGCATTTTTTTGTTGTTATTCCAGAATGCATCTGTCTGACCCCCACACCCGAAAGATCACGCAACTGCTGACTCACTACAGCAGAACACTGACTCTCTCTCACCATGCCTCCCCTCTCTCCTGCCTTTTGTTCCCTTCCTGTCATCTCCTCTGGATACCATTTATATTTCATTGTCCCATTTCTTCTCCTGTGCGGTCTCTTTTTCTCTCGTAACATGACTGCAGGTTTTTTGTGTGTGTTCAGGTGAGCAGATTATGTAACCATCAGAGACTGTGTAGGTACTGTATGTTTGTATGTACATGTGTAGTATGTACAGTGCCAGCCAAGAGTTTGGACACAACTACTCATTCAAGGGGTTTACTTTATTTTTTCTATTTTCTACATTGTCAAATAATAGTGAAGACATCAAAACTATGAAAAAACACAAATGGAATCATGTAGTAACCAAAAAATTTTTTTAAACAAAATATATTTGAGATTCTTCAATGTAGCCACCTTCATGACAGGTTTGCACACTCTTGGCATTCTCTCAACCAGCTACATTAGGTAGTCACCTGGAATGCATTTCAATTAACAGTTATGCCTTGTTATTGGTACATTTGTGGAATTTCTTTCAGTCTTAATGCATTTCAGACAATCAGTTGTGTTGTGACAAGGTAGGGATTTTATTACAGAAGATAGCCCTATTTGGTAAAAGACCAAGTCCATATTATGGCGAGAACAGCTCAAATAAGCAAAGAGAAACAACAGTCCAACATTTCAAGAACTTTGAAAGTTTCTTCAAGTGCAGTCGCAAAAACCAAGCGCTATGATGAAACTGGCTCATGAGGATTGCCACAGGAAAGGAAGACACAGAGTTACCTCTGCAGCAGAAGATAAGATCATTAGATTTAACTGCACCTCAGATTGCAGGCCAAATAAATGCTTCACAGAGTTCAAGTAACAGACACATCTCAACATCAACTGTTCAGAGGAGACGGCGTGAATCAGGCCTTCATGGTCGAATTGCTGAGAAGAAACCTCTACTAAAGGACACCAATGGTAAGAAGAGACTTGCTTGGGCCAAGAAACACAAGCAGTGGACTTTAGACCAGTGGAAATCTGTCCTTTGGTCTGTTTACTCCAAATGTTTGATTTTTGTTTCCAACACCATGTCTTTGTGAGACGCAGAGTAGTTGAGCGGATGATCTCCGCATGTGTGGTTCCAAACTTGAAGCATGGAGGAGGTGTGGGGGTGCTTTGCTGTTGACACTGTATGTGATTTATTTAGAATTCAAGGCACACTTAACCAGCATTGCTACCACAGCATTCTGCAGCGATACGCCAGGGTGAAGGATGCACTGCAGAGTAAAGGAAAAGTAGCCAACAAGTGCTCAGCATATGTGGGAACTTCTTCAAGACTGTTGGAAAACCATTCCAGGTGAAGCTGGTTGAGAGAATGCCAAGAGTGTGCAAAGCTGTCTCGCAACAGGCCGTGATTGGGAGTCACATAGGGCGGTGCACAATTGACCCAGCGTCATCCGGGTTAGGGTTTGGCTGGGGTAGGCCGTCATTGTAAATAAGAATTTGTTCTTAACTAACCTGCCTAGTTAAATAAAATAAAAGGTTAAGGTTGGATACTTAGAAGAATATAAAATATATTTGGATTTAACACTTTTTTGGTTACTACATTATTCCATGTGTTATTTCATAGTTTTGATGTATTCACTATTATTCTACAATACAGAAATAGTAAAAAATAAAGTAAACCCCTTGAATGAGTATTCGTATCCAAATTTTGGACTGGAACTGTACGTGTGTCAGGGCCAGAGTGTGTTAGCGCTGCACCATTCATCAAATTCAGATTTGAAATTGTAATATTGACGTGCAATATCCATATTGCAAGAGGCTGCAATTTTCTAATTTCTTTGACACTCTTGTTAATACAACAAAAACTGGACTACGGTACCTCCTCCAATTAGAAGCACTAGACTCTGTTCATTCACTCTCTAGATGTACAGAGAATGCTGACGAATCACAAGCAGGCTCTCACTCTGCATGGCATGCACATGCTGGCCAATAAGTGTCCTCACTTAGAGTGTGCAGTTAGATGCTGGTGAGGAGAGAAAGGGTATTTAATCCTTTGAAGACTATCCATCCCCTTCTTTGACGATTGCATGGTAAAAAAAAAAGCGCAGACAGCAGAAAAGCCCCTCAGTCACCTGCAACCAGCCATCAAGTGTAATGGCCTACGGAAAATAAATCCTGACCAGTGGAGGCTGCTGAAGGGTGGATGGCTCATAATGGTTGGAATAGAGCGAATGGCATGAAACCCATCGAAATCATGAATCAGCTGGCATCATTTGTATGGATATATACAGTGATGATTTTAGCATGTAAATCTAAAAAAAGTGGGATGCATGCCAGCAAAGCCACTACACAACACTAAACAATACATTATTTCACTATAACGGTGACAAATGGTGCCAACAAAATGTTAGGGCCTACATAAAGCTGTCCCAACATCTTACCACTGCTACACTTGGCTATAAGCAGAGCCTTGTCTTGCAGTAAAACAGTTCATTCAGCCTCATTTTTACTGCCTTTAAAAAAAAAACAGCTGATATGGCTGACTTGCTTAAACAAATGTGGTTTGTAATGACAATTTAGATGTACAAACTATGGCATAAGGGGACGACAAGCGTATTAGGTGCAATCTGTAATTTCGATTAAGACATTAATGAGCGAGCTAGAACGGACATAATCAACTATTTGTTTAGCACTTTTGAAATATACAGCGACAGAACATTCAGAACATGGGCTGTTCTTACAGTATTCTCCCTGTACACCAAGTCAGAACCGTAGGATAAATAAAGGGGGCCTACAAGCAGACAATGAAAGCTCTTACAATATTCAATGATTAAATTTCTCTAAAACAGGTTATAGGCTACATGTGCACCACCATGTCAGAACAGTAGACAACATTTAAGAGGGGTAAATAGACTAAATTATTAGGGTGAGGGACATGGGCTACTAACTTATTACACAACATACACTTAGTATTACTTTCTTAGCTACAGTATACATATCTCTCTGGCATATTACATAATTTATGCAGCAGCATACAATACATTTTTGGACTCACCTTGTGCTGTGCTGACTTGAACAGGAAGGTGGCACGGCATTCTCTTGATTTATGGTGCTTTCAAAAGAACTGACAACTCGGGGGGGGACAAGGTCGAATCATGATGACGTCATTGATCTTCAGGTCGTAGCTCTAGAAAGAGGCCAAATTTACAATTCTGAGTTGGATGACCATTCAAAACATATTTTCCCAGTGAGAGTTCATCCTGAACTCACAGAAGTTTTCGCAGTTCTCAGTTAAGTTGTTTTGAGAGCTGCACAAATCATGCTTCATTGACAGCATGGTCAATGTTGAATGTTTATAATTTTAAAATTGGAAAAGAGACTCTTACTCCCAGATTTGGGACCACACAGCCACTCTCACTGATTCCTTCCAAACCAGTCATTGTTGACTTTGCGATTTCCAACATGTCTAATGTTTATGGCCGATGAGCACCAGTACGTTTTATCTATAATTTCTCTTCATATGACAAGGATTAAAAAGGATTTGCCAGTAGATTGTCGACTTGATTCAGGATTTTTAAAGTATGATGTTGACATGATCATTTCAATCAAAGCTGCTGTACATATAACTTGATTTGATGTAATTTTATCTGTGGCCAATGACCTTGAGCCTTCTTGGATGGGCACTTCTAATGCAACTCTATGGCAGCACCCAAGGTTTACCTTTAGACTTGGTGGTGATGTAGTGTCCCCATGAGTGGCAGAACACTGAGCCAATCACGACATAACACTTCGTATTTTCTACTGGCTTGCCCCACCACCACTGAAAGCATTGAACCATTCTGGAACGCCTGCATTTGGGAGCTGCCTTATTCCAGAAAACAAAAAAGAGACCATGTTTGTATGCGGCTTTATTAACTCTGTATTTTTTTGTTAGTAAACTGATATGCTGGTATTAATCAAATCAAGTTATTTGTTACATGCGCCGAATACAACACAGTGAAATGCTTACTTACAAAGCCCTTAACCTCTCTGGGATATGTGGGACGCTAGCATCCCACCTGGCCAAAAGCCAGTGAAAATGCAGAGCGCCAAATTCGAATAAATTACTATAAAAATCAAACTTTCGTGAAATCACACTTAAGATACCAAATTAAAGCTACACTTGTTGTGAATCCAGCCAACATGTCAGATTTCAAGAAGGCTTTTCGTCGAAAGCAAACAATGCTATTATCTGAGGGTAGCACCTCCGTAAACAAAGAGAAAGCATATTTCAGAAATAAAAATATAAATCATGCCTTTGACGAGCTTCTTTTGTTGGCACTCCAATATGTCCCATAAACATCACAAATGGTCCTTTTTGTTCGATTTAATTCTGTCTATATATATCCAGAATGTCAATTTATTTGGTGCGTTTGATCCAGAAAAACACCGGTTCCTACTTGTGCAACGTGACTACAAAATATCTCAAAAGTTACCTGTAAACTTTGCCAAAACATTTCAAACTACTTTTGTAATACAATTTTAGGTATTTTTTTTAACATGAATAATCGATAAAATTGAAGACGGGATGATCTGTGTTCAATACAGGAGGAAAACAAACTGATGCTAGCTTTCTGGTCACGCACCTCTAACAGTACCTCTAACACTTTTTTCCAAATTAGCTCCATAATATCGACAGAAACATGGCAAACGTTGTTTAGAATCAATCCTCAAGGTGTTTTTCACATAACAATTCGATAATATATCCGTCGGGAATATTGGTTTCTCATAAGAAGCGATTAGAAAAATGGCTACTTGTGTACTTTACGCAAGATTTTCTGCAGGAGCCATCATGTGACCACTTGCTAAATGTGGTCCCTCACGGCTATTCTTCAACATGCGTAAAAAGACGTCACAATGCTGTAGACACCTTGGGGAATACGTAGAAAACGTAAGCTCATTCGTAGCTCATTCACAGCCATATAAGGAGTCATTAGCATGAGGCGGTTTTTTTTTAAATGCGGCACTTCCTGATTGGATTTTTATCTGGGTTTCGCCTGTAACATCAGTTCTGTTGCACTCACAGACAATATCTTTGCAGTTTTGGAAACAAGTGTTTTCTATCCAAAGCTGTCAATTATATGCATAGTCGAGCATCTTTTCGTGAAAAAATATCTTGTTTAAAACGGGAAAGTTTTTTATCCAAAAATGAAAATGCTGCCCCTAGAGTTCCAACAGGTTAAAACAAGTCAAAATGAGGCTCAGTAGTGTGTGTGGCCTCCACGTGCCTGTATGACCTCCCTACAACACCTGGGCATGCTCCTGATGAGGTGGCGGATGGTCTCCTGACGGATCTCCTCCCAGACCTGGACTAAAGCATCCGCCAACTCCTGGACAGTCTGTGGTGCAACGTTGCGTTGGTGGACGGAGCGAGACATGATGTCCCAGATGTGCTCAATTGGATTCAGGTCTGGGGAACGGGCGGGCCAGTCCATAGCATCAATGCCTTCCTCTTGCAGGAACTACACTCCAGCCACATGAGGTCTAGCATTGTCTTGCTTTAGGAGGAACCCAGGGCCAACCACACCAGCATATAGTCTCACAAGGGGTCTGAGGATCTCATCTCGGTACCTAATGGCAGTCAAGCTACCTCTGGCGAACACAGGTAGCTTGACAGCCCCCAAAGAAATGCCACCCCACACCATGACTGACCCACTGCCAAACCGGTCATGCTGGAGGATGTTGCAGGCAGCAGAACGTTCTCCACGGCGTCTCCAGACTCTGTCACGTGCTCAGTGTGAACCTGCTTTCATCTGTGAAGAGCACAGGGCGCCAGTGGCGAATTTGCCAATCTTGGTGTTTTCTGGCAAATGCCAAACATCCTGCACGGTGTTGGGCTGTAAGCACAACCCCCACCTGTGGATGTCGGGCCCTCATACCACCCTCATGGAGTCTGTTTCTGACCGTTTGAGCAGACACATGCACATTTGTGGCATGCTGGAGGTCATTTTGCAGGGCTCTGGCAGTGCTCCTCCTGCTCCTCCTTGCACAAAGGCGGAGGTAGCGGTCCTGCTGATGGGTTTTTGCCCTCCTACGGCCTCCTCCACGTCTCCTGATGTACTGGCCTGTCTCCTGGTAGCGCCTCCATGCTCTGGACACTACGCTGACAGACACAGCAAACCTTCTTGCCACAGCTCGCATCTTGCTAATTGCCTATAATTTCCACCTGTTGTCTATTCCATTTGCACAACAGCATGTGAAATTTATTGTCAATCAGTGTTGCTTCCTAAGTGGACAGTTTGATTTCACAGAAGTGTGATTGACTTGGAGTTACATTGTGTTGTTTAAGTGTTTCCTTTATTTTTTTGAGCAGTATATATAAATACACACACACACACACACACACACACACACACACACACACACAGAGAGACACAGACATAGGCTATGGTCGTTCTCATACAAACAAACAGACCCTCACTCACAATGACTAGCTAACGTGTACTTTACCCATTTCATTACATCTTTATATATTGCAAATAGAATGTAAAAACAATCACAAATAATATTTTATATTAATTTCAAACAACAGCATTAGCATGAGAACAACTTACCAGTTCAAAACAATATCCTCTCCGTTCAAAAAATATGCCTCAGTTTCAGAATCAAAGCTTTGGGAGCTAATGGAGTCTTCAAAATGCAGATCTGTCTCACTTTCATGATCAATTTCCTCTAAAATTGTTTCTACATTCGTATTTCTAAGACTAGATTTAGCTTTCCTTGACTTATTCGCCATGATGTTGGATAAATAAACAGCTGATGATGCAAGTCACCGAAATACTGCTGTGCGCTCCTTCACGGTTGAATTGGCAATGGCGAAAGAACGGTCCTTATGCCAGCATTTAATGGAAAGGTTTGTCTTACAACAAAGAACCATGGGGTATTGCCATTTACCTCTGCTCATTGGCTATCTACCCAGCTAGATGTCAAGACTATCAGTGGTCATTGGGTTAAAATACAGTCAATCAACGAGACAGTGGTCATATAATTGGTGCACAATGGGCTCGTCACTTGTTGTCTTCCAATCGTTTTTTCCGGGTCAATCCGTCCCGCAAAATGACCCATCAGCTTTGGTTGTGTTACAAACAAACAGTTGATTGCAAGGAAACCAAACATGACTGGATAAAGTCAGGGAAAGTCTGTCTATTTTACATTGGATGTTACGTCAAATTGAATGACACGAAATTCAATGAGATAAGCGTTCACAAAATGTTTCGTGTTAGGCTATAAAAAATGGATTTAACCGAACAAAAGACCATTCATTGTGTAACAATGAGCCTTGGGATTGCAACCAGAGCAAGATCTTCAAAGGTAAACGATTTATTTCAATGCAATCTGTGATTTTGTTACGGAAGTGCTGGTTGAATAAGTAGTTTGATATGGCTCAGATAATTGCAGCGTATTCTTTCGCAATAAATCATTTTTTAAATCTGACAACGCAATTGGATTAGCAAGATTCTAGGCTTTCGAACCATGTGTGAGACTTGTATTTTCATGAATGTTTAATATGACTATTTATGTAGCGATCACTGTATGTTATCGAATTTAATCCCGCTAACGGGTTCGGTGCGTAGAGAGGTTAATGGCAAAATAACATGCAAGACAGGCAAGCTGTTTCGGGACTATCTTGTGGAAGGATGAAACGGTATGAATAAATTAATCAAAATAACATTTCTTATGAGAATGTCAATCAATTTTTGAATATGTTGGTAACCCGTTGTATAAAAGTGATAATGCCCTTGAAGCTGCTGTTTGGAGGATATATAGTTGAAGTCGGAAGTTTACATACACTTAGGTTGGAGTCATTAAAACTCATTTTTCAACCACTCCACGAATTTCTTGTTAAACAGTTTTAAAGGCAATGCTACCAAATACTAAATGAGTGTATGTAAACTTCTGACCCACTGGGAATGTGATGAAATAAATAAAAGCTGAAATAAATCATTCTCTCTACTATTATTCTGACATTTCACATTCTTAAAATAAAGTGGGGATCCTAACTGACCTAAGACTGGGAATTTTTACTAGGATTAAATGTCAGGAATTGTGAAACTGAGTTTAAATGTAGTTGGCTAAGGTGTATGTAAACTTCTGACTTCAACTGTAACTGTAGCCTGTAACAATGTTGGAAAATATGTTTCTTTTGTTGTATTCGGTTACAGTATGTTTGCATTATGTTTGCATTTTGCTAAGGAGAAAAGCTGCCTCTGTGGTTTCGGCGTCACTGAGTGTGTGCGTGTTCCTCACACCATGACTACTCTCCCTGTACCCATTATGGCACATTCACCACCATTTTTCCAGCCTGTTTCTCGTCTTCTCTCTCTAATTCTTCCCAAATTATCCAAGCTACAGTAGCTGCGGTTCTAGAACTAATTTGTCCTGACAACTGTAACCCTAAGCTTCCACCGCAGCGGCTTGCCATCCCCACCTCCTACCTCATACACTACACACACACGGTCTTCCTATTTGCGTGTGTGTGTGCTCCTCAGAGATCCAGTTATGTAATGAGCGGCTCTGCAGTCTCCTACTCTCTACTCTACTGCGTGTTAGAAGGAACTGTACTGTGCCTATAGTTTGAGGGTTGGGGGATGTTTGTGAATGGACATTTCGATTGCTCACCACTTAGGCGCACACACGCAGCTATATCTTTACATGTCTCTGTCCTGTCCACTTACATAGTCTTCCTCGTCTTCATCTATATCTATTCTCTCGCTCTCCCCTTCTCTCTGTTCTTCTCTCTGTGTTCTCTTACTCTCACGCCTACAGTACAAGTCAAAAGTTTGGACAGCTATTCATTCAAGGGTTTTTCTTTATTTTTACTATTTTCTACATTGTTGAATAATAGTGAAGACATCAAAACTGAAATAACACATAGGGAATCATGTAGTAACCACAAAAGTGTTAAGTGAGTTAAAATATATTATAGATTCTTCAAAGTAGCCACCCTTGGCCTTGATGACAGCTTTGCACACTCTTGACATTCTCTCAACCAGCTTCATGAGGTAGTCGCCTGGTCCAACAGTCTTGAGGGAGTTCTCACATATGCTGAGCACTTGTTGGCTGCTTTTCCTTCACTCTGCGGTCCATCTCATCCCAAACCATCTCAAGTTCAGGTGGTTGAGTTCAGGTGATTGTGGAGGCCAGGTCATCTGAAGCAGCACTCCATCACTCTCCTACTTGGTCAGATAGCCCTTATGCACACCTCCAGGCTGCGTTGGGTCATTGTCCTATTGAAAAACAAATGATAGTCCCACTAAGTGCAACCAGATGGGATTGCGCATCGCTGCAGAATGGTGTGGTAGACATGCTGATTGAATTCTAAATAAATCACTGACGGTGTCACCAGCAAAGCACCATCACACCACCACCACCATCCTCCTCTGCAGCAAAGGTAACTCTTGGTCTTCTTTTCCTGTGGCGGTCCTCATGAGAGCCAGTTTCTTCATCAGCGCTTGATGGTGTTTGTGACTGCACTTGAAGACACTTTCAAAGCTCTTGACATTTTACTGATTGACTGACCTTCATATCTATAAGTAATGATGGACTGTCATTTCTCTTTGCTTATTTGATTTGTTCTTGCCATAATATGGACTTAGCCCTATTTGATAAAAGACCATCTTCTGTTTACCAACCCTGCCTTGTCACAACACACCTGATTGGCTCAAACGCATTAGAAATTCCATAAATGTAAATTTTAACAAGGCACACCTGTTGATTTGAAATGCATTCCAGGTGACTACCGCATGAATCTGGTTGAGAGAATGTCTATTGTGCAAAGCTGTCATCAAGGCAAAGGGTGGCTACTTTGAAGAATCTCTCTATTTTGATCTGTTTAACACTTTCTGGTTACTACATGATTCCATATGTGTTGATGTCTTCACCATTATTCTGAAATGTGTAAAATAGTAAAAATAAAGAAAAACACTGCAATGAGTAGGTGTGTCCTAACTTTTGACATGCGCTCATGCATATGCACATTCTGCTTGCGCCTCTTGCCGTGTGTGACATTTTCTACATCATAGTTGGTATTGCCAATTGCACGTTGCCAAATGTAACGCATCTATGTTGTGCTCTACGACTGTCTAACAACCCTAATGTTACATAATCCGCTCACCTGAACATACACACAAAATGTCTATATATCAACCCCCCCTCTCACCCTCTTTTCTTTGTGGCGATATCTCTTTTTAGCCTGATTTTTTTTTTCTTCTTTTTCTCCATGCCCCACTACCGCCCTTTCGGTTTCCCTTGGTGTGTAAATCACAGAGAGCGAACCCCTGATTTAAGCGAGCGATTTCTATCACTGCTGTGTGGGCGGAGCGTCACGTATAGCTTAACGGTTCATCATCAGTCAATCATCAATTTTATCCCATTTTGTATTCACATTTGCCAAAAGTTAACCATGTTTCTGCTGATTTGAGAATGAGATGACTGTACGTGTGTGCATGCACACGCGCACACAGCGATCCTTGTGAAATGATAAACAATAGTGCTTCACTTGCATGTGGAGGTGGTGGTTTGTAATGAAATGCAAGAATCCCTCTCTTCCCTCTCCCTGGGCTATTGAGCTAGAGAAACCACATTACACTGGAACTGTTGTGAGAAAGAGGACATGTGTGCCTAAAACACAGCATATGCCAGAGGACTTGTGTGGCAGCATGCCATGACTCCTGACATAGAGCACATCAGCATTCGACAGACAGTGCTTTGTTTTTTGTACTGTCCTGAATGGCTGGGGCTATGAGCACAAATACATAGCTAGTTCTTTCCATTGAGGTCTATCAGCAAGGTTTGTGTGTGCCTCGCTGATCCTCAACACGGGGGCACCTCAGGGGTTCGTGCTCAGTCCCCTCCTACTCCCTGTCACTCATCTCTGCACGGCCAGGCATGACTCCAACACCATCACGTTTTTGCCGATGAAACAACAGTGGTAGGCCTGATCACCGACGATGAGACGGCCTATAGGGAGAAAGTCAGAGACCTGGCCGTGTGGTGCCAGAACAACAACATATCCCTCAATGTGATCAAGACAAAGGAGATGATTGTGGAGTAGAGGAAAAGGAGGACAGAGCACGCCCCCGATTGCAATCGATGGGGCTGTAGTTGAGAAGGTTGAGAGCTTCAAGTTCCTTGGTGTCCACATCACCAACAAACTATCACGGTCCAAACATACCAAGACAGTCGTGAAGAGGGCACGACAATGGCTATTGCCCCTCGGGAAGTGGAAAAAGTTTCGGCATGGATCCTCAGATCCTCAAAATGTTCTACAGCTGCACCATCAAGAGCATCCTGACTGGTTGCATCACCCCCTGGTATGGCAACTGCGCCGCCTCCGACCGCACTACAGAGGGTAGTGTGTACGGCCCAGTACATCACCAAGCTTCCTGCCATCCAGGACCTCTACACCAGGCGGTGTCAGAGAAAGGCCTTAATTTGTCAGACTCTAGCCACCCTAGTCAGACTATTCTCGCTGCTACCGCACGGCAAGCGGTGCCGGAGCGCCAAGTCTAGGCCCAAAACGCTTCTTAACAGCTTCTACCCGCAAGCCATAAAACTCCTGAACAGCTAATTAAAGGGCTACCCAGACCCCTCTTTCACGCTACTGCTACTCTGTTTATCTATTTATAGTCACTAAGTCTACCTACATGTACAGTTGAAGTCGGAAGTTGACATACATTTAGGTTGGAGTCATTAAAACTTGTTTTTCAACCACTCCACAAATTTCTTGTTAACAAACTATAGTTTTGGCATGTCTTTTAGGATATCTACTTTGTGCATGACACAAGTCATTTTTCCAACAATTGTTTACAGACATTATTTCACTTATTCACTATCACAATTCCAGTGGGTCAGAAGTTTCCATACACTAAGTTGACTGTGCCTTTAAACAGTTTGGAAAATTCCAGAAAATTAGGTCATAGCTTATCAGAAGCTTCTAAAGCCAACTGACATCATTTGAGTGAATTGGAGGTGTACCTGTGGATGTATTTCAAGGCCTTACCTTCAAACTGGGGCGGCAGGGTAGCCTAGTGGTTAGAGTGTGGGACTAGTAACCGGAAGGTTCTAGTTCTACATTCTGCCCCTGAACAGGCAGTTAACCCACTGTTCCTAGGCCGTCATTGAAAATAAGAATTTGTTCTTAACTGACTTGCCTAGTAAAATAAAGATAAAATAAAATAAAAACTCAGTGCCTCTTTGCTTGACATCATGGGAAAAGACCTCAGAAAATAAATTGTAGACCCCCACAAGTCTGGTTCATCCTTGGGAGCAATTTCCAAACCCCTGAAGGTACCACATTCATCTGTACAAACAATAGTACACAAGTATAAACACCATGGGACAAAGCAGCCGTCATACCGCTCAGGAAGGAGACGCTTTCTGTCTCCTAGAGATGAACGTACTTTGGTGCGAAAAGTGCAAATCAATCCCAGAACAACAGCAAAGGACCTTGTGAAGATGCTGGAGGAAACAGGTACAAAAGTATCTTTTTCCACAGTAAAACGAGTCCTATATTGACACAACCTGAAAGGCCGCTCAGCAAGGAAGTTTCCACTGCTCCAAAACCACCATAAAAAAAGCCAAACTACGGTTTGCAACTGCACATTGGGACAAAGATTGTACTTTTTGGAGAAATGTCCTCTCATCTGATGAAACAAAAATATAACTGTTTTGCCATACTGACCATCGTTATGTTTGGAGGAAAAAGGGGGAGGCTTGCAAGCCAAAGAACACCATCCCAACCGTGAAGCATGGGGGTGGCAGCATCATGTTGTGGGGGTGCTTTGCTGCAGGAGGGACTGGTGCACTTCACAAAATAGATGGCATCACAAGGAAGGAAAATCATGTGGATATATTGTAGAAACATCTCAAGACATCAGTCAGGAAGTTAAAGCTTGGTCGCAAAAGGGTCTTCCAAATGGACAATGACCCCAAGCATACTTCCAAAGTTGTGGCAAAATGGCTTAAGGACAACAAAGTCAAGGTATTGGAGTGGCCATCACAAAGCCCTGACCTCAATCCCATAGAACATTTCTGGGCAGAACTGAAAAAACAAGTGCGAGCAAGGTGTCCTACAAAACTGACTCAGTTACACCAGATCTGTCAGGAGGAATGGGCCAACATTCACCTAACATGCTGTGGGAAGCTTGTGGAAGGCTACCCAAAACATTTGACCCAAGTTAAACAATTTATAGGTAATGCTACCAAACACTCAATTAGTATATGTAAACGTCTGACCAACTGGGAATGTGATGAACAAAATAAAAGCTGAAATCTCATTCTCTCTACTATTATTCTGACAGTTCACATTCTTAAAATAAAGTGGTGATCCTAACTGACCTAAGACAGGGAATGTTTACTAGGATTAAATGTGGTGTATGTAAACTTCCGACTTCAACCCGTACATTTTACCTCTTCTAACCAGTGTCCCCAGACATTGACTCTGCATTGGTACTCCCAGAGAGAGACACACACACACACATTCATTTGATATAAATGTCTCACGGGAGGATAAAAATATGTCTGGTGTGGGGGTTCTCGATGCAACCCAAGTCAATTCTTTAGGAGGGGTAGAAAATGTTGCTCCAACCACAACCATGAATCTGTCCCAAATGTCACCATGTTCCCTGAATAGTGCACTACTTTTGATCCTCATGGGGTAGTGCACTATATAGGGAATAGGATGCCATTTGGAACGCAGACCATTACTATTGTCTATTCCCAATAGTGCTATTACCCTTCTGCATTGTTTTAAATACACTTTAAATATGAGTACACCGACAGAATTGCGCTGAATGTGTACCGAGTATAAAACCATACACTAATTTGAAGCATCAACGAGCAGTGCGTCTAATGAGCGCACATTGGAGGAGAGTGTCAAAGCGTGCACTATGGTCTTCACATACATGCCAAGCTCCATCATGCTTATGTTAATGTGTCATGGTTTTCACAAGTGTGCTTTTGCTTGTGAAAGTGTTAGAGAAATTCATCATTTTACATTAGTATGGAATTATTGTATACATTGTTTTGTCTGATCCACTGAGTCCATTGAGTGTTTATATTGTTTGAGTGTGAGGTGAGATTTGACAAGTAAGTGTGGAGTTGGAGGTGTAGCGTGTGTGTTTAGAGTGTGTGTGTGCTTTTGCGCAAGTTGTGTGTGCCGTGTCATCTTTTGTAAGCATTTCACTTTACTGTTTTCCACCTACTGTATCTTGTACATGTGACAAATAAACTATTTAATTTGTGTAACAACTAGTTCTAGATGTTGTGACCGTCTGGTCATTAATGTGTCGGTTGCTTCTTTGTGATCTCTCCACCACAGCAAGCGACTGAAGGGCGATAAGAACGGGAAGGGCCTGAGGCATTTCTCCATGAAGGTGTGTGAGAAGGTGCAGAAGAAAGGCACCACGTCCTACAACGAGGTGGCCGACGAACTGGTGGCTGAGTTCACCCACTCCACCAACGTCATGGCCACAGACTCGGTGAGTCCGTAAATAATATGGTAATTTAGCAGACGCTTTCATCCAAAACCACTTACGGTTGACAGTGACACATATTCAGTATATGTGGCCCATGCAGAAATCAAACATACAACCCTGGGTTGTGTTCATTAGGCACCAAACAGAAGAAAATGTAATGAAATGGGGGGGGGGGCTACCTGGACTTGTGCAATGAGAAACAGTGCTTGGCTTCAGTTATATTTTCCATTGCGTGCCCTAATGAACACAACCGTGGTCATCTAACCCATTGTGCCAATAGAATGATAAAGTATTGTAGGGGGTTGTTGAGCTGATCAAGCCAGGTGGCCAGATTTCTGACTATAATTTAGCCAATGCCTCTAACGTCCCTTTTCATACATAACTAAAGAACAAGCCGATCTGGCCAACAGGCTAGCCTGTTGGTTATTTTAATTCTTACATTTTTTATGTACATTTTTCTTTCTGTTTTTGAGAAAATTGTTGTACTCAGGGCACTATTGGGAATGAGACCCTGGTCTCAATTGGGCTACCCTGAATAAATAAGATAAGTTTGTTTTTCCATTCATAAACTGTTCGACCAATTAACGAATTACACATTTGAGCTCGTAGAGACTATGGAATGTTGTTTATGTTGCAAACGGTTCCCTTGCGTCCTAAAGCATTGTGTTGGAGGAGTCCAACTGAAAGTTAGGCTGTTTTAATAGTGGGGAGGGGGCCAACCGCTGAATACTTTCCGGTATTAATAATAACATGGCCCCTTAAAAATGGCTTGGCCCCAGACCTAATCTGCTTACTTCCTGTGGAATGTTAAACAGTATCATTCATTAAAAACAGATTAACCATGAGGGCTAGCAGTTAGTGCGCCGCAGGAGGGGTAGCGAGTAGTCCTGGGCAGGGACACACACACCATGGGACAGTTACTAATGAGATGCCCCTTGACCCCCCCCCCCCCAAGACAAGCTTAGAATCATAACCTCTTCTCTGCTAGTATCTGTTTCCTTGCTCTTCTCTTATGTCATCTTTTCTTTACTCGCTTCTTTTCTCTTTCCTCACGCTATCCCTCTCCCTCCCCAGCAGGTGTATGACCAGAAGAACATCCGCAGGCGTGTGTATGATGCTCTCAACGTGCTGATGGCCATGAACATCATCTCCAAGGAGAAGAAGGAGATCCGCTGGATCGGCCTGCCCACCAACTCGGCCCAGGAGTGTCAAAACCTGGAGGTGATCACACACACACACAGACAGACATACTTTAAACCAGCAGAGCTCTCTGGGAGCTGAAAGTGAGCCTTGACAGCCACTCCTTGACATCTGTCACTGTCACCTCTCTAGATATACACACAATACCCTATAATTACAAATAACTTTTTTTTTTTTCTCACATTTTTGTAGATTTATAAAAAATAAATAGAACTACGTTATTTATTCAGACCCTTTGCTATGAGACTTGAAATTGAGCTCAGATGCATCCTGTTTCCATTGATCATCCTTGATGTTTCTCCCCAAGAACACAGTGGCCTCCATTCTTAGAAGGAAGATGTTTGGAACAACCAAGACTCTTCCTAGAGCTGGCCGCCCAGCCAAACTGAGCAATTGGGGGAGAAGGGCCTTGGTCAGGGAGGCAACCATGAACCAGATGGTTACTCTGACAGAGCTCTAGAGATCCTCTGTGGAGATGAGAGAACCTTCCAGAAGGACAACCATCTCTGCAACACACCACCAATCAGGCCTTTATGGTAGAGTGGCCAGACGGAAGCCACTCCTCAGTTAAAGGTACATGACAGCCCATGAGAAACAAGATTATCTGGTCTGATGAAACCAAGATTGAACTCTTTGGCCTGAATGCTAAGCGTCATGTCTGGAGGAAACCTGACACCATCCCTACGGTTAAGAATGCTGGTTGCAGCATCGTGCTGTAGGGATGTTTTTCAGCGACAGGGACTGGGAGACTAGTCAGGATCAAGGGAAAGATGAACAGAGAAAAGTACTGAGAGATCCTTGAAGAAAACCTTCTCCATAGCGCTCAGGACCTCAGACTGGGGTGAAGGTTCACCTCCCAACAGGATAACGACCCTAAGCAAACAGCCAAGACAATGCAGGAGTAGCTTTGGGACAAGTCTCTGAATGTCCTTGAGTGACCCAGCCAGAGCCCGGACTTGAAC
Organism: Oncorhynchus tshawytscha; assembly: GCF_018296145.1. NCBI lineage: Eukaryota > Metazoa > Chordata > Actinopteri > Salmoniformes > Salmonidae > Oncorhynchus > Oncorhynchus tshawytscha. Next base: position 1,618,760 of record NC_056445.1, read on the forward strand.
CCAATCAAACTCTCTGATCTCTGGAGAGACCTGACAATAGCGGTGCAGCTACGCTCCCCATCCATCCTGACAGAGCTTGAGAGGCTCTGCAGAGAAGAATGGGAGAAACTCCCCAAATACAGGTGTAATCCCTGCCAAAGGTGCTTCAACAAAGTACTGATTAAATGGTCTGAATATTTATGTAGATGTTATATTTCAGTTTATATATATAAAGATATTTGCTAACACTTCTAAAAACCTGTTTATACTTTGTCAGATTGATGGGGGGGAAAAACAATTTAATCCATTTTAGAATTTAGGCTGTGACGTAGCAAATTGTGGAAAAAGTCAAAGGGCCTGAATAATTTCCGAATGCACTATATATCATGTGTCAACTTTCTGCAGAGCATAGATTTGTACGATAAAGCAGAGACCCATTCTGGTGGAGGACTGGGCATGATGGTGACAATGAGAAAGAGGGGTAGTGGGGAGACAGAGTGGAGTACTCCCACCGCTGGGCTGTTTTGACAGAAGAGCACTTTAGCATGCCATCACTACTGTCTGTCTGACAATACAAATAGTAATTGTCTTGCTTTACACTGGTCAGTTACTTAAATAACGATAGTCTGAGTGGTTGATATGGGTAGGGCTCTTTTGGAGCTCTTTTGGAGCAAGGGGTGAAGTGGGGTTTGGATGGAAGAGGGGCAAAGACAGTACACCGACCACCACCCCCGCTGACCATCTACATCTAGTCATTAATTTCCAGACCATGTCATGACCGTGGCTGCCAACTGGAGCCTTCAAGAAGCACTCAAAAATAACTATATATGCTGATCTAGATACTGTTGAAGCCGATGTTTCGTTTTAAATTGCTTGTTTGTTTTGCATTAGGAATGCTTTGAGATTCTTTATGTAATGTATTAGTTTTATTACTATTAGACAGTTATGTTATACCAGTCCTTTCTAAAATACTTGAACTGTTTCCCCAATCAGGTGGAGAAACAGAAACGCCTGAAGAGGATCAGACAGAAGAGAACTCAGCTGGAAGAACTCATACTGCAGGTACGGAGCAGTCTCTGGTGTGTGTGTGTTTTGAATGCATTCGTGGGTGTGCACATGCTTATCTTTTTTCGGATACTTTGGTCGTGAGTGATGAGCTAGGCAGCTGAACATCTATAAATCCATTGAAAAACACCACACTTGTTAGCATCTCATTAGCATATGACGGGGAACCTTTGTGTGACCCCGTGGAGTTCCCAGAAGGCCAGAGAGTGTGGGAGGGGTCAAGGATCTCTTGATTGATTACTTCTCCCTGAGAGAAGGACTCTGCGATCACCAAATTTTATTTGCAGTCTTTTTCTTTAAATGTACCGCACCACGGATAGTTTTCATTCATTCATTGTATCTCTGATTGATTGGTGTGTTGGCTCCCTACTGCTCTGACCTGGTGACGGTAACTTACTCTAAAGCTAGATTTAAGCTTCAACCTAAGCTCCGATTCCTCTGAGGTTTTCACTTAGCATTGATTTAGCCATGATATGCTACAGCCAGGTGTTTTTCCTGAACACATAACCTGACCAGGATAGACTTGTTGCCCCATGACGTATCATGATGGAGTTCCACTCATGAACCATACACTCTCAAACTTCAGAGAATGAAAATGTGTGTTTGTGTATGTGGGGATAGATGTTTTTAGAGTATGTATCGATAGGATTAGCTGTAATTGTAGTAACAATGTGTCTGTGTGGATAGTTGTGTTCGAAAGTTCAGGACCAATGGAAGACCAATGAAATACCATAGCAAGGCGAACTAAATCGATATGTTTCTGAATATTGCTCATCTCTTCTCAAACAGCAAATCGCATTCAAGAACCTGGTGCAGAGAAACAAAGTCAGCGAAACTTCCTCCCTGGCCCCTCCCCCTTCCGGCTCTGTCATCCAGCTCCCCTTCATCATCCTCAACACAGACGTACGCACCGTCATAGACTGCTCCATCTCCAGTGACAAGTATGTGTCACTGCAATGTCTTCACCCTAATGCAAAGACAACTAGGTCACTCACTACTGAATTGCCACTGTAATATAATACACATGTTCATTGCGCCTTTATCATTTTTTTTTTAACCTTTATTTTACTAGGCAAGTCAGTTAAGAACAAATTCTTATTTTCAATGATGGCCTAGGAACAGTGGGTTAACTGCCTGTTCAGGGGCAGAACGACAGATTTTGTACCTTGTCAGCTCGGGGATTTGAACTTGCAACCTTTCGGTTACTAGTCCAATGCTCTAACCACTAGGCTACACTGCCGCCCCATCATTGAAACGCCAACATTTCTCCTACAGTGCTGAAAGTAAATTCAGGTAGGTCATCCATAATTATGATGTCGTGCGGGCCGATAGAGGAGCATTCCATCTTTGCATCAGTGAATTTGCGGAAGTTTGAAACTTTTTCCTCGAAGTCGGGAGGGAGCTGCTGACAGACTCGTCCGTACCCTGATGGACAGGCCTTTACGTCTCATAAATCTTAGACGCCACGATGGTCCACCTCCTAAAATCCTCAAACTTCATTGCGGTGGCGATTTTGCTTTCAGTCGGATCTGCACAGTTGAAACACCTCGGCCGTCTGCTCTCTGTGTGTTGACCCAGTCTTCAAGCTCATTTTCTAGTTCGGGCCATCTGCTTGTCTTCCCTCTGAAAGCTTCTGTTGTCTTTTTGCACTGAGTCAGTTCCTCACGCTGCTGTTTCCAACGTCTTATCATCGACTCATTAAGGCCAAGCTCCCGTGCAACAGCTCTATTTCCTTTTCCAACAGCCAGATCGATCGCCTTCAACTTGAAAGCTGCATCATATGCATTTCTCCGTGTCTTTACCATGATGAGGGTGACAAAATGACTACCGTAATCAGAATGATGGGAAGTTTGAGCGCGCTCGATTTACGTCACATTATGTGACGGTGCTCAGTTTTTTGGCGGCATGAATCTTAATTAGCCACGTCATTGTATAAACCGCGAGGTTCAAAGCGTGGGGAAAAAAGTAGCGGCTTATAGTCCGGAAATTACGGTACATATTGGCCTCACAGCCTTCATCGGAGACCAATACAAAGTTACCCCCTACACATTGTGTTCAGATTATTTGCATTTTGCTATATTAGTACCTTCATAAACTGCACACACACCAATATTTACCAAGCAGTCACTCAACTGGAATTGATTAGCTTGTTCTGTGTTACTGTAATCAATAGCATGTGCAAATGAATCACTCACATCGATATTGTATTGAAACCAATGGAAAAATATTCAGCTTCATATCTCCAGCATCAACATATGTGAAAATGGCATGTTTGTTTTTTAGTAAAAAAGAATGACATCAACCAATTAGTAGGCGATGTCGACTCACAATTGGTCAAACTCACACGATGCACCCCCCCCCCAGAACAGTCTCAATTAATCGGGGCATGGACTCTACAAGGTGTAGAAAGCATTCCACAGGGATGCTGGCCCATGTTGACTCCAGTGCGTCCCACATTTGTGTGAAATTGTCTAGATGTCCTTTGGGTGGTGGACCATTCTTAATACACATGGGAAACTGTTTGAAAAACCCAGCAGCGTTGCAGTTTTTGACACAATCAAACAGGTGTGCTTGGCACCTACTACCATACCTCGTTCAAAGGCACTTGAATATTTTGTCTTGCCCATTCACCCTCTGAATGGCACACATACACAATCCATGTCTCAATTGTCTCAAGGCTTGCAAATCCTTCTTTAACCTGTCTCCTTCCCTTCATCTACACTGATTTGAACTGGATATAACAACTGACATCAAAAAGGGATCATAGCATTCACCTGGTCAGTCTATCATGGAAAGAGTAGGTGTTGATAATGTTTTGTACACAGTGTATATCTCTGAGAAAATAATTTTGGTAGATGGCGAATACGGAAAAGGAAACCACTTTTTTGACGGAATAATTTCAACGAATCACCACCTCACATCGGTTTCTAAATAGCGAAAGGGTTTGTCTTTAATTTGAAAGATAGTGTAACCCTCAAATCCATTAATTAAGGTTGAGACAGAGACATTTATGGGAGGAGCGCCCTTTTTTTTCCCCCCTAGCCACCGTGGTCTGAAAATGGCAAACAGATATTGATCTGTTTTTAAGCAATTGATTTTGAGATTGTGATGACTATAAACATTAATACTAACATCACCAATCTGAGGTAAAAGGATATGTATTTCCTGTAATTCTTGTGTTGAAAACTTGAGTCTGTAATGTAGTAACGCGTTTGGTCCACCCTAGAGAAATTAGCATAATATACCATAATTAAATAAGTAATTCAATTTTATCTATTACGTCCTAATTTAACCATGGAGAGTAAAATAAATCAAATCAAACTTTATTTGCCACATGCGCCGAATACAACAAGTGTAGACTTTACCGTGAAATGCTTACTTACAAGCCCTTAACCAACAGTGCAGTTCAAGAGGAAAATATTTACCAAGTAGGCAAAAATAAAAAGTAATAATAAAAAGTAACACAATAACGAGGCTATATACAGGGGGCACCGGTACTGAGTCAATGTGCAGGGGTACAGGCTAGTTGAGGTAATCTGTACATGTAGGTGGGGGTGAAGTGACTATGCATAGGTAACAAACAAACAGCGAGTAGTAGCAGTGTACACGGGGGGGGGTCGATGTAAATTGTCCGGTGGAGATTTCTATGAATTGTTCAGCTGTCTAATGGCTTGGGGGTAGAAGCTCCTAAGCACAATTTAACAATGCACTCTAGACTAGAGTCCATAGGTTCTGTGCAGCAGTCTGAACATTTGACGTCCTTACTGTAGATGCGAATACCTTTTCAACTTTGACAACACCTTTGAGATCCATGACGACATAGAGATTCTGAAGCGCATGGGGATGTCCCTGGGCCTGGAGAGTGGGAAGTGCACCGCAGACAATCTCATTGTTGCCAAGTCCCTCATCCCCAGGTCTCTGGAGACCTACGTCATAGGTGAGAGTGGGAAAATGGCCTTCATTGACAAGCTTTTTTGACATGTGTGAGCGTGTGCAGGCCATTTCTGTAATTTCAATCTCCCCTTCCACAGACATAGCAAGAGGCACCAGTCAAACAAGGTAGATTACCTCTCATAACTTTTAATTCAAAATGTGATTTAAACACAATCCACTACCACACAGGAACATCCTTTTCCCTTTATAGTGCACTACTTTTGACCAGGGCCCAGAGGGCTCTGTTCAAAAGTAGTGCACTATATAGGGAAAATGGTGCCATTTGGGATGTATCCAGGAAGTGATCCAGTTTTTGTGTGGCAAAATGTGTCTTTACACACCTTACTGACAACAGAAAATCTCAAGCCACACAGGGATCATAAAATATAAATTACTTAAGGTGACATGATTGATTTTAATTTGAGAACTGAAGTGACTGACCAGTGGTGTGGGTTGTCATGGTTCAGCTCTTTCCCAGGTGACCTAGACTCCGCCTCTTTGAATGGAAGTCGGTGCTTCAGCCACAGTTGCACCGCCCTCTCAGAGTCTCGAGGCCAGACGCCCAGCTCCTTCAACGAGGAAGAGGAGGACAATGATGATGAACCCTCTTCCCCAGAGTGACTGACGGACAAACAGACAGCCGGGCAGGCATCAGTGATACACCATACCGCTCCCTCTCTGGGACAGGACTCTTGTCTCCCACTCTGTTCACAGGGGGAATGTAAGTTCTCTGGGCATGTGGCCAGATATACAGGAAATAAGCTGCCATTCATTCAGGTCTATAATAAGATATTTTAGAAGCATTTATATCTCGGTCTCCCTCTTAATTTCTCCATTGTAGTTATTTTTTGTAAATTACTTCCGTGTCGCTTTCTGCCAAGAGAGGGGATAGCTGCGTAATCTCAACTCCTCGAAAAATGGTTTGTTGTCTTTAGATGGAGTGCAATGTTTTGTAGGGGTTTTCTACTAGACGTAAGCACTAGGAGCAGTGTGGCTATGCATCAAAACGCTCACACTGTCTCGACGCACCAGACTCGGCGACTGAATGTTTTTCGTGATTATTAAAGATGTCTTAAATATTTATTTTCTTTTTACATTGAAACATGTGAAACGTATATGAATAGTATGCGTGTTGATGTAGGCTAGTGGTTTTGCGTTCTGTTCTAACTTTGACGCAACAACAAACAAACGTTACTTATGATACTCCTTTATTCTTTTTGCAGTTTACTGTTAGCCACTTGATGCAACTGTGTGGAAAGATACCAGCAGCAAACTTTTGCCCAGGTATTAGCTCTACCTTGTCTAGAAACAAGGGTACATTATGGGTAAATGTAGTTCTCTTTTAAGTGTGAACCATTATTAGTCTGTCTCTCATCAATACCTTTTTTAATATAATCCTTGAGCCAACATGTAATGGCCTATTCTGTTAAATGCGTTGCACCCTCCTGAATGCGTCCTTGATATGTTGTCATGACCCTTGAGCTCGTTAGGCCCTACACTCAGTGGACATTCCACTTGGGGAAACGTGTGTACTCTCTTTTAGGAGGTTATGCTATGTAGTTGCAGAAATGACTGGGTCTGTAAATATATGTAAATAAACATCCATTTTGGTTAAACCTGTATTTTCTCCAAGTGAAGTATTTATCTCATGGACACCACATTTCCTTGGATCAGTAAGCCTTCTATTTAGGACAGTGTTTCTTAGTCCTGGTCCTGGGGACCCAAAGGGGTGCACATTTTTATCTTACACACCTGATTCCACTAATCAAAGATTTGATATTGAATTGATTAGTGGAATTGGGTGTGGTGCTACTGCCCAAAACATTTTTTGCAGCTTTTGGGTCCCCAGGACCAGGATTAAGAAACACTGATTTAGAAAATGTTCTCTTGGTCTAATGGTTAAGCTGTTGGTTTGGTTAGTGTCTAAATTATGTGGGTACACAATGTTATGAAGAGTTCTTTAATCCTTGAGTTTTATCCTTGTAGAGTAGAAATCACCTCTCAACCTTGCCAAAGCCCTCTGTTTTAGAGATGGGTGCACCTCAATCGTCTCCTCTTCATCTGCATCAATCTGAAATCATGGGATAGGTGAAAACATCAGTGCAGATTGAGTAGGCATAGAGACTGGAGAGGAAACCACTTTAGACTATTTGAATATACCCATTGAGAAACTCCACACTTGCATCTGGGACCCGGCAGCTGCATCACAAAAATCACAAGTTGAAGAATTTTGCACAATAAGTTTGAGGAATGATGCCAACATTGCAAAATTAGTGCAATTAGTCCTAGGTTATGAGAAGAAAGTGCAAAAAGGAAACCTCTGGGCAACTTGCCACAAGCCCGCCAGACTCCTCAGCAGTGGCGTGAATTCGTAAATGCCAAAAGAAACATCCATGATCCAACCATAAATTCATAGAATATGCCCCTGGAATAAGAAGATGGAAGTTCAATGTGTAGCTAGATGTAAAAGGCTAATGTTAACTAGTTAGCATTGCCCATGAAAGGAAGTTAGGTTAGCGAGCAAGCATTTTAGCCAGGTAGCCTGGGACAACAAAAAATAAGTGTGTACTGTGTGACAGAGTCATAGACCATTTCGTCAGCATAAAAGAACAGAGGATGGCATTGGCATTTCTCTACAAGTAGGGTGAGTCAACATGCTCTTTTATGAGCGCACACACACACATCAGAACCATGGACAGCCACATATTTAGCTTACATTGTTTTTGGTATCTTTTAGTTGTCACTGTATTAGACTAAGCATTGGTAATTTGATGATGAAATAGTGCTGGAATAGTGGAGGCAGCTCCTGTTTTCTTTGCGACTTGTGGTAACTCTGGTTCAAAATTAATAGTTTAGTAGTTAGAAATGTCAGAAACATTAACTTGCTTGATGATTCTGTAGGTTATGGAACTGTTTGTTACATGCCATATGCTTTGATGAAAAAAAGGTGTGGTTGAATTTATTCTGCCACTGTGTCTTATTGTCTCTGCCTTCGGCCTACATATCACGGTTGCAAGGCATATGAACTAACAGGCTATAGAGCAAACAACGCAATTACCACATACACTACCGGTCAAAAGTTTTAGGTCACTGACCATCTCGAATCCCACCGTACCTTCTCCGCTGTGCAATCTGGTTTCCGAGCCGGTCACGGGTGCACCTCAGCAACACTCAAGGTACTAAACGATATCATAACCGCCATCGATAAAAGACAGTACTGTGCAGCCGTCTTCATTGACCTTGCCAAGGCTTTCGACTCTGTCAATCACCATATTCTTATCGGCAGACTCAGTAGCCTCGGCTTTTCGGATGACTGCCTTGCCTGGTTCACCAATTACTTTGCAGACAGAGTTCAGTGTGTCAAATCGGAGGGCATGCTGTCCGGTCCTCTGGCAGTCTCTATGGGGGTGCCACAGGGTTCAATTCTCGGGCCGACTCTTTTCTCTGTATATATCAATGATGTTGCTCTTGCTGCGGGCGATTCCCTGATCCACCTCTACGCAGACGACACCATTCTATATACTTTCGGCCCGTCATTGGACACTGTGCTATCTAACCTCCAAACAAGCTTCAATGCCATACAACACTCCTTCCGTGGCCTCCAACTGCTCTTAAACGCTAGTAAAACCAAATGCATGCTTTTCAACCGATCGCTGCCTGCACCCGCATGCCCGACTAGCATCACCACCCTGGATGGTTCCGACCTTGAATATGTGGACATCTATAAGTACCTAGGTGTCTGGCTAGACTGCAAACTCTCCTTCCAGACTCATATCAAACATCTCCAATCGAAAATCAAATCAAGAGTCGGCTTTCTATTCCGCAACAAAGCCTCCTTCACTCACGCCGCCAAGCTTACCCTAGTAAAACTGACTATCCTTCCGATCCTCGACTTCGGCGATGTCATCTACAAAATGGCTTCCAACACTCTACTCAGCAAACTGGATGCAGTCTATCACAGTGCCAACCGTTTTGTCACTAAAGCACCTTATACCACCCACCACTGCGACCTGTATGCTCTGGTCGGCTGGCCCTCGTTACATGTTTGTCGCCAGACCCACTGGCTCCAGGTCATCTACAAGTCCATGCTAGGTAAAGCTCCGCCTTATCTCAGTTCACTGGTCACGATGGCAACACCCATCCGTAGCACGCGCTCCAGCAGGTGTATCTCACTGATCATCCCTAAAGCCAACACCTCATTTGGCCGCCTTTCGTTCCAGTACTCTGCTGCCTGTGACTGGAACGAATTGCAAAAATCGCTGAAGTTGGAGACTTTTATCTCCCTCACCAACTTCAAACATCAGCTATCTGAGCAGCTAACCGATCGCTGCTGCTGTACATAGTCTATTGGTAAATAGCCCACCCATTTTCACCTACCTCATCCCCATACTGTTTTTATTTATTTACTTGCTCTTTTGCACACCAATATCTCTACCTGTACATGACCATCTGATCATTTATCACTCCAGTGTTAATCTGCAAAATTGTAATTATTCGCCTACCTCCTCATGCCTCTTGCACACATTGTATATAGACTCCCCCCTTTGTTTTCTACTGTGTTATTAGACTTGTTAATTGTTTATTCCATGTGTAACTCTGTGTTGTCTGCTCACACTGCTATGCTTTATCTTGGCCAGGTCGCAGTTGCAAATGAGAACTTGTTCTCAACTGGCCTACCTGGTTAAATAAAGGTGAAATAAAATAAAAAATATTATCCATTGAACCTGAAATGTATTTTGCCATCAGTTATTTAATTCCTGACCTCTGGACACCACACACACACACACACACACACACACACACACACGAGGCTGGAAGCAAGTACGTGTCAGCTGCATTGCAGTTCCCTGGAGCAGGTTAGTGGTAAAGTGCTTTTGTCAAGGGCACAAAAGGCACCTGAGATTCTGATACCAGCATTTTTCTGGGAGAGAACCAAAATTATTTATTTTTGTTTGATCAGCCCAACCCACCCGAGACACACGCACGCTGAGGGGTTGGAAGTACAGGATCAGCCACAATTCAGCATCCCTGGAGCAGTTGGTGGGTTAAGGGCATTGCTCAAGGGCAAAATGGCAGGAAATTGTAACCCCTGCAAGCCGGCTCCATGAGATTTTTTTCCATTCGGACCATCTAGCTTAGAGTTTCTTAGCTCCATGCCGGCTCTAACGGAACATAACAAATACTGACAAAATGAAGAACCAGCATCATTAAATTATGATATGAATGTGGCACTGCCATAACTGAATATTGATCACAAAACACTTGGTTAATCATTGGTCATATGCCTACAGCCTTCTCGATCCTCACTAGAAAGTTATATATAAATCAGCCCCCCTTTTTTAGGCCAGTGGACCAATTTTACAGAAAAACTCGGTAAAAAGTTCTGAAAATATTTTTTTACTGTCTGCCAGTTCACTTAGAAGTAACCACTTGGCAGGCAGAGGCAGTTTCAACTGACTCTTTTTTTTCTACTATTGAGATTTAGAATAAATTACACAAGGTGCAATTTCAAAATGTGGTTGTGCATCAGCAGTCACTCAATAAGCCCATGTCAGCAAAAAAAAAAAAGAGATCGTTAAATAAGTAGTGGCCAACTATCTAAACTTGTAAATAAGTATGGTCGAATTACTGTCCGAGTGGGGGCACATATTAAAAACTGCAAACATTTGCCTCCACCCTATGGCAAAATGTGTAGAATTGCAAGAAATTAACTGTGCAACTGCTATTTTTTTTCTTTCTGCCCCATGGCAAAATAAGTAGAATTGTAGCAAACTTGCTTTAAAATGCCAACATTTTCTCTATGCCCCATGGGCAAAATGTGCAGAATTGCAGAAAATGACATTTAAAACATGATTTCTTTATCTTAGATTTCACAAGGGGGCTGCTAAAATGTTTTGCTGTTAAGGTTGGGGGGGTATTGACGTGGAGACAAACGCGCCACTGCAGCAACCCATGATGAGTTGCGTGTTTTTGTGTCCCCAACACCATCAAAGTTGCCCGTCCCTGCTCGAAATCAATCTAGCCCACTTAAATACAATAGAACCTTAAGATGATGAATAACAAATTAAAAAAAACATTACTCTGAGTTTTGAATACCTCTTCTGGAGCCTGAATGCCGAAAATGCGCATGCGCTGAGATGCTTCAAATGCGAATTTTCCTCCAGCTCAGTTGCTGCGGTACTGTATCCGTGTGGAGAGGGTAACTTGAAGAGACTAGGCTGTATTGGCTCGGAAATAACACTCCATTTTTTATTTTATAAAACAGGCAATCCATCGTTTATAGACCTTTTGGGCATTATAACATTCTTACCATCTACGGTCATCATTTTGAACAACTCAAAGCCAACCATGTCGACCAAGGAGGAGACACCCGTAGCTGACGGAGACAAACCGCAGACTTCCTCCTGGAAAGATTCGATCTACAACCCACGAACAGGAGAGTTTATTGGCCGAACCGCTAAAAGCTGGGGTAAGAAATCGGTTTGGGACACGATCAGATCGGGTTTGCATATTAAAACAATGATATCTTATTGATGACATTTCAGAGCCATAGTACAGTCTCATTTATCGGCTTTATTCAGTTACCAATGTGAATGTATCCCAGGCTGCAATTTGCATGTACATTTTAATAATTTAATAGCCTTGTGTTTTTTTCGACTGGGCCTACATAACGGAGACGTTTGTTCATCATGATTTGCACCCCAATAATGTCAACAGCCAATCAAAGCTGATCAAACGGTATATCGGATGTGTTCTTCCACTCTGTTGGCACCTTTCCCCCCCCATTATAACATTATATACTTACGGTCAATGATCTACTGAATTTATTTTAATAAACTGTGATGGTTTTAGCCTATAATAGATGGTTGCCATATGTCCCCGCAATTAAAATAGGCTATTGGAATTTAAATGTCTCTAAATATTTCCACAGATTCCTCGAAATAGGCTTTTTTTCAGGGGATTGCGAGTTATTAGCTATTAGGTCACTAGTGTAGCGGGGTAAATTAAAATTTTAAACCGATTTGTCATTAAGAAAATCTTGACGGAGCCCAACAGGCCGAATCGAGGCTAATGTATCGAAATTAATTGCAATGGGATTAACATAAACTGGGATTACAGTATATTATATTTATGCTAATAATAGTCGGCCTGTAGCCTTACCAATACTTCCCCAATTTCGTCCCTCTAATCAGTGCAATTAAACTGTTATTAGAATAACCTGTAAAGCACGTTGTATCGTCTCGAGAAGCAGTCTTGCACGAGGCTGGCGAGTGTTATGGGGCATGCATACAGAGTTTCCCCTGTCATATTGCCCTCATTTTATTAATGTCATTTTTTAAATCCATATTCATGCAAGCACGCGAGTAGGTTAATTTGAAATTATGTTGCCAAAAATGTCGATAGATTACAGTTACAGTGATACTTTGTTTCCGCAATACAGTGACGCTATTTCTCGGCCATTACTCGCATGCTGTCCGTCACTCTATTTAAATATAACATTATTATCATCTGTCATAGAGTTCTACATCCTATTCTCCTCAAATTCCAATGATTTAAAACAGAATTGGGAAATTGGATGGTCAAATTTGCATAGGGCCTACAATAAATGCATACAATAGGTTTATACTAGGGTACAAAATGCATTGACTTTATGCATGTTGAAAAAAAAAAAAATTCTAACCCAATTTTCTATAGGCCTAGAACTCCTCCCATAGTTGCCAAGCTACTGTCTGTGGGAATAGTGTAGGCCTACCAGTATGTGTTTGTGTTCTGTTATGGCAATACAGGTTCACTAATTGACAGTCCTAGCCCAGATCACAAAATCTGCTGTCATGTTCTCTGTCTTTCCATGATGTTACTATAGAGCTCTTTCTCTGTCGCTGTCTCTCGCTCTCTATCAAGGTCAAATCAGTTCTCTCTCATATTGCACAGCAGGCACACAATTTGTAGCCTGTTGTCAATGAAAAATAATGTGATTTTTTTTTCTCTCTCTCTCTGCTAGTCTTGTGTTGCAGGGAGCATAAATCAGTTTTAGATTTGAGAGAAATGTTGGGCCCTGAAATGCAGGCCTGCCATAGCTTGGTTTTAGAGCAGAAAATTGTGTGTGTGTGTGTGCATGTGTTGGTGGGCGTCTTGCGTGATTGTAATAGTGCAAGTTAACTTGCAGCATTGTGCTTAGTTGATTCCTTCTCAACACATGGGCTTGAATATGGTTTTTACTCCAGTAGGCTACAGACATGGAAAAATGATAGGCTTACTGATTTTGCAGAGGAGAAAGAGATGGGCAACTCCCATGGTCTTCTAACAGGTGTCTGGCAATTAGGAACAGGAGCAATGACACTAGGCTTCAGTCAACACTTGCCATCCAGGACTTCTATAACAGGCGGTGTCAGAGGAAGTCCCCAAAAATTGTCAAATACTCCAGCCATCCAAGCCGTAGACTGTATTCTCTGCTACCACACGGCAAGCGGAATCAGTGCATCAAGTCTGGAACCAACAGGACCCTGAACAGCTTCTACACCCAAGCCATAAGATTGCTGAACAAGACTGCTATATAGCTAATCAAATCTCTTGCACTGACTATGCACACACACACACTCACACATAGTTACACTGACACTCCAACACACACATACATACGCACACGCACACACACATACATACACTACATATGCATACAGACACCACACACCACAAATGCTGTTGCTAATGTCTTATCTATCCTGTTGCCTAGTCACTCTACCTATATGTACAGTGGGGGGGAAATGATTTAGTCAGCCACCAATTGTGCAAGTTCTCCCACTTAAAAAGATGAGAGGCCTGTAATTTTCATCATAGGTACACTTCAACCATGACAGACAAAATGAGAAAAAAATCCAGAAAATCACATTGTAGGATTTTTAATGAATTTATTTGCAAATTATGGTGGAAAATAAGTATTTGGTCAATAACAAAAGTGTATCTCAATACTTTGTTATATACCCTTTGTTGGCAATGACAGAGGTCAAACATTTTCTGTAAATCTTCACAAGGTTTTCACGCACTGTTGCTGGTATTTTGGCCCATTCCTCCATGCAGATCTCCTCTAGAGCAGTGATGTTTTGGGGCTGTTGCTGGGCAACACGGACTTTCAACTCCCTCCAAAGATTTTCTATGGGGTTGAGATCTGGAGACTGGCTAGGCCACTCCAGGACCTTGAAATGCTTCTTACGAAGCCACTCCTTCGTTGCCCGGGCGGTGTGTTTGGGATCATTGTCATGCTGAAAGACCCAGCCATGTTTCATCTTCAATGCCCTTGCTGATGGAAGGAGGTTTTCACTCAAAATCTCACGATACATGGCCCCATTCATTCTTTCCTTTACACGGATCAGTCGTCCTGGTCCCTTTGCAGAAAAACAGCCCCAAAGCATGATGTTTCCATCCCCATGCTTCACAGTAGGTATGGTGTTCTTTGGATGCAACTCAGCATTCTTTGTCCTCCAAACACGACAAGTTGAGTTCTTACCAAAAAGTTATATTTTGGTTTCATCTGACCATATGACATTCTCCCAATCTTTTTCTGGATCATCCAATTGCTCTCTAGCAAACTTCAGACGGGCCTGGACATGTACTGGCTTAAGCAGGGGGACACGTCTGGCACTGCAGGATTTGAGTCCCTGGCGGCGTAGTGTGTTACTGATTGTAGGCTTTGTTACTTTGGTCCCAGCTCTCTGCAGGTCATTCACTAGGTCCCCCCGTGTGGTTCTGGGATTTTTGCTCACCGTTCTTGTGATCATTTTGACCCCATGGGGTGAGATCTTGCGTGGAGCCCCAGATCGAGGGAGATTATCAGTGGTCTTGTATGTCTTCCATTTCCTGATAATTGCTCCCACAGTTGATTTCTTCAAACCAAGCTGCTTACCTATTGCAGATTCAGTCTTCCCAGCCTGGTGCAGGTCTACAATTTTGTTTCTGGTGTCCTTTGACAGCTCTTTGGTCTTGGCCATAGTGGAGTTTGGAGTGTGACTGTTTGAGGTTGTGGACAGGTGTCTTTTATACTGATAACAGGTGCCATTAATACAGGTAACGAGTGGAGGACAGAGGAGCCTCTTAAAGAAGAAGTTACAAGTCTGTGAGAGCCAGAAATCTTGCTTGTTTGTAGGTGACCAAATACTTATTTTTCACCATAATTTGCAAATAAATTCATTAAAAATCCTACAATGTGATTTTCTGGATTGTTTTTCTAATTTTGTCTGTCATAATTGAAGTGTACCTATGATGAAAATTACAGGCCTCTCTCATCTTTTTAAGTGGGAGAACTTGCACAATTGATGTCTGACTAAATACTTTTTTGCCCCACTGTACATGCAGTTGAAGTTGGAAGTTTACATACACTTCGGTTGGAGTCATTTAAAACTTGTTTTTCAACCACTCCACAAATTTCTTGTTTACAAACTATAGTTTTGGCAAGTCAGTTAGGACATTTTTTTGTGCATGACACAAGTTATTTTTTCAACAATTGTTTCCAGATAGATTATTTCACTTATAACTCACTGTATCACAATTCCGGTGGGTCAGAAGTTTACATACACTAAGTTGACTATGCCTTTAAACAGCTTGGAAAATTCCAGAAAATTATGTCATGGCTTTAGAAGCTTCTGATAGGCTAATTGACATCATTTGTGGATGTATTTCAAGGCCTACCTTCAAACTCAGTGCCTCTTTGCTTGACATCATGCGAAAATCAAAATAAATCAGACAAGACCTCAGAAAATAGATTGTAGACCCCCACAAGTCTGGTTCATCCTTTGGAGCAAATTCCAAACGCCTGAAGGTACCACGTTCATCTGTACAAACAATAGTACGCAAATATAAACACCATGGGACCCCACAGCCGTCATACCGCTCAAGAAGGAAACGCGTTCTGTGTCCTAGAGATGAACATACTTTGGTGCGAAAAGTGCAAATCAATCCCAGAACAACAGCAAAGGACCTTGTGAAGATGGAGGAAACGGGTACTAAATTATCTATATCCACAGTAAAACGATTCCTATATCGACATAACCTGAAAGGCCGCTCAGCAGAAGAAGCCACTGCTCCAAAACCACCATTACAAAAAACAGATTATGGTTTGCAACTGCACATGGGGACAAAGATCGTTCTTTTTGGAGAAAGGTCCTCTGGTCTGATGAAAAAAAAATAGAACTGTTTGGCCATAATCACCATCGGTATGTTTGGAGGAAAAGGTGTAAGATTGCAGGCCGAAGAACACCATCCCAACCGTGAATCACGGGGTAGCATCATATTGTGGGTGTGCTTTGCTTCAGGAGGGACTGGTGCACTTCACAAAATAGATGGCATCTCGAGACAGGAAAATTATGTGGATATATTGAAGCAACATCTCAAGACATCAGTCAGGAAGTTAAAGCTTGGTCGCAAAGGGGTCTTCCAAATGGACAATGACCCCAAGTGAACTTCCAAAGTTGTGGCAAAGTGGCTTTAGGACAACAAAGTCAAGGTATTGGAGTGGCCATCACAAAGCCCTGACCTCAATCTCATCTCATAGAAAATGTGTGGGCAGAACTGAAAAAGCATGTGCGAGCAAGAAGCCCTACAAACCTGACTCAGATACATCAGCTCTGTCAGGAGGAATGGACCACAATTCACCCAACTTATTGTGGGAAGCTTGTGGATGGCTATCCAAAACATTTGACCGAAGTTAAACAATTTACCAAGTACTAATTGAGTATGTAAACGTCTGACCCACTGGGAATGTGATGAAAGAAAGAAAAGCTGAAATAAATCATTCTCTCTTCTATTATTCTGACATTTCACATTCTTAAAATAGTGGTGATCTAACTGACCTAAGACGGGGCATTTTTACTAGGATTAAATGTCAGGAATTGTTATAAACTGAGTTTAAATGTATTTGGCTAAGGTGTATGTAAACTTACGACTTCAACTGTAACCACCTCAATTACCTCGTACCCCTTGCACATTGACTCGGCACTGTATTTAGCCATCCCACTGCACAGACGTCAATTCAACGTCTATTCCACATTGGTTCAATGTAATTTCATTGAAATGATGTGGAAACAACGTTGATTCAACCTGTGTGTTCCCAGTCGAACACACGGGTTAATCACTGTGTATTTATTTTTGTCACTATTTCCCTTCAAAAATATACTCTGCATTGTTGGAAAGGGACTTGTAAAGCAAGCATTTCACTGTTTGTCTACACCTGTTTACAAAGCATGTGACAAATAAAATGGAATTTTTATTTGAACATGACAAATGGATGGAGAAGAACCATGGAGTAGTTTTCGCAACTTTGTTCCTGAAGACCTTGATAGTCAATGCTCATTAATCAGGCTTAAAATAGCTAAACATTTGAATGTGCAATGACACCAACACTCACACACAGCTGAGGCTGGCAGAAATAGTTAAAGGCCCAACCAAAGCAAAAGGCCAATGATGCAGACACTCTCTGTTACTACATGTGCCTAGTGAATGTGTGCGTCATGACTGGTAAAAACAATGACACATGCTTCTACAGTATAGTTTATCAGAATCTAAAGGAATAAGACCCATGTAGTGCTAATAGTTCATTCTCATCCCTTTTTTACCAATAGTCACCTCTTAGAGGAATTTCACCCTGGGAAAATCTGGGCTTGGTTTCATCATGTCTGAGGCATTTCTAGGACAGTGAGATGTGTTTCACACGCAGTTGCCGTGTAGCAAAGCAGGTCAGGGCTTCACACGCTGAATGATGCACCCTATGGCGGCTTCCAGTGTATTGATGGAGTGGGGGGTTGAGATCTAAAAATACATGTAGTCCTGCTTTGTGGCATTTCGCAAAGGCTCTGTGTTATACTGATCATTGTTGTGGGTGTTCCTATTGGCGGATTCATCGCTAAATATACAAGCAGACCATTTTTTTCCGGTCTCTGCAAGACTACAACTTGTGTTGTGCAGTGCTTTGTGCTCTAGCCCCCGTCACTCCCCCAAGGCGGGCTTAAATTAAAAGGAGGCGGACACTAACCACAATCCTTGGGGCAAAACTGAATGACCTCACCAAGACACAATGGCTTCAAGTGATTCCTCTCATCAACATGAATTTGATGATGGAGCTATCTATTAGCTACATGGTGACATTCAAGCATACATGTTTCAATCGGAAGATAGCGAAGAGGATTCGAATCAAAGAGTTGGATTTAGCTAACATTAGAAGCTCAGCTAAAGCCGATGCCAGCACCTAGAGGGCAGATGACAAATACGGTGCTTAGCTAAGTAAGTTATTTTTCCTGCAAGCCACCTAGCTAACTTTTAGTTTATCTACTGAAACTCTTGTGTATTGCTGGCTAACCTACTACTTCATTACAGTGGGGAGAAACCAAATAATTAGCTGTGCAGCTAGCTAGCCAAACATCTACCGGTAGCCATATCTAAGACTAAAAATAGATATGTTGTATCTCAATTGTAAAATCCCTTCTCTTTTTAGTGGTAAATATGGCCAGCTACCTAAAGCTTGGTTTACCACAAGCATAAGCGCATGACTGGAGTTAGCAGATGCCAGGCTAACGAGCTAGCCAACTTGTTATGTGACACGCCTCGCAATTGTAACTTTTTAGCAAATGTGTTGCATCAGCAACTGTAACTAATTTACTAGCTAGCTATGTAACGTAATTGATGAGGGTTGTAATTGGTTATGATTATGACAATGGATGCATTAAAATCACAAAATGATAAGCATGATGCAAGATAGGATTCCCAACAGATGTAAATAACATGTATTGCATATCCAGCTAGCTAGCTAAGTTAACTAGCAAACAGTGAGGAGAAAACAATAATACAATAACTTACTGTTGTAAAACTGAATCTGGTTTCACTATGAAAATATTTGCCTAAGCATGCCTGATAGACATGACTGTAGGTAGATACTCTCTGCCTACATACCTAGCCTCATTTGTACGGCCTCGTCCCTGTGCAAAGGTTGAGGGTTATGCCCTAATTATTTATATTCGGCTAGATATTGTTGCAAATGTAATCTCTGTGCCTGTGCACATGTTCAACTGTTGTTCAAACTGTACAATGGAGTATAATTTTGTTTGTTTTTGTCTTGCAGACAATACCGTATGGTGCCTGGGCATCTTCCTGGAGTGGATTCTAGATATAGAAACAGAATTCCTTTGCCTGCATGTTTCATTGTAGCAGAACTGTATCCCGTGAACTGTATCCCTCTCGAGGGATTAGACCTTATGCTCAATTTCAAGCAGATGACTGATGAGGAGCTGAATGGCAGTTTGATCATGATCCTTCTCCCACATCTTTACAAGTATTCCCTGAACTTACTGTATGTTTCTTTGGAATGGAAATTTCATCCTGACAACCTCTCCCATCTGCTGATCACCAGTTCTGTTAGCTACAGATTGTTAAATAATGAGATTTAACCAAAGATTTTTGGTATCTATTACTGTGTGTTACAGGATAGGTACTGTTTGGTGTAGCAGATTTTTGGTTTGATCTGACCATATGACATTCTCCCAATCTTCTTCTGGATCATCCAAATGCTTTCTAGCAAACTTCAGACGGGCCTGGACATGTACTGGCTTAAGCAGGGGGACACGTCTGGCACTGCAGGATTTGAGTCCCTGGCGGCGTAGTGTGTTACTGATTGTAGGCTTTGTTACTTTGGTCCCAGCTCTCTGCAGGTCATTCACTAGGTCCCCCCGTGTGGTTCTGGGATTTTTGCTGACCGTTCTTGTGATCATTTTGACCCCACGGGGTGAGATCTTGCATGGAGCCCCAGATCGAGGGAGATTATCAGTGGTCTTGTATGTCTTCCATTTCCTAATAATTGCTCCCATAGTTGATTTCTTCAAACCAAGCTGCTTACCTATTGCAGATTCAGTCTTCCCAGCCTGGTGCAGGTCTACAATGTTGTTTCTGGTGTCCTTTGACAGCTCTTTGGTCTTGGCCATAGTGGAGTTTGGAGTGTGACTGTTTGAGGTTGTGGACAGGTGTCTTTTATACTGATAACAAGTTCAAACAGGTGCCATTAATACAGGTAACGAGTGTAGGACAGAGGAGCCTCTTATAGAAGAAGGTACAGGTCTGTGAGAGCCAGAAATCTTGCTTGTTTGTAGGTGACCAAATACTTATTTTCCACCATCATTTGCAAATAAATTCATAAAAAATCCTACAATGTGATTTTCTGGATTTTTTTCCTTCTAATTTTGTCTGCCATAGTTGAAGTGTACCTATGATGAAAATTACAAGTGGGAGAACTTGCACAATTGGTGGCTGACTAAATACTTTTTTGCCCCACTATGTATATTCATTATATAAATAGGCCTATTTAATTTTGTCTGGCTTGCTATTCCAATCAAATTGATATAATTTTTGTTCATATAATTTAAAAAACAGGTCGCTATAGAATATAATCAGGGAGATTTTTCCACAAATAGATAAGTATTTTCCTTTTCTTGGTAGCAAGATCTATTTTTATCTAACTTTCTATAAAAATGTATTAGAGTGACATCATTTAGTTATTTTGGGATATGTATTTTGGGATATGTATACCGAGTAGGTCCACATCCCGTCAGACCATTTTATAGGTAAACTACACAGTAATGGAAAAGTATTTTTTAGTGATCCAATATGTAATATAGTACAGATAATTTGGTTTTAATCCAGAGAGGTTAGGAAAAAGTATCTAGATCCTCTTGAGGTTGTGGAGGAATTCTAATTGTGGATTTAAAAGAAAACAACATGAATAATCAGCGTACAATGACACCTTTGTTTTTAAACCCTGGATTTCTAATCCCTTAATATCATTGTTGGATCTGATTTTTAACAGCTAACATTTCAAACATTTTTTATTTCAAACAGTTTTTAAAACTTTCTGAGATGTAGCCATTATTTACTATTTTACACCGAGGGTTAGTATACATAACTTTAACCCATTTTATAAGAAATTCTCCAAAATTGGAAAATTCCAGGCATTTATATATAAACGCCAGTCATACTTTATCAAAGGCCTTTTCAAAGTCAGCTATGAATACCAGGCCTGGATTCCCAGATATTTCATAGTGTTCTGTTGTTTCCAGTACTTGTCTAATATTATCTCCAATGTATCATCCATGTAAAAAGCATGTCTGACTAGGATGAATAATATCTGACAAAACCTTTTTAATTAAGCATTTAATTTAAGCATTTAGTTAGAATTTTTTAAATGGACTGGATCTTTATATTTACCACTTGGATCCTGTTTCAGTAATAATGAAATCAGACCTTGTTGAGTGTCCGGTAATCTATTTATATAGGATTGGTTAAAACATGCTAATAACGGTCCTCTGAGAATATCAAAAAATATATATATACCTCCACTGGTATGCCATCCATCCCTGGTATTTTCCCGGACTTAATGGCTTTAATTGCATCAAGAAGTTCCTCCTTTGTATTGTGCTGCTTGTAGGGTTGATCAATTATTATATACACTACTGTTCAAAAGTTTGGGGTCACTTAGAAATGTCCTTGTTTTTGAAAGAAAAGCTATTTTTTTTGTCCATTTAAAATAACATTACATTTATCAGAAATACATTGTAAACATTGTTAATGCTGTAAATGACTATTGTAGCTGGAAACGGCAGTTTTTTAATGGAATATCTACATAGGCGTACAGAGGCCCATTATCAGCAACCATCAATCCTGTGTTCCAATGGCACGTTGTATTAGCTAATCCAAGTTTATCATTTTAAAAGGCTAATTGATCAGCGGAGAACTGGAAGGAGAGACGGCTAAAGGAAGAATTGGTTTTGGGGGTGACCAGCTAGATATACCTGCTGGAGCGCGTGCTACAGATGGGTGCTGCTATGGTGACCAGCTAGCTGAGTTAAGGGGGGACTTTACCTAGCAGGGTCTTGTAGATGACCTGGAGCCAGTGGGTTTGGCGACGAGTATGAAGCGAGGGCCAGCCAACGAGAGCGTACAGGTCGCAGTGGTGGGTAGTATATGGGGCTTTGGTGACGAAACGGATGGCACTGTGATAGACTCCATCCAATTTATTGAGTAGGGTATTGGAGGCTATTTTGTAGATGACATCGCCAAAGTCGAGGATCGATAGGATGGTCCGTTTTACAATGGTTGATGTTTGGCAGCATGTGTGAAGGATGCTTTGTTGCGAAATAGGAAGACAATTCTAGATTTAACTTTGGATTGGAGATGTTTGATGCGAGTCTGGAAGGAGAGTTTACAGACTAACCGGACACCTAGGTATTTGTAGTTGTCCACATATTCTAAGTCAGAACCGAGTAGTGATGTTGGACGGGCGGGTGCAGGCAGCGATCGGTTGAAGAGCATGCAGTTAGTTTTACTTGTATTTAATAGCAGTTGGAGGCCACGGAAGGAGTGTTGTATGGCATTGAAACTCGTCTGGAGCATTGTTAACAGTGTACAAAGAAGGGCCAGAAGCATACAGAATGGTGTCGTCTGTGTAGAGGTGGACCAGAGACTCACCAGCAGCAAGAGCGACATCATTGATGTATACAGAGAAGAGAGCCGGTCCAATAATTGAACCCTGTGGCACCCCCATAGAGACTGCCAGAGGCCCGGACAACAGGCCCTCTGATTTGACACACTGAACTCTATCAGAGAAGTAGTTGGTGAACCAGGCGAGGCAATCATTTGAGAAACCAAGGCTATCGAGTCTGCCGATGAGGATGTGGTGATTGACAGTCGAAAGCCTTGGCCAGGTCAATGAATACTGCTGCATAGTATTCTTTCTTATCGATGGCGGTTAAGATATCGTTCAGGACCTTGAGCGTGGCTAAGGTGCACCCATGACCAGCTCTGAAACCAGATTGCATAGCGGGATTCGAAATGGTCGGTAATCTGTTTGTTGACTTGGCTTTCAAATACCTTAGAAAGGCAGTGTAGGATAGATATAGGTCTGTAGCATTTTGGGTCAAGAGTGTCCCCCCCTTTGAAGAGGGGGATGACCGCAGCTGTTTTCCAATCTTTGGGAATCTCAGATGACATGAAAGAGCAGGCTAGAAATAGGGGTTGCAACAATTTCGGCAGATAATTGTAGAAAGAGAGGGTCCAGATTGTCTAGCCCGGCTGATTTGCAGGGGTCCAGATTTTGCAGCTCTTTCAGAACATCAGCTGACTGGATTTGGGAGAAGAAGAAATGGGGAAGGCTTGGGCAAGTTGCTGTGGGGTGTGCAGTGCTGTTGACCGGGGTAGGGGTAGCCAGGTGGAAAGCATGGCCAGCCGTAGAGAAATGCTTCTTGAAATTCTCAATTATAGTGGATTTATCGGTGGTGACATTGTTTACTATCCTCAGTGCAGTGGGCAGCTGGGAGGAGGTGTTCTTATTCTCCATGGACTTTACAGTGTCCCAGAACTTTTTTGAGTTTGTGTTGCAGGAAGCAAATTTCTGCTTGATAAAGCTAGCCTTGGCTTTTCTAACTGCCTGTATATATTGGTTTCTAGCTTCGCTGAATAGTTGCATATCACAAGGGCTGTTCAATGCTAATGCAGAACGCCATAGGATGTTTTTGTGTTGGTTAAGGGCAGTCAGGTCTGGAGAGATACACGGGCTATATCTGTTCCTGGTTCTACATGTCTTGAATGGGGTATGCTTATTTAAGATGATGAGGAAGGCTTTTTTTGTAATAATCAGGCATCCTCTACTGACGGGATGAGATCAATATCCTTCCAGGATACCCCGGCCAGATCGATTAGAAAGGCCTGCTTGCTGAAGTGTTTCAGGGAGCATTTGACAGTGATGAGCGGAGGTCGTTTGACCGCTGACCCATTATGGATGCAGGCAATGAGGCAGTGATCGCTGAGATCTTGGTTGAAAACATCAGAGGTGTATTTAGAGGGCAAGTTGGTTAGGATTATATCTATGAGGGTGCCCGTGTTTACGGCTTTGGGATGGTACCTGGTAGGTTCATTGATAATTTGTGTGAGATTGAGGGCATCAAGCTTAGATTGTAGGATGGCTGGGGTGTTAAGCATGTTCCAGTTTAGGTCGCCTTGCAGCACGAGCTTTGAAGATAGATGGGGGGCAATCAGTTCACATATGGTGTCCAGAGCACAGCTGGGGGCAGAGGGGGGTCTATAGCAGGTGGCAACAGTGAGAGACTTGTTTTTAGAGAGGTTGATTTTTAAAAGTAGAAGTTCAAATTGTTTGAGTGCAGACCTGGATAGTAGGACAGAACTCTGCAGGCTATCTTTGCAGTAGATTGCAACATCAACCCCTTTGGCTGTTCTATCTTGTCTGAAAATGTTGTAGTTAGGGATGAAGATTTCAGAATTTTTGGTGGTCTTCCTAAACCAGGATTCAGACACGGCTAGAACATCCGGGTTGGCAGAGTGTGCTAAAGCAGTGAATAAAACAAACTTAGGGAGGAGGCTTCTAATGTTAACAGTCATGAAACCAAGTCTATAACGGTTACAGAAGTGATCAAAAGAGAGCGCCTGGGAAATAGAAGTGGAGCTAGGCACTGCAGGGCCTGGATTCACCTCTACATCACCAGAGGAAGAAAGGAGGAGTAGGATAAGGGTACAGCTAAAAGCTATGAGAATTGGTTGTCTAGGACGTCTGGAACAGAGAGTAAAAGGAGCAGGTTTCTGGGGGCGATAAAATATCTTCAAGGTAAAATTTACAGATAATGGTATGGTAGGATGTGAATACAGTGGAGGTAAACCTAGGCATTGAGAGAGATAATGTCTCTAGAAACATAATTGAAACCAGGTGATGTCATTGCATGTGTGAGTGGTGGAACTAAAAGGTTGGATAAGGTATAATGAGCAGGGCTAGAGGCTCTACAGTGAAATAAGCCAATAAACACTAACCAGAACAGCAATGGACAAGGCATATTGACATTAAGGAGAGGTATGCTTAGTCGAGTGATCATAAGGTTACAGTGAGTAGTGAGGTTGGTTGGGGGTCACGGTGATTCAGACAGCTAGCCGGGCCATCGGTAGCAAGCTAGCATAGGATGGAGGTCTGTTTCTAGCCACCTTGTGCGTTTCTGTCGGTAGATTAGTGGGGTTCCGTGTGGTAGAGGGGATCAATCCAATTGGCAAAATAGATAAAGTTCTAGTCACCCAAGAAAAATTGTCCGATAGACCTATTCAGATAGCAGCCGATAAGACAGCTAACGATTAGCGGGCCGCAGATGGGCGTTCAGGTAACATTGTGACGGAGGGGCCAGTTGGATAACTCCCTCGGGCAGATAACATCGGTAGTCCAGTCGTGAAGTCCCGGTGGGGCTCTGCATCGGCAGTAAAACGGGTCCGGATAGGTGATCGTAGCCCAGGAGTGGCTGATGGAACTCTTCAGCTGGCTACCTCCGGAATAATTTATGTTTGCTCCGGGATCGACGTAAGCCAATAGTCACACAGATAGCAGCTAGTTAGCTGCGAGATCCAGGTGTAAATGTCCAGAGCTTGCGGTTGAAATCCGGGGATATGGAGAGAAAAATAGGTCCGGTATGTTCTGGTCTGAGTCGCGTTGTACAAAACTGGAAATAGCTTTTCGAGCTAAAGGATAGCTGATGACCACAAACCGTGGTTAGCTGAATACTAACGTTAGCCAGTAAACTGGCTAGCTTCTGGCTTGCTTTTGGTTAAATACCAAAGCTACCAAATACCAAAGTGTGCCAAGCTTGTAGCGTCATACCCAAGAAGATTCGAGGCTGTAATCGCTGCCAAAGGTGCTTCAACTGGGTAAAGGGTCTGAGTACTTATGTAAATGTGATTTTTTTTTAACCTGTTTTTGCTTTGTCATTCTGAGGTATTGTGTGTGGATAGTTTTTTCCCCTCATCAATGTAATACATATTAGAATAAGGCTGTAACGCTATATACAGGGGGTACCAGTACCAAATCAATGTGCAGCGGTACAAGGTATTCGAGGTAGATATGTACATGAAGGCAAGGTAAAGTGACTAGGCATTAGGATAGACAATAATAAGTGTGAAATAAATAACAGTGTAGCAGCACCAAATTAGTTTAAAACTGTGATTGTGTTGTGTTATGTGAATGTGTGTAGGTTTTGTGGCGGAGTGTCAATGTACAGTGTGTGAGTGAGTGAAGTGTGTGTCTGGTTTGTGTATATATAGTCTATTGAGTATGCATAGGGTCAGTGCAGATAGTTCGGGTACCATTAATTTACTATTTAGCAGTCTGGCTATTTGGCAGTCTTATGACTTGGGGGTGCAAGTATTTCGCTACACCCGCAATAACATCTGCTAAATATGTGTGTGACATACATTTTTATTTGATTTAGAAGCTGTCTCGGAGTCTGTTGGTTCGAGAGCCGATGCTCCCGTACCGTTTGCCAGACAGTAGCAGAATTAACAGTCGATGGCTTTGGTGGCTGGAGTCTTTGGCACCGCCTGATACGCAAATTTTGCCACACCCTCAATAACATCTTATAAATATGTGGATGTGTCCAATACATTTGATTTCGTGGTCCTGGATGGCAGGAAGCTCTGCCCTAGTGATGTACTGGGCTCTCCTCACCACCCTCTGTAGAACTTTGCAGTCAAGGGCGGTGCATTTCCCATACCCAAGCGGTGATGCAAAGTGTCAAGATGCTCTTGATGGTGCAGCTGTAACTTTTTGACGATCCGAGGGCCCATGCCAGATATTTTCAGCCTCCTGAGGGGGAAGAGGCGCTGCCGTGCCCTCTTCACGACTGTGCGGGTGTGTATGGACCATGTCCACACCAAGTCCTTAGGGATGTGGATGCCAAGGGGAGAGAATGAGGGCATCATCCTGGAATGAAACCATCGACCTTAGAATGATTGCCTAGCTGTATTTGACCATTTACCCTTTCAGTAGTGTTATTGTAATTGACACACATCAGCGTCATAAGGTTTACCAATCAGAGATTATTCAGTCTGGACTACTCAAAGCAGTAGTGTCTCATTACTGGGCTGTGGCGGTCACAAAATTGTCAGCTGGTGATTGTCAAGCAAATAACTGTCGGTCTCATGGTAATTAACAAACGCATTTAGCATCTCCTGGCTTCCACGCATAGCCTACAAGCCACATGTTTTGAAACATCTACATTTCAACAGGTCTAATAAATCAATTTAATATAGCCTACACCATCACAATAAATCCATTATTTATTTTAGACAGGTCTAAACAAACATGATATGAGGAAAATATATATTTTAGATGTACAGAATAGCATACTCTGAGTTGTCCTTATGTTAGGCCCTAATCTGGCTATGGCTGTGGGCTACCCTAGTTCATTTAGCAAACAAGATTTGCTTGGAATTCCGTGGCATTATTTGATATTATTTTATAGTATCAAGAATACAATTGAACAAAGCTGAATAAAATAGAAAGGATATTATCTCCAAATGATTTGAGGGAGTCACGCACATGCAGCTAACAGGCCCTCCGATATGCTTAATTTAGAGTTATTTATGCAACTTTAGTTGTGGTACAAACGTTGGGATATATGTTTTGATTTTAATCACATTCTAAGGCAGCATGATGTGACTAAGGATGATTTTTAAAAAGTTGCATGAAAGGCTTTGCTCTGTTTTTTTGCGCAGGCTGCACACACTTCATCAGTCTCTCATTCACAATTTGCCTTGAATTTCCTGGCTGCATCCCCTTTGTGTTGCCGTAATGCCCCCTAAAAAAATCCATGCCTTTTGCGGCCGTTGTCCGTTGTGCCTCTTGGGCTGAATATAATAATTACAATTCCCTTCTCCCGGCTGCATCCCCAGAAGGGCCTCTCACTCACATGGTTCTCTCAGATATCTCAATTCTTATTAGCCAATGCCCATCACGTGATCAGGTCCTTCTCACAGAGATGCAGCTGCCTGTGTGCATCCTTATCAAATGCCGAGGAGCATATTGAAGATGTCGGAAGAACTGGCCACATTTACTTTTCGTCAGCCAGCAAGGTGAGTAGGCCTAACGAACATCAAAATCACTAGCCCATGTCAATCTATTATCCCCCATATAAATATTCCAAGCATAGTCTGGGACAGTTGTGGAAGGGAGTAGATTCCAAATTAATGCAACCACTAGCATCAACAAATATTTTTTAAATATTGAGGCTGATGCAACCGATCAGAACGTTTAGCTTAAAATGTTAATAAACTATTTGGCTATTACTTCACATTATAAGCACAGCAATGCACGAACGGCAGTAGGCTATAAGCATGAACGTTCCATAATGCAATCAATTAGCGGGAAAGCACCATTCTCAAAAGTGACCGCAAATGCAATTGTTCATGTAATGCTTTTATTATAAAGGTGAATTTTTATGGTGAAAATGAACTTCCCCAACCTTGAAACTCACACAGTGCGTATGTATGCCAGTTAGGCTCTACAACCATTGTAAAGAGGATTAATATGCTTAATTTTAAGATGGTATTTCTCCCACTTTAGTTGTTATAAAATGTTAACCCCTTCTACCCAATTTCGTGATTACAATCTTGTCTCATCGCTGCAACTCTCCAACGAGCACAGGAGAGGTGAAGGTCAGGTCATGTGTCCTCCGAAACATGACCCGTCAAGCTGCGCTGCTTAACACCTGCTTGCTTAACCAGAAGTCAGCCTGCAGGCATCCGGCCCGCCACAAGGAGTCTCTAGAGCACGATGAGCCAAGTACAGCCCCCCCGGCCAAACCCTCTCCTAACCCGGACAATGCAAGGCCAATTGTGCGCCTCCCTATGGGACTCCTGCCTGGTTTTAACACAGTATGGGAACGAAACCCAGGCTGTAGTGACGCAGCAACACTGCGATGCAGTGACTTACACCGCTGCGCCACTCGGGGTGCCCTGTGATACAAACCTTATAGGCCTACATGAGGTGTGCGACTGATTTGAAAAAGTCGCAAAAAAGGCAGGCGCTGTTTCTTGCCTTACTGCACACAAGCTGGGCATCATTCACATGTGACAGGCTGATATTGTCACCCATCAGACTATTCTTGATTTAATCTTGTCTTTACATACATTATTTAGTTTATGTGTGAAATTTGTTTTGATTTCGAATGGACCACTATCTTGAAACTGGGGCAGGGGCAAAAAATACGTAATCTATGCACTTAACTAGTGAATGGAGGATGCCTTTCCCATGGTTTATTTTCATGCCAGCCAGGTAGGCTACTCCTGTTGTAAAGAGAAGCAATGTGCTTAATATAAGAGAAGTTGATAAATAAATATAGTAGGCCTATAGAAAGCTGATGGGATCCTTTTTTTAATAGAGGCCATCAACTCTGTTTTCTCACGCAATTACATAGCCTATAGAAATGTTGTGCAACATGAGCTCATGGGCTCTCATGAAGTGTTTGATTAGATTTTCAATCACATTTGCATTGATGTCAGAGTGATTAGAGGGACAATAAGAGTCCTGAATACCAGGCAGTTAGCAAGTTTGGTAGGCTACTAAAGACCATCAGCAGTATCAGAGCTTGGGGAAGTCTAATTACCGTGACTAAATTTGACTGCTGTCATGACTGATATAGGCCTTTTTTTGGGAGGGACTCAATATACTTTAAAATGACTCAAGTAAAATCGAAACTGTGTCGAAATTATAGTTTTCCTACATTCATACAGTTTCTTGACTGTGCCCAGCTCGCTATCACTGAAATGACTTTCTGGGTACAATTTGACTGAGGATATACAGCACATTTACTATATCCCCCCACCCAGTGATCATTGGCATCTTAGAGGGAGATCTTCTTTGCATGTCTAAATTAAGGTTTTGCGAGGGATCTAGACTAGAGGAGACATGGACTTTCCACATCTCAATTAGGGCTGTCCCTGGAAAAAAATATATATATTGGTCGACTGAAAGTCATCTGTTCTTGTATTTTTCCATATGTGTTTTAATAAAATAAACAGTATGCATTGAGCTTATGGTTTGATGAAATAAGACAACTGCCTCTAGATATCCAGAAGGAAAAAATATATAACCTGACCCAACTATTCTCCTCCTGCTCGTGCTGGCTTTCACAAATTCTGCCATTATGCTCCTGAAGTTGCCGGTAGTAGGCTACATGAGGATTCGGCAACCTTTCTCATGTGAAATGCCAATGTATCTTACAATTTCTAACGATCTAAGTGCCAGTTATGGTTTTCATATGCACATTTTCATTTAGCAGTTTCATTTAATTTATAACTTATTCATCTCAAAATCATTGTCTTGTGGTTAATAAAAATTCTATCTAAATGAAAATGATACAAACCTAACATGTAACTTCTATTGCCATTGCCAACTATGTAAAAATAGCCTAGATAAAGCCAACAAATGAAAACATTGCAGCCTGAATGTAGAAAATATCCTGATAAAAATAAATATCCTATAAATCACAATGGTATGAACTATTATCTTGGGTCAGACCAAAGGTAGCTAACTTGCTACATTGTATAAAATATTCTGGTTGCTCCTGTTCCTCTTATAGAATATTAGCTCACAAGTACAGTGGAGCATCTGCACATAAATAAACATTACCAGAACCCACAATTGAGTACCTAAACCTATTTCAGTCCAAGTCAAGCACTGATAAGAAGTAATCAAGAAGTAATCAGGTAATCTGCGACCAAACGACCACCCCTCATCACTTTCACACTCCCTAAACCACTCCCTAAAACACTTCTGCGAGCAGGCCTTTCTAATCGACCTGGCCGGTGTATCCTGGATTGACATTGACCTCATCCCGTCAGAAGAGGATGCCTGGTTATTCTTTAAAAGTGCCTTCCTCACCATCTTAAATAAGCATGCCCCATTCAATTTTTTAAAAACTAGGAACAGATAGGTCTGGAGTGAACCAAGGACTATGTCTGCCCATGACCCGCGCAAAAACATACTGTGGCGTTCTGCATTAGCATCGAATAGCCCCCGTGATATGCAACTTTTCAGGGAAGTTAGGAACAAATATACACAGGCAGTTAGGAAAGCTAAGGCTAGCTTTTTCAAAAACAGAAATTTGCATCCTGTAGTACAAACTCAAAAAGGTTCTGGGACACTGTAAAGTCCATGAGCACCTCCTCCCAGCTACCCACTGCTCTGAGGCTAGGAAATAATGTTACCACCGATAAAACCACTATAATTGAGAATTTCAAGAAGCATTTCTCTACGGCTGGCCATGCTTTTCACCTGGCTACCCCTACCCCGGTCAACTGTCTGGCACCCTCCAACCCGCCAAAGCCCCCACCATTTCTCCTTCACCCAAATCCAGATAGCTGGTGTTCTGAAAGACCTGCAAAATTTGGACCCCTCCAAATCAGCCTGGCTAGAAAATCTGGACCCTCTCTTTCTAAAATGATCTGCCAAAATTCTTGCAACCCCTATAACTAGCTTGTTCAACCTCTCTTTCGTATCGTCTGAGATTCCCAAAGATTGGAAAGTTGCTGCGGTCATCCCCCTCTTCAAAGGGGGTGACACTCTAGACCCAAACTGCTACAGACCTATATCTATCCTACCCTGTCTAAGGTTTTTGAAAGCCAAGTTAACAAACAGATTACGGACCATTCCGAATCCTACCGTACCTTCTCCGCTATGCAATCTGGTTTCAGAGCTGGTCATGGGTGCACCTCAGCCACGCTCAAGGTCCTAAACGACATCATAACCGCCATTGATAAGAGACATTACTGTGCAGCCGTATTCATCGACCTGGCCAAGGCTTTCGACTGTCAATCACCACATTCTTATTGGCACACTGTATTGTTGTATGTGTCGAAATGCTATGCTTTATCTTGGCCAGGTCACAGTTGCAAATGAGAACTTGTTCTCAACTAGTCTACCTAGTTAAATAAAGGTTAAATAAATAAATAAATACAAATTAAAGGTAGGCTTATTTTATGGCGTTTCCACTGGATCAGAGCAGGACATTTTTCCCTTTTCACGCTGTGGTTTTTGAAAAGGAGAGTGCTGGAAAGATTTTTCAAATACATTGAGGAACTATTCTAATTCTCAATGGATGTAAAAACCGACTTTGTTTGAATGATGTTTGAGATGAAGAAAACATTACTTTGAGAAGCTCAACAGGTCATTAGTAGTGGTGTGTTAAGCCAATCATAAATACTTTCAGATCCCCAAATGGGCACATTTATATGCCTACATTTACGCTCAGGCCAGGTAACATATAGGTCTACTTCCTATGCGTGCACGTCCTAACTCAACATTGACTGGAGCACGCGCTAAACAAAAGACGATGACTAAATTGACAAAACTCGTAAATGGAATGAAATAAACCAAAACGTGTTTCTCACAAGTGTAGCATAGGTTCGGCACTCTGCAAGCAATGTTTCTACTCCTACAATTATAATAATAATATAGAATGCATGAACAGAAATTACCTTACACAGAGTATCAAACATTCCAAATTAGAAATAGGAATTAACGGTAAATGTACAACTGGTGTTATATGTAATGGAGAATTGATATACACAAACAATTGAATGCAAACAATTCACACAGTGAAGTTATGAAAAAACATATGTGCACAAATTGGTTGGAACGAGCGCATTCTGGAGAGAGAAGTGCATGGTCAATCCTACGTCTGGATTGGTCATGCAGCAATTTATGGCGATATGGTTTTCGCAGAAGTCAGGTCATTCATACTTCTTGCACTTCGTGGAGCAGTGCAGATCTGTTGTTAAGGAAGAGTTTGTTTTCTACAGAATGTACTGCCCCCATCTACCGTCAACCAATCATGTCAATGCTGAGAGTTATATAGAGCCCTCCGCATTATTACAAAATTTGGGAGGCGCATGACGATCCGGAACAGAGCTCGATTTGGCCTCTGCATACCTCTGGAGGCTCCATAATTGTGCCACACAAATCGTATTAAGCATACATTGGCTTTTAGTCTAGGCCACAATGGATTAGTTTACTGATCTGGGCGCAAATATATTTGTTACTGCATGACTAAAACAATCTTGGTCGACCAACAGCCTAACGACCAAACACTCAACCAGTCGACTAATTGGGGTCAGCCCTAATCTCTAATAGTCTAAAGTGATTTTCTTGCCTCGTCTCCTCTGCTATATCTACACAAGTGGAGGCCGGTGATTTAAAAACTTCTTAGGGCTGAGATCCCGCTAACGGGATCGATATGACAACAGCCAGTGAAAGTGCAGGGCGCCAAAGTCAAAACAACAGAAATCCCGTAATTACAATTCCTCAAACATACTAGTATTTCACACCATTTTAAAGATACACTTCTTGTCAATTCCGTCACAGTGTTCGATTTCAAATAGGCTTTACGGCGAAAGCACCACAAATGATTATGTTAGGTCAGAGCCAAGTCACAGAAAAACAGCCATTTTTCCAGGCAAAGAGACTAGTCACAAAAATCAGAGATAGAGAGAGAATTAATCACTAACCTTTGATGATCTTCATCAGATGACACTCATAGGACTTCATGTTACACAGTACATGTATGTTTTGTTCGATAAAGTTCATATTTATATAAGAAAAATCTCAGTATACATTGGCGCGTTATGTTCAGTAGTTCCAAAAACAGCCCGTGATTTTGCAGAGAGCCACATCAATTTACAGAAGTACTCATCATAAATGTTAATGAAAATACAAGTGTTATACATGGAACTTTAGATACACTTCTCCTTAATGCGATTTTTAATGAATTTATTTGCAAATTATGGTGGAAAATAAGTATTTGGTCACCTATAAACAAGCAAGATTTCTGGCTCTCACAGACCTATAAATTCTTCTTTAAGAGGCTCCTCTGTCCTCCACTTGTTACCTGTATTAATGGCACCTGTTTGAACTTGTTATCAGTATAAAAGACACCTGTCCACAACCTCAAACAGTCACACTCCAAACTCCACTATGGCCAACACCAAAGAGCTGTCAAAGGACACCAGAAACAAAATTGTAGACCTGCACCAGGCTGGGAAGACTGAATCTGCAATAGGTAAGCAGCTTGGTTTGAAGAAATCAACTGTGGGAGCAATTATTAGGAAATGGAAGACATACAAGACCACTGATAATCTCCCTCGATCTGGGGCTCCATGCAAGATCTCACCCCGTTGGGTCAAAATGATCACAAGAACGGTGAGCAAAAATCCCAGAACCACACGGGGGGACCTAATGAATGACCTGCAGAGAGCTGGGACCAAAGTAACAAAGCCTACCATCAGTAACACACTATGCCGCCAGGGACTCAAATCCTGCAGTAGTGCCAGACGTGTCCCCCTGCTTAAGCCAGTACATGTCCAGGCCCATCTGAACTTCTGGATGATCCAGAAGAAGATTGGGAGAATGCCATATGGTCAGATGAAAGCAAAATATAACTTTTTGGTAAAAACTCAACTCGTCGTGTTTGGAAGACAAAGAATGCTGAGTTGCATCCAAAGAACACCATACCTACTGTGGAAACATCATGCTTTGGGGCTGTTTTTCTGCAAAGGGACCAGGACGACTGATCCGTGTAATGGAAAGAATGAATGTGGCCATGTATCGTGAGATTTTGAGTGATAACCTCCTTCCATCAGCAAGGGCATTGAAGATAAAACGTGGCTGGGTCTTTCAGCATGACAATGATCCCAAAACACACCGCCCGGGCAATGAAGGAGTGGCTTCGTAAGAAGCATTTCAAGGTCCTAGAGTGGCCTAGCCAGTCTCCACATCTCAACCCCATAGAAAATCTTTGGAGGGAGTTGAAAGTCCGTGTTGCCCAGCAACAGCCCCAAAACATCACTGCTCTAGAGGAGATCTGCATGGAGGAATGGGCCGAAATACCAGCAACAGTGTGTGAAGACTTATAGAAAACGTTTGACCTCTGTCATTGCCAACAAGTATTGGGATAAACTTTTGTTATTTGACCAAATACTTATTTTCCACCATAATTTGCAAATAAATTGATTAAAAATCCTATAATGTGATTTTCTGGATTTTTCTTTCCCATTTTGTCTGTCATAGTTGAAGTGTGCCTATGATGAAAATTACAGGCCTCTCTCATCTTTTTAAGTGAGAGAACTTGCACAATTGGTGGCTGACTAAATACTTTTTTGCCCCACTGTATTTATTGTGCTGCGAAACAGAGTGGTGCAGAACTCTAAAAAACTTGAAAATGAATCCTAAAAATCTCCTTGTGCTAAAAATGAATGAATCTACACAGCCCTTGTTAAGCCAATTATGATGTTTGAGTAGGCTAGGCCTATTCAAGGAAATATCATAGGCCTAGTTTTATTATGTTGATAATTAGATTCTATACAGCAAATTAAAGAACATTTATTATTATTAGGATGAAATAACATTTATATGTGCACGTATTTTACTAAGTCATTAGTAGGCTTATGGATTACATTTTTAAATGTATTCGCCAAACACTTATTTTATTTATTTATGTCTAAGGGACATTTAAAAATGTACTGATCCAAAATAGGGGAGGGTTGTCTAACTTTATTTTATTTTTTGCTTTAGGGAGGTTTGTGTTTTTTTTTATTGCGCACAGGGAAGGGTAGTGTGTTTTTTCCCTGATATACATTCACAATTTAGCAGGTTTTACTATATAGGCCTAATGTCCTCATCTGCTTACAATCGCCTCCCCTAATTAAGGTGTTTGGTGTTTTGGTACCTTATGCACTATGCTTCTGCACACGTATTATAACACAGGTCAATATAGTCTACCAGTCAATTGTCTATCCTGCCCTCTATCCATAGTGACAATAATGCAGGGTTTCCGTTAGCCGGTAATAGCCGGCTTTTGGCCGTCAAATGAAAAGCCAATAAATAAAATTGTTGCAGGTCAATTGTCTGGGAGAAGAAAACAAATGAATTGCAGAATAATAATTTTTAACTTATTCATTGATCAAATATTAATTGATGTAAATACATTTGACTGGTCATGCTTAGCGGTCTGTGAGTAGTTAGAATAATTTAGTGGAATTAAAATGGCACGTGTCTATTTTCTAGGATTTTGCCGAGTAGTAGGACAAAATGAGTATTGTAATGGATGTGGGCAATTTTCTGGATCCTCATTTCATTTTTTATTATATGTGATCGAGAAGAAAAATACATTCAGGTGCCAGCACGCATATTTCTCATGTGTGAGGTTCTACGTGGTCTACATAACTCAACTGGCTGTCTTTAAAGAGGAGGGCGGGCTGTACGTTGATCCTGCTGCTCTGATTGGATAGAGGGAAGCTGTATTTCTCAATCCACTCGCTTCATAATTTCCTTGCATTTTTTTGGTCTGATCATTTAGATTGCTGCTGCCTGCTACTATGATAAATAACATGGCGAGGGAAACACACACACACCCCTCCTAGCACTGTTTCAAATCTGCAGCTATTTTGCACTGAGAATGTGCAGGGAGGTATTTTGCCAACATCGGACTCTTTTTTTTTTTCTCTAATTTTCGCCTAAAATAACATCTAACTGCCTGTAGCTCAGGACCTGAAGCAAGGATATGCATATTTTTGATAACAATTGAAAGGAAACACGTTGAAGGTTGAGGAAATGTGAAATGAATGTAGGGGAATATAACACATCTGAATATAGATCTGGTAAAAGATAATACAAAGAAAACATGCATATTTGTTTTTTCAGCCAGTTTAAAGTTGGAGCCAGAGAGGAAGGCACGTTTTACGTGTCCCCAACCTATTGTGTTTTTTGGTTTGTTTATTTGCATTGTTTGTAGCTTATGGTTTTACTTATTTTGTACATAATGTTGCTGCTACCGTCACTTATGACTGAAAATAACTTCAAGACATCAGGACTGAGATTACTCACCACAGACTAGCAGAATCCTTTTTTTCCTTTCGCGACTGATGAGCCCGATGCGAAGGATATACTGCTTCCTCAGGAATAGGCCCAGATCCCCGCAATTTGCGTGAAGATGAGGCGGAGAAAAAGGGGCCAAAGGGCGGGCTGCCTTCTGAGAATTCGTAGGCGATCGAATAAACCCCCACTTCCCTCCCTTCTGCTAGCAAACGGGCAATCTTTGGAGAATAAAATCGACGAGCTACGCGGAAGATTAAACTACCAACGGGACAATAAAAACTGTAACATCTTATGCTTCACGGAGGTGTGGCTGAACGACGACACTATCAACATACAGCTGGCTGGTTATACGCTGTATCGGCAGGATAGAACAGCGGCATCTGGTAAGACGAGGGGTGGCGGACTATGTATTTTTGTAAATAACAGCTGGTGCACTATATCTAAGGAAGTCTCGAGCTATTGCTTGCCTGAGGTAGAGTATCTAATGATAAACTGAGTTTTCATCGGTATTTTTCGTAGCTGGATAATACCACCACAGTCATAGGCGGGCACTAATACAGCATTGAATGAGCTGTATTCCGCCATAAGCAAACAAGATGATGCTCACCCAGAGACGGTGCTCCTAGTGGCCGGGGACTTCAATGCAGGGAAACTTAAATCAACTTTTACCAAATTTCTATTAGCATGTTAAATGTGCAACCAGAGGAGAAAAAAAACTCTGGACCACCTATACTCCACACACAGAGACGGATACAAAGCTCTCCCTCGCCCTCCATTTGGCAAATCTGACCATAATTCTATCCTCCTGATTCCTGCTTACAAGAAAAAATTAAAGCAGGATGCACCAGTGACTAGATCAATAAAAAAAGTGGTCAGATGAAGCAGATGCTAAGCAACAGGACTGTTTTGCTAGCACAGACTGGAATATGTTCCGGGATTCTTCCTATGACATTGATGAGTACACCACATCAGTCATTGGCTTCATCAATAAGTGCATCGATGATGTCGTCCCCACAGTGATCGCACGTACATACCCCAACCAGAAGCCATGGATTACAGGCAGCATCCGCACTGAGGTAAAGGCTAGAGCTGCCGCTTTCAAGGAGTGGGACTCTAACCTAGAAACTTAAAAGAAATCCCGATATGCCCACCGACGAACCATGACTAATCATACTACACCGGCTCTGACGCTCGTCGAATGTGGCAGGGCTTGCAAACCATTACAGACTACAAAGGGAAGCACAGCCGAGCGCTGCCCAGTGACACATGCCTAACAATCGAGCTAAACTACTTCTATGCTCGCTTCGAGGCAAATAACACTGAAACATGCATGAGAGCACAAGCTGTTCTGGAAGACTGTGTGATCACGTTCTCCGCAGCCGATGTGAGTAAGACCTTTAAACAGATCAACATTCACAAGGCTGCAGGGCTAGACAGATTACCAAGACGTGTACTGTAAGCATGCGCTGACCAACTGGCAAGTGTCTTCACTGACATTTTCAACCTCTCCCTGTCCGAGTCTGTAATACCAACATCTTTTAAGCAGACCACTACAGTGCCTGTGCCCAAGAACATTAAGGTAACCTGCCTAAATTACTACTGACCCGTAGCACTCACGTCTGTAGCCATGAAGTGCTTTGAAAGGCTGGTCATGGCTCACATCAACACCATTATACCAGAAACCCTAGACACACTACAATTTGCATACCGCCCCCACAGATCCACAGATGATGCAATCTCTATTGCACTCCACACTGCCCTTTCCCACCTGGACAAAAGGAACACCTATGTGAGAAAGCTATTCATTGACTACAGCTCAGCATTCAACACCATAGTGCCCTCAAAGCTCATCAATAAGATAAGGACCCTGGGGCTAAACACCTCCCTCTGCAACTGACTCCTGGACTTCCTGCCACCCCCAGGTGGTAAGGATAGGTAACAACACAAAGTTCTACAGCTGCACCATCGAGAGCATACTGATAGGTTGCATCACTGCCTGGTATGGCAACAGCTCGGCCTCTGACCGCAAGGCACTACAGAAGGTACATCACTGGGGCCAAGCTTCCTGCCATCCAGGACCTCTTTTACCAGGCGGTGTCAGAGGAAGGCCTTAAAAATTGTCAAAGACTCCAGCCACCTTAGTCATAGACTGTTCTCTCTGCTCAACTTGCCGTCTTTGGAGGAGGAGGAATACTTTTTTCCTCACTGTAGGTCCAAGAGGCTTCTAAACAGCGTCTACCCCCAAGCCGTAAGACTCCTGAACATCTAATCAAATGGCTACCCAGACTATTTGCATTGCCCCCCTCCCCCTCTTTACTACGCTGCTACTCTCTGTTGTCATCTATGCATAGTCACTTCAATAGCTCTACGTACATACTACCTCAACTAACCGGAGCCCCCGCACATTGACTCTGTACTGGTACCCCTGTATATAGTCTCGCTATTGTTGTTTTACTGCTGCTCTTTAATTACTTGTTACTTTTATCTCTTATTTTTGGGATACGGGACACCGTAGAGGTTAATTAAGGCATATTAATACATTTACGTTTTTTCAGAGTACAAGTATCATCCGATCCGACTATTGACTGTCAATTTACTGATATGATTACGAATAAGAGTATTGCCATATCGGCACACCCCTAGTATTTTCGTTAGTCTCTATGATTCTTATTTATCACATGCACGCACACAGCTTACAGATATGAGCCTAGTTTAAGCAGAAAATCTGTCAGAGTGCGAGAGCTACTGGTAGAGCTTGCTGTTGGACTGAAACATGCTTTTGTAAGCCCAATCATTGCGTAACAATTCTAAATTAAATCACGTGTTAACTGTTTTGATAGGCACAATTAAAAATAGCTATTTTTATTTCTCAACTGGTAATTGAAGCACACTTCCCATTCACCATTCAAGTGCATATAATGGTAGGCAGGCTACAACACATCACACACCACTTTGTAATTGGCTGGAGGCAGTATGCATTT
This sequence comes from Oncorhynchus tshawytscha, assembly GCF_018296145.1. Lineage (NCBI taxonomy): Eukaryota > Metazoa > Chordata > Actinopteri > Salmoniformes > Salmonidae > Oncorhynchus > Oncorhynchus tshawytscha. The sequence goes on from NC_056445.1 coordinate 1,658,438, forward strand.
TGAAAACAAACTTATACTGAACCTAAATATAAATGCAACATGCAACAATTTCAAGATTTTACTGAGTTACAGTTCATATAAGTAAGTCAGTCAATTGAAATAAATTCATTAGGCCCTCATCTATGGATTTAACATGACTGGGCAGGGATGGCCCACCCACTTGGTATAGGCCCACCCACTTGGCAGCCAGGCCCAGCCAATCAGAATGAGTTTTTCCCCACAAAAGGGTTTCACGTGGCCTGCGGTTGTGAGGCAGGTTGGACTTAATGCCAAATGCTCTAAAACAACATTTGAGGCAGCTTATGGTAGAGAAATTAACATTAAATTATCTGGCAACAGCTATGGTGGATATTCCTGCAGTCAGCTTGCCTATTACACGCCCGACTTAACACTTGAGACATCTGTGGCATTGTGTTGTGTAAACAAAACTGCACATTTTAAAGTGGCCTTTTATTGTCCCCAGCACAAGGTGCACCTGTGTAATAATCAGGCTGCGTTAACAGCTTCTTGATATGTCACACTTGTCAGGTGGATGGATTATCTTGGCAAAGGAGAAATGCTCACTAACAGGGATGTAAATAAATGCACAACATTTTTGAGAAATAGCTTTTTGTGCATTTGGAACATTTCAGCAATTTAAACAAATAAAATAAAAATAATTGTATTTATTTATTAGATTTTTTTTTTTTTTTTCAGCTCATTAAACACGGGACAAACACTTTACAAGTTGCATTTATATTTTTGTTCAGTGTAATTGTTTGAAACATGAATGTTTTACTACATATTATGAGGCATGTTTAACCTGGTTCAAAGTAGGCTAGCCAAAATACAACCAAACGTGGAGGCAATTATTTTATTAAGACTTCCATATGCCATTGAAACCAGTAGTGTATTCCACTCATGTTCTATTGGTTTTCAAATATCCAGCTTTTTTTCATTGTCCAGTAGCCAAAAGGCACAATCCTAGTCATATTAGCAACCCATCTTAGTTGTTGCATCTTTAGATCTCCCCTCTTTCAAAATGTCAATTTTATATTTTCATCTATGTCTCGTGAAAATGCTTGCTGTGAGGTGAGCTTTTGACAATGGTGTTTTCCCACTAATTGCATTATGGAATGAGCATTCGCTCATAGCCTAACGTAAACTAACTCACTTTTGTATATCACGCTGGTCCGTACAATTTACCTTATTTTACAGGCCAAAAAATGTAATACTTCCAGATCAACTGTAATATCAATACCCTTGTAAAGCACAATTTCTCCCCTTTCCAACAAAATCAATGATGAGACCTTCATGCTGCCCGTCTCTGCATTATTCAAGAAGGCAGTGAGCTCCATCGGGTCTTTTTAAAAATGGCAGGTGGGGAATCGAAACCTATTGCGTGATTGTGAGAAGGAGAGATGTCATGTGGGGAAATGGCTTTTTTCACTCAATCTGTCCAATTTATCACCTTATCGCCTCTAAAATGTAAATAAAACACCATAAAAAGTTTATATAATATGTCATTACATACCTATTTTAAGGTTTGTGTCGAATTTGAATCAGGTTTTTAGGGCGGTGCTAAAGTGATCTTCAGAAGTAAACAGCTGCATTTGAGAGTCATGATAGCTTGCAGTGATGACACAAAAAATGACTAGGTATCCCCCCCTTACCCTGTCCCTGTCCCTTTGTTGTTTTTAAACGGTGAGAGAAGTGCTGCACCTGGTGGAGAGTGGCTGTAAGACAGAATTAGTTGCTTTATGCGTGCTGTACGTTACGCCATAACACGTTACGATGTATTGTACAGCGTCAGAGGGGTCCGTTTTTTCTCCAATACTTCAACTTTTCTCCAATACTATAGAGCCATTATCATGTCAATCAACGCTTGAATAGAAACACAGTTCACACCCCACATTTTGATGTCAACACAGTTGCTACAGTCCTATTAGTTTTCTTTGCAGCCTCCTTTGAATGTCAAGGTTGCGCACATTTGTACGGAATGGGGTTAGCGTAAGTTACTGCCTTGTGTGCATTGCTGCGCTTATGTGAATACATAATAGTTCACCAACATTTTAAGCTAAACGTTCTGATCTTTTTCATAGCCCTCATTGCTTTAAAAAACAATATATGTAGCCTAGGCCTACTGGTAGTATGAATTGTCATTTTTGCACAGAATAACAAGCTGACCACTAAAATAGGTCAACTTTCCTACCATGGGGAATAGCAGATTGATAGACCAGGGGTGTCAAACTCATTCCAAGAAGGGCCGAGTGTCTGCGGGTTTTGGGGTTTTACTTTCAATTAAGACCTAGACAATCAGGTGAGGGGAGTTCCTTACTAATTAGTTACCTTAATTCATCAATCAAGTACAAGGGTGGAGCGAAAACCCGCAGACACTTGGCCCTCTGTGGAATGAGTTTGACAAGTGATTTTGCTGTTCACTACTCGTCTTGCTGAGGAAGTACATGTGAACAGTTATTCTAACATCTTCAAATGTGCATTGGAGTTCGGTAAAAAGGATGCATGCCGTTGCATCCCCGATTTGCATGTTCTGTTGAGCTGAATTACCATAATATAAATGTGATTTCTGTCATTCTGAGCACTGTATGTTATAAATTAAAATGCTGCTGTTCCTACTCCACATTTTCCTAATGGAAACCCTGCAATATGGTATTTGGATCATTTGTCCAGATTTACAATAAATTAACTAGCGATCATACCACTCATAAAATCATTCAAATATTTACCAATTTTCTATATAAATCCACAAGATAGAGGAGTACAGTAGCTGATAGTCCAGCTGTGTCATTGCACATGAAACAACACACAGCCCAAAAAGCTCCCCTATTGATCTTGCTTAGGGACACTACAATTGTCATACATACTGTAGACTAGCCTATAAGGGGGATACCTAATCAGTTGTACAATTGAATGCATTCAACTGAAATGTGTCTTCCGCATTTAACCCAACCCCTCTCAATCAGAGAGGTGCAGGGGGCTGCCTTAATCAACATCCACAGCACCCAGGGAACAGTGGGTTAACTGCCTTGCTCAGGGGCAGAACAACAGAGTTTTACCTTGTCAGCTCGGGGAGTCGATCCAGCAACCTTTTGTTTACTGGCCCAATGCCCTAAACCAACACTAGGCTAACCACTAGGCTACCTGCCGCCCAGCACAATCCAATGAATAATTGCATTATTGTTTTCAATTGAGTACAATTCTACTCTGGCCTGTAAACTGCAGCGAAAATATCATTTGAATAATGGCTTAAACGTTTCATTCCATTTGGATCAGTTATGTGTCCACTCAACATAATATAGAAAGGCACAGTTGCATGAGTCTGACTGTATTTTTACTTCTGATACTGATGCACTGTCTGTTGCCATTCATCATTCTCCCAAGTCATCACATAGGCCTATGTTCCTAAATATTTGTCATTTAACTTTTAAAATGGATTGCCTTTTAATGTGTGGCATAAACACAACTTGTCACAATGTTTTATTCTGATTAGACTACTTCAAAAGTCTGCTTTAGGCTACCTGTGCATGTTCATCCACTCCAATGTAATTCCAGCATCCAAACAGCCATTTGATTAATGGAAATAGACATCTGTTACAAAACTCAAATGTTTAATGGCATTAGGAGATTGTTAGACCAAGCCTTAGATACTGAGTAGGGAGAGATGTATTTTCTGTTTGTCAAGATTGACATACATGGTATGACATACATAGGTATGCATAACGCTACTTATTGGTTTAGTGGAAAATGTGTTGCATATATTTTATATAATTATAAATATAGCATGAAAATGTTAAATCTGATTTCCCCCCCAACTGATCATTGTTTGCAGCCTGCTCTGATCGTAGTGTAATGAGACAAGCTGAGAGAGTGAGCTTGTCCGTCCATGGTGGTCGGCAAATGTGACTCTGTCCTGGACTGGGATTAGATTTATGGTTAAAAGGAAATGGATGGTTTGAGTCACAGGTAATTTATTTCCATGTTCATTCCAGGCCCATGATGCATGAACCAGGCTGGTGTGTGTAATTGCATATTTGTGTTCCTCCACGTGCGTGTGTATGTTGACATGGGTGCATGGAAAAAGTAAGGACAGCGCCAAGGCCTGTCGTCTCATGCGTCAGTTTAGAGAAGATACAAAACGTTCCCAAAGAGCTGTCTGATTGCCCACCACGTGTTCTTGGCATTCCTTGGGCTCTGTAATGTACACCTCCATAGCCCTGGTCCCCACTACCCCAGGGATACATTCAAACAACGTACCCGTAGTCCTCACACACACATACACACACTCCTCTGATCCTCACTCCTCCTGACACACACACACACACACACCCCACCCCTAGTCTTCACTTTCCCTGGGACACCCACCACACCCCTAGTCCCCAGCCCCTCTGACCCTCTCCCTTTAGTATTAATAACCCCCAAGGCACATCACTGAAAGGGGTCACAGCCACACAAAGTATGTGGTTGACAAGGTTCAGTTACAGCCGACCAAGTAAAGAACATGAGCAGTTGAAAAGATGAGATGAAGGGTCTGGACCCATTGGCCCGGACAAAGATGAATTAACACATAAAAAATGCACTAATTTCAACTTTTGACATGTATGAAATGTCACACAAATGACAGATAGCCCATCTGGAGTCTCTGTAGTCCATCAATGTATGACCCCCTAATAGAGAAGCGAAAGGCTCAATCCGTTTTTGGCTAAATACAAAAAGTACAGTACCAGTCAAATGTTTGGACACACCACCTACTCATTCAAGGGTTTTTCTTTGTTATTTTTTTCTCCATTGTCAAATAATATTGAAGACTTCAAAACTATGAAATAACACATATGGAATCATGTAGTAACCAAAAAAGTGAAAAACAAATCAAAATATATTTTATATTCATCAAAGTAGCCACCCTTTGCTTTGATGACAGCTTTGCACACTCGTGGCATTCTCTCAACCAGCTTCACCAGGTTCACCTGGAATGCTTTTCCAACAGTCTTGAGGGAGTTCCCACATATGCTGAGCACTTGTTGGCTGCATTTACTTCACTCTGCAGTCCAACTGATCCCAAACCATCTAAATTGGGTTAAGGTCGGGTGATTGTGGAGGACAGGTCATTTGATGCAACACTCCATCACTCTCCTTCTTGGTCAAATAGCCCTTACACAGCCTGGAGGTATGTTCGGTCATTGTCCTGTTGAAAAACAAATGATAGTCCCACTAAGTACTAACCAGATGGGATGGCGTATCACTGAAGAAGGCTGTGTTAGCAATGCTGGTTAAGTGTGCATTGAATTCTAAATAAATCACAGACCGTGTCACCAGCAGAGCACCATCACACCTCCTCCTCCATGCTTCACAGTGGAAACCACACATGCAGAGATCATCCGTTCACATTCTCTACGTCTCACAAAGACATGGCAGTTGGAACCAAAAATCGCAGATTTTGACTCATCAGACCAAAGGACAGATTTTGACTGGTCTAATATCCATTGCTCGGGTTTCTTAGCCAAAGCAAGTCTCTTCTTATTATTGGTGTCCTTCGGTAGTGTTCTTTGCAGCAATTCGACCATGATGGCTGAACAGTTGATGTTGAGATGTGTCTGTTACTTGAACTCTGAAGCATTTATCTGTGCTGCAATTTCTGAGGCTTGTAACTCTAATGAACTTAAGCTCTGCAGCAGTCTTCCTTTCCTGTGGCCCTCATGACCAGTTTCATCATAGTGCTTTTTGCGATTACACTTGAAGAAACTTTCAAAGTTCTTTACATTTTCTGGATTGACTGACCTTCATGTCTTAAAGTAATGATGGACTGTCATTTCTCTTTGCTTATTTGAGCTGTTCCTGCCATAATATGGACTTGGTCTTTTACCAAATAGGGCTATCTTCTGTATACCACCCTACCTTTTCACAACACAACTGAGTGGAGAGGAGTTGGAGAACTTTGAGACAGGGACAGAGGGAATAGGTGGAGAGCATACTTTGAGGTCATGGTATTACGTGAAGGGAGGTTTTGTTGAACCTTTATTTAATCCAGGGAGTCCTTTCTCCCAAAGTGTGCACTTGTTCACTTCCCATCATTGATTTAAAAATAATAGGATCTGGTATAAGAAATGTCCTGCAGGCTGATGGTTGATTGAGTCGAGCCCAGGATCGATGCTTTAACAACTGCAGAGCAGACGCTAGGCCACGGCAGCCCAGCCTCTCCCTCCCTGACTCCAAAGAGCAGGGCTGCGTCCAAAAAGGCCCCCTATTCCCTATATATATATATATAGTACACTACTTTTGATCAGGGTTCAGGCTCTGGTAAAAAAAAATAATAATAAATAAAAATAAAAAAAAAGTGTGCACTATATAAAAATAGGGTTCCATTTGGGACATAGCCCAGGCTTCCTGAAAGGTCACACTCAGCTATTCTGAGGAGATAAAAGCACTTGGCATCCCAGTACTGTTTCTCAGTCCTAATGACCAATGATTGTTCGATGGAAATGGCTTTCTAATGCTGGCTGTTTTTTGGGGGTGTGGTGAGACTGGCTACATCCCTTCTGTGCTCCAAGAGGATGTGTTGGAGTGTCAATCCTAATTCCAGTTATAGATTCACAAGTGGTCGAATGGATAAAAAAGACAGGTCTATCTGATTTAACCAGGGTGGATTCTACATTTATCTTACATGAGCCTGCCATCTAAAGATGTGCATGCATGCCTGTCAGTCTAGCACTAATGCTGTGATAGATGATGGATGGGATTGTGCGTGTGCGTGTGCGCGCGTGCGTGTGTGTAGCTCTGATCAATCTGATACTTCCTACCCAGCTCTTCTCTTCCTCAGGCCAGTGCTGTGCCATCACTTATCTGTCCTCCCCCACACTCTATTTATAGACGCACAGTTTACCTCAGAGGCTTCAGGAAATAAGCAATGCATCTATTATTTTACTGAAGCTCTCTCTAGCTCTATTTTTTTCTCTCACATACCATTTCTCTCCATCCATATATTGTTTTCCCTGCATCATCCTGTCTTCTCTTTATGCGATATCTCATCATGTGTATTTAAATGTTGTTGTTTTTTTGTCTATCTAGGCTACATCTCTCTCTGTCCTGTGTAGCACTTTATCGATGCACATCCTTATGAAGATCTCTTTGTAGCTCATTCAACCATTTTGTGCCTTTCTCACCCCCCTATTTTCACCTGTTTCTTTCATTTTGTATCTCTCTCTCTCTCTCTCCTCTTTCTTTGTATTCCCCTCTCTCTTTCTTTCTTTGTAACTCTATTTCCCTGGAATATCAATCAATCAAATGTATTTATAAAGCCTTTTTACATCAGCAGATGTCACAAAATGCTATACAGAAAACCCAGCCTAAAATGCCACACAGCAAGCAATGCAGATGTTGAAGCATGGTGGCTAGGAAAAATAGCTGTGAGTGGGCTCTTCCCTGAACCCCGGTGTTTCTGTAGAGATATCATGCATGGTGTAATAGTGACTCTCTACCATAGAGACATGGTATATACAGTGTCTATATATAATGTATCTCTAAGCAAGCTCTCTATTCTTCATCCATTAGACCCCCTGAAGCTAGGACAGCAGAGTCCCTTCCCATCTTCTGAAAGCACCTGAAAGCCTACCTCTTCAAAGAGTATCTTAAATACTCACCTGAAATCCTGAACCAACACAATTGCACTTGTCTTTGCTGATAGCTACTTTATTGAGGAAACGTGTACTTACTATGCCTGTGATATGTGGGAGTCCCACGTAGTTATTTTAAGATGAATGCACTAAGTCGCTCTGGGTAAGAGCGCCTGCTAAATGACTAAAATGTAATATCACCGTCCTGTCATCTACACGATATCCCAGCCTGCTCCCAGATCTGTACAGACCTTTTTTAACACCTCTGACTGGCAATGTCAATTTTCTTTTAAATAATACAGCTGTGTGTGTGTGTGTGTGTGTGTGTGTGTGTGTGTGTGTGTGTGTGTGTGTGTGTGTGTGTGTGTGTGTGTGTGTGTGTGTGTGTGTGTACGTACTTTGTTGACTGAAACACTGGTTTAAATTGAAATCTACATTGGTTTGTATTGTGGAACTTAATAAGAATACCTGTGTGCTGGAGTTTTTTTTAAAGACAACTGTCTTTTCTGTCACTCTCATGATGTCACACGTCCTTAGCTGATCTTTCTTTCTTTTTTTTCTCTCTCTCTCTCTCTCTCTCTCTCTCTCTCTCTCTCTTTCTCTATTCTCTCTCCTCATTTCTCTCTCTCTTCTCTCTCTCTTTCTCTTCTCTCTCTCTCTCTCTCTTTCTCTCTCAATTCAATTCAAAGGGCTTTATTGGCATGGGAAACATATGTTTACATTGCCAAAGCAAATGGTTTTGACAATAAACAAAAGGGAAATAAACAAGGAAAATAAACAATAAGTCAACATTAAAAGACATTTAAAATGTTATATTATTGGCTATGTACGCAGTTGTAACAATGTGCAAATAGTTGCAGTATGAAAGGGAAAATAACTGAACAGATAAATATAGGTTGTATTTACAGTGTTGTTTGTGCTCCACTGGTTGCCCTTTTCTCATGGCAACAAGCCACAAATTTTGCTGATGTGATGGCACACTGTGAAATTTCATTTTGTGGGCAGTGGGCACATAGGCAGACTTGGCTCTCAAGAGAAGACGGGCTATGGCGACCTCTCTAAATAGCAAGGCTCTGCTCACTGAATCTGTACATAGTCAAGGATTGTTTTTAAATTGGGGTCAGTCACAGTGGTCAAGCTCTCTCTCTCTGTCTCTCTGTACTGTGCTGGCCCTGATATTTTCTTTCACATTGTCCTCTCCAGCATGGTTCCAGGAACTATGGTGGATGCTTAACCAGGCTTGTGCAGTACATTTTGGCTCAGATTGGCTCAGTAGTTATTTAGTCTATTTCAGTCTGGAGGGTGTCTGTGGAGAGAGTAGCAACAGTAGGGCTTAGGGCTCTATTCAATCTGTATCACTGAAGCGTTAAAGATTGTGCAATAGAAATGTAAAGGTGATTTCCGATTGAGCTGACATATGCAACGTATACGGTGAATGCAGTCTCTTTCAATCATGCTGTAATGTTGAACTTCCGCAATACGGATTTAGTAGAGCCCCTAGTTTGATATGGCCAAAATGGACATTTGACAGAGATTCATAGGAAAATTAATTGATTTACAATCAGATTGAAAGTGGTGAGGTGCTTTGTCACAAACAGTAAATATGTTTTTCTCTCTCTGTCTCTCTTGCTCTCTCTTGCTCTCTATATAAACACACATGCACACACACACAGCTATGTCTTATTATACTTGTGAGGACATTTTGGGGTCCAACAATTGATTCCCATTCAAAATCCGAACCCTAAACCGAACCCTTACCCTAACCGTAGTTACAACCCTTTCCTGCAGTCAAATGACCAAATCGCCCTCTAGTGGCCTCATGGGTGGTGTGTTATCAATATTTTTCATAATTATTTACAAAAACCTGCCGAAAGTCTGGTGTTTCTATGTCAAACGGTTCTGTTATATTTCAGTCTTCTGTGATGTGTATATAAAGTGTAATATTTGGAGGCGAACTCAAAATGTAATACATTTCATCTCTATATCTGACATGGTACAGGTGTCTTCTTTGTTTTAAGCCCATAACCATGTGTGTGAGGTGTATACTTTTGTTTCAACGAAGATTTATTAAAGACCAAGAAACACTGTGATTTAGCCCACTGTAGTAAAATGTTAACCCTAATTCTAACCATAACCCTAAACCTCTAAGCCTAAAATATCCTTTTGACAAGTGAGGACTGGAAACGTGTCCTCACTTTGTATTTTTGTTGGTTTACTCTTCTTGTGAGGACTTCTGGTACTCACAAGTCTAGTAAAACATGTACAAACACACACTGTCGAACTTGCAAAAGATGGGGGGACAAAAAATCAAGTCATAATTTTGATCTGTTGAGCCAAGATTGTGTGATTAACAGAGTAATTATTCTCTCTTTCTCTCTCTCTCTCTTTCCTCAGCCCTGATATTGCTTTTCTACCTGGTCTTCTATGGGTTCCTGGCAGGGATGTTCACGCTCACCATGTGGGTCATGCTACAGACACTGGACGACAACATTCCTACGTACCGTGACCGAGTGGCCAGTCCAGGTGACTTATTACGCTGCAGAAAAACAGACACTCAACCTAAACAGAATAGTGCTCATATTGAAATTCAACCATTCACTCACTCTCTCTCTCTCTCGCGCTCTTTTTCTTTCTCTCTCTCTCAATCTCTCTCAATTCCTTTCTTTCGCTCTCTCTCTTCACACACATGCACGTAAAATATGAATATGTCCACTCTTTCTCAAACATGTCATTGTCTCTCACGGACTGCGTCGCTTTCTTTTCTTGCTGCATCTGGACTGCTGTTGACACATAGACAAGGCTCCTGCAGAATGGGAGCATGCTCACTCACTAACACCAGAGCTGTCTCTGCTTGCGCCTGGCATGCACAGTGTCTCGGACTCTGCTGCCATGTCCCACTGAAGCCCTGACTGGCTTGACAAATCAAATCGTATTTGTCACATGCACCAAATACAACAGGTGTAGACCTTACAGTGAAATACTTACAAGTACTTAACCAACAATGCAGTTTTAAGAAAAGTAAGTGTTAAGTAAAAAATAGATGAGTAAAAGATATAATAAAGATAACAAATAATTATGGCGCAGCAGTAAAATAATAGTAGCGAGCCTATATACAAGGATACCAGTACAGAGTCAATGTGCGGGGGCACAGGATAGTCAAGGTAATTGAGGTAATATGGACGTGTAGGTAGAGTTAAAGTGCCTATGCATAGATAAATGACAGAGGGTAGCAGCAGCGTAAAAGAGGGGGTTGGACAATGCAAATAGTCTGGGTAGCTGTTTGATTAGCTGTTCTGGAGTCTTATGGCTTGGGGGTAGAATCAGTTAAGTAGCATTTTGGACCTAGACTTGGCGCTCCGGTACCGCTTGCCATGCAGTAGCAGAGAGAACAGTCTATGACTAGGGTGGCTGGAGTCTTTGACAATTTTTTGTGCCTTCCTCTGACACCACCTTGTATATAGGTCCTGGATGTTAGCAAGCTTGGCTCCAGTGATGTACCCTCTGTAGTGCCTTGTGGTTGGTGGCAGAGCAGTTGAAATACCAAGCAGTGATGCAACCATGCTCTCGATGGTGCAGCTGTATAACTTTTTGAGGATCTGAGGACCAATGCCAAAACATTTCAGTCTCCTGAGAGGGAATAGGCTTTGTCGTGCCCTCTTTACGACTGTCTTAGTGTGGCTGGACCATGTTAGTTTGTTGGTGATGAAGACACCAAGAAACTTGAAGCTCTCAACCTGCTCCACTGCAGCCCGTCGATGAGAATGGGGGCATGCTCGGTCATCCTTTTCCTGTAGTCCACAATCATCTCCTTTGTCTTGATCACGTTGAGGGAGAGGTTGTTATCCTGGCACCACATGGCCAGGTCTCTGACCTCCTCCCTATATGCTGTCTCATTGTCGGTGATCAGGCCTACCACTGCTGTGTCGTCAGCAAACTTAATGATGGTGTTGGAGTCGTGTCTGGCAATGCAGTCATGGGTGAACAGGGAGTACAGGAGGGGACTGAGCACGCACCCCTGAGGGGCCACAGAGTTGAGGGTCAGCGTGGCAGGTGTGTTGTATCGAGTTGATGAGGGAGGTGTTTAGTCCCAGGATCCTTAGCTTAGTGATTAGCTTTGAGGGCACTATGGTGTTGAACGTTGACGCAGTCAATGAATAGCATTCTCACGTAGTTGTTCCTTTTGTCCAGGTGGGAAAGGGCAGTGTAGAGTGCAATAGAGAATGCATCATCTGTGGATCTGTTGGGGCAGTATGCAATTTGGAGTGGGTCTAGGGTATTACATGTTGGTATTACAGACTCAGCCAGGGACAGGTTGAAAATGTCAGTGAAGACACTTGCCAGTTGGTCAGCGCATGCTCAGAGTACACGTCCTGGTAATCCATCTTGTCCTGCGGCCTTGTGAATGTTGACCTGTTTAAAGGTCTTACTCACATCAGCGTGATCTTACTCACATGGAGGTCTTACTCACATGGAGAGCATGATCACAGTTGTCCAGAACAGCTGATGCTCTCATGCATGTTTCAGTGTTGCTTGCTTCGACGCGAGCATAGATGTAATTTATCTCGTCTGGTAGGCTATTGTCACTGGGCAGCTCTCGGCTGTGACTCTCGTTGTAGCATGTAATAGTTTGCAAGCCCTGCCACATCCATCGAGCGTTGGAGCCGATGCAGTAAGATTCAATCTTAGTCCTGTATTGACGCTTTGCCTGTTTGATGGTTCATCGGAGGGCATAGCGGCATTTCTTATAAGCGTCTTTTTAAGCGGCAGCTCTACCCTTTAGCTCAGTGCGGATGTTGCCTGTAATCCATAACTTCTGTTTGGGGTATGTACGTACGGTCACTATGGGGACGATGTCATTGATGCACTTATTGATGAAGCCAGTGACTGATGTGGTGTACCCCACAATGCCACCGGAACATATTCCAGTCTGTGCTAGCAAAATAGTCCTGTAGCTTAGCATCTGCTTCATCTGACCACTTTTTTTTAGCACCAGAGTTGCTGGTGCTTCCTGCTTTAGTTTTTGCTTGTAAGCAGGAATCAGGAGGATATAATTATGGTCAGATTTGCCAAATGGAGGGCGAGGGAGAGCTTTGTACGTGTCTCTATGTGGAGTAAAGTTGGTGTCAAGTTTTTTTTCTTCCTCTGGTTTCGTATTTAACATGCTGGTCGAAATGATATAAAACAGATTTAAGTTTCCATGCAATAAAGTTTCCCTGCATACATTGGCTAATAGGACTGATGGTAGAGGCAGATTACCCACTCGCCGTCGGATCCTTACAAGGCACCCCGACCTATGTCCCCGGTATCTACGTCTCTTTCTCATGCGAATGACGGGGATTTGGGCCTTGTCGGGTGTCTGAAGTAAATCCTTCTCATCTGACTTGTTAAAGAAAAATCTTTGTCCATTACGAGGTGAGTAATTGCTGTTCTGATATCCAGAAGCTCTTTTTTGTCATAAGAGACGGTGGCAGATGTACAAAATAAGTTACAAATAACGCAAAAAAACACACACAATGGCACAATTGGTTAGGAGCCCAGCGTCATTAATTTCTTTTTCAGAGGATCTGACTGCCGCTGCCAAAACACGCAAGCAATCAGCGAATTAACAGATCAGTCAAACACTGACTGACTGCTGTTGGCATTTTAGAAATTAAAAATTAAAATACTGTGCCAGTATAACAAAAAAAATAGAAGAGTTAGAAATATGATCCTGTGAATTATGGAGCAGAGTTGTGTGTGTGCATGTGTGAAGGAGTTAGAGAGTCTGTCTCCCAGGCTGTGCAGGTATCCTCCCGCTGGTCTACCAGTATAGCACCCATCTGTTCCCCACAGCCTCTCTCCAACTCCATGGCTCTGACAGAGAGGCCATCATGAAACTAACTCCCCTCCTGTAGGCCTATAAGTCCTAATACTGTATATTATAATAATAATAATAATATATTCCATTTAGCAGATGCTTTTCTCCAAAGAGACTCACAGTCATGCATTTTTGTAAGGGTGGCCCCAACAGGAATCAAACCCATGATATTGCCGTTGTAAGCACCATGTTCTACCAGTTGAGCCATACTGCGCATTTTATGCCCTCTCCCATTCGCAGCCAAACCTCTCGAATGGGATTCTGTCTTATAACTCTTCCTGTTCTTGTATAACTCTTCCTGCTCTTGTATAAGTTTCTAAGGCTGTGTAGCAGAACCTGCAGAGTTGCAGCAAAAATGCAAATCTTCTGACTAGCTTCTTTTTGGGGTTTGGCAAAAAATGTGTAGAATGCAGTTATAGTATAGTATCACAGTGTCCTGATAATATGGCCTCCTCTGCCTCGCCATTTGCAGATGGCCTGACTGAGTCCCAAATGGCACCCTATTCCCTACATAGTGCAATACTTTTGACCAGGACCCAAAGGCCTCAGGTCATAAACTAGTGCAACCCCTGTCTTGACGGTCAGTCACCTGCTGACCCTCTTTGCCAGAAGGTTTTCACCTGGCGAGTGTTAATATCATTGGCGGTTTTGAAAAACTTAGCTAATTAAACTTTTTTTTTTTTTTTTACAACTCTCCCCACAACCCCTTCGAACAATGTCAGGCAGCATAAGCAATACATGTGGCTTATTGTAAGTATAAGATTTTGATAAAAATGTATATATCTCTCATTTGCTATATGAATAGCATTAATTAATGTGACAAGCTGGAATTGGGGTGTTTGCATGCCACCAGAATTGAGTTAGCCTGCTGAGCTAAAGCCCAGGCATTCCCTCGGGGATCTAACACAAATCTTCAGGTCTCATGCAAGGATACTCGTTATGTGAGCGAGGTTCACTGGACCATCTCCATAACATTAGTAGGTGCAGACAGTTGACGTGACATGTTTCCCCCTACCTGTCCTCAGGTTTGGTGATCAGGCCCCGGTCCTTGGACATCGTCTTCAACCGCACCGACACTAAGCAGTACGTCCAGTATGTCCAGCATCTGGAGAACTTCCTTCAGCGTGAGTGATAGAATCCCACTTTCAGACCCATTCATTTTTTTCTAAAGAATGTGTACATTTGACTCCAATGGACAAATACAGTATTAGTGTTGGGCCACCATGGTAAAGGAAATTTGAGATTGAGTAGTTACAGTTGATTCCACTTTGTATACATGACTAAGGAGTATTCTACCTGACTTGAAAGTGCACTGTAATCCTTGGCAGATGCACTGGAATATGCATATGCCACAGGAGTTTGGTGGCCCCTCAATTGGGGAGGATGGGGGATGGGCTCGTGGTAATGCCTGGAGTGGAATAACACTTGGCTTGATGCCATTCCATTCGCTCCGTTCCAGCCATTGTTATGAGCCGTCCTACACTCAGCAGCCTCCACTGATAATGTAATATGTATCCCAAACAAACAAACAAGTAATGAATACGTTACTGTGAAATAATTATTAGCTACAATGTTGACATGTAATATTTAGGTGAATACTGTCTGTACCAGGTAAATAGCAGGCTGTCAAATACAGTGGAACTTGAGTCTGTGCCCTATGTTGGGACCCCTCAGAATACAACGACACTGTGCAGGAGAGGAACGAGCTGTGTATGGTGGGAGAGTACTATGAGCAGGATGATCAGGAGGAGAAGAAGGTGTGTCAGTTCAAGCGCAGTCTGCTCCGGCAGTGCTCCGGCCTGTCTGACACCACCTTTGGCTACACCGAGGGGAAACCCTGCGTCCTGGTCAAGATGAACAGGGTGAGTGCCCCGACTGGAGGTTGTCGTCGGTTCTGCTCTTCTGAAAATGCATTGGGCAACGTTAGCCCACTGAGCTAAAGCCTATAGACTGGAGCTTAAGCCTTAAAGTTATTAGCTCTGGGAGGTAACACAAGTCTTCAGGTCTCAGGCAAGGTCACTTATCACACAAGCGTGGTTCACTGAACTACCTCCCCTACACGAGTACCTCCCTGTCTTCGATCCATTGCCTTTGAACTACAGCTTTTCAGTGTATCCTCTCTCTGTCTTCATGCAGAAGTAGAGTTTGTTCAAATTCATATTGAAAAGTGCATATTCTCTGTCCTTTCCACTGCACTTGTTTTTTAATCACTGTTTGGAATATCCTCTGACGACAGGGCATCCTGTGTCAGCATCTCTGTTTGCAGGGATTGAGGTCAGAGTGAATTGATTGGCCTCTGTGTAGCCTGATTGGTATTCAGTTCAATCCAATTTAATAAATCCAGTCAGGGGCAATTAAGAAGATTCTTAGGCATCTCTGAGAACGCTATGTTTATGACAGTCAAAATCCCTGGCCCTTCAGTAAGCAGGCAGCACACATGTGCCCTATCTACAGACTTGGCCAGCTCATATCAAATGACCTCATTGTGTCACTAACTGAGCTACTTCTTAACATATCTCAAATCAGTGCTTCCATTTCTGAGACCATTCTGAAATCTGGTGTCTCAATCATTTTTACATGTAAACAAGCTTGTGGAATGTGTATGGAACACATGTAAAGAAAGGTTGCTATAATAGTATTTTAATGTATTCTTCTCACTCCTGCAGATCATTGGACTGAAACCGCGCGGGGACCCCTACATTAACTGCACAGCTAAGGTAAGCAAACAAACAGTTAATTGTGTGTGTGTTCCAGGTTGTGTCTTTGTGTGCTAGGACTTTTAGAGACAGGTTATGTGTCTGTTTTTTTGTATTTTGTGTGTGTGCGTGTGTGTGTGCGCGTGTGTGTTTGTGCATTATGTAGATATGCACATGTATGTTTCAGTCTGTGTTTTCACACACGTGTCTGTATTTGATTTCTCTCCACGCTGCCTGTAGGGCCAGCAGTTCACTGGTGGGTAAGAAATTGGGTCATAGCCCCCTATGTTTTCCCATGGTCCTAGCCCTAGCCTTTCTCCATTACCTTTCTGCGCTGCTTCTGTCCAACTCTGTGATTTGGCGCTTTGACCTCTGCTGCTTTAAACAGCATTCATGGCATTCATATTGTTGAGCTTTCTACTCTAACCCCTATATACAGTACTATATAGACTGAAGAATAGTCAATATTAAAGCATTGATCTTTTTAGTAATTATTGTCACTGACTGTATATAACTGCAGTTGGTGTATATATCTGGATGGTAAGCTGAAAAGGTTATTTCCATTGATTTTAGAACCCTGCTCCGCTACACCATGGCTCCCACTAACAATGTTTCCCTGGTTTTTGTCTGGCTCTGACATGACTTTTACCCCTTTTTCTCCACAATTTCGTGGTATGCATTTGGTAGTTACGGTCTTGTCTCACCGCTGCAACTCCCGTATGGACTCAGGAGAGACGAAGGTTGAGAGCCGTGCGTACTTCGAAACACGACCCAACCAAGCCACGCTGCTTCTTGACACAATGCCCACTTAACCCGGAAGCCAGCCACACCAATGTGTTGGAGGAAACACCATACAGCTGGCGACCATGTCAGCATGTATGCGCACGGGCCCACCACAGGAGTCGCTAGAGCACGATGGGACAAGGACATCCCTGCCGGCCAAACCCTCCCCTAACCAGGACGATGCTGGGCCAATTGCGCAGCCGGTCATGGCCGGCTGCGACAGAGCCTAAACTCGAACCAGGATCTCTAGTGGCACAGCTAGCACTGTGATGCAGTGCCTTAGACCAC
The DNA here is from genome assembly GCF_018296145.1 of Oncorhynchus tshawytscha. NCBI lineage: Eukaryota > Metazoa > Chordata > Actinopteri > Salmoniformes > Salmonidae > Oncorhynchus > Oncorhynchus tshawytscha. Next base: position 1,675,669 of record NC_056445.1, read on the forward strand.
TGCGCCACTCGGGAGGCCCTGGCTCTGACATTCTAACAACTTCTCTCTCTCAGCGCGCGTGATCTGGGTTTCATCTCTCCCTCACCAAGACTGTCAACTCTGAACTTTGTGACCTGTTTGCAAATGTTTAAAGGTGAATAGAGAAACACTGATGCTGTACTCTGCTTTTCAGCAAACGAAAAGGCTCTTTTAAATACTTCACTGGTGTTTTAACTCCCATCTGTCCTCCTCTCGTTCTCTCTAAATTCATTTGAATTTCTCCTCTCCACCGTAGACCATTCTGATAACCATAGAGAACCATCTGGTGGCAGATTGTATGTGTGTGCGTGCGCGTGTTTGTACGGGTATGTGTGAGTGGATGGTAGCTATATTATGCGCATGTGTGGTAACTGTTGTGTACTGTGAGAGTGTGTGGTGGTTTACACTATGTCGTGTGGTCCATGCCATGTGCACATGTGTAAAGCTACAGTGTGTGTGTGTGTCTGTTTGTCCACTACAGGGTTGTTGTATCTCGTTGTTTACAGAGTTAGTCAGATTGTTGTTCTGAGAGTCATTTGTTCCAAGGGCATTCATATGTATAGTTCTGTGATCTCACACCTCTTCCTCCACCTCCTCCTCTTCTTCACCCCCTCCTTCCTCTTCATCCTCCTCTTCCTTCCACAGAGAGAAAGCCCCCTGCAGATGCAGTACTTCCCATCCGAGGGGCGGTTCGATAAGATGTACTTCCCTTATTACGGGAAAAATTTACATGTAAGTACATTACGCTACATATTTATATTGAGAAGGAAACTGTTCATGAATAGAATAATTTAACTTAATTACAAGTAGTTAATGTTACCATTGTCAAGGCAGTCTGGCGAGAAGAGAATGCTAGGAAATGTATGGGAGTGAACTAAGACTACATTAATGCCAGTGTATTGTCATGACAATGACTGTTATGTGTGTGGATGTGCGCACATCTGTGCATATATGAATAAACAGTGGTTTATCTCCATCTCTCCCTGTGTGTTTGCCAGTCAACCTACGTTCAGCCACTGGTCGCGGTCAAGCTTCTGCTGACCAAGGAGGACTACAACAATGAGCTGACCGTGGAGTGTAAGATCGAGGGCTCCGACCTGCGGAACAGTGACGACCGTGACAAGTTCCTTGGGCGCGTCACGTTCAGGGTCAAAGTGGTCGAGTAGTGGTTCAGGAAAACCACCAGCGTTGCACAATGCCGCCTTTGAGTATAATCAATGCCCTCACCCACCTCCACCTCTTCCTCCATCCACTTCCCTCCCTCCATCCGGTGGATCAGGGGAAGCTACGTAGCAGGGTTGTGTGCTCCTTATAAACTAACAACATGAACCCCCCCTGAAACACACACAAATACACAACTCTCACCACCACCTCCATTAAAGTTAGTGGTAATGTAGCAACAATGTGCCATAGTAGGGACCTGTACATAGCTGTATTTGGAGCATTGAGTTGTGGTATTTCTCCCGTAGTGCTGTGCAGTCTGCTATGTGTGATGTGTTGTTTCTGTATGTACATACTTGATGGCTATAAACACTGTTTTTCTTTAGCTCACTATGTCTGAACGCTGTAAGAGATCAAACTAAGAAATAGATGAATAGCTGTAATTTAAGATTATTGATTAAGAGAATACATGAAGAATGAAAAATGCCCCAAAATATATCTGCTTATAATTCAACCTACCTGTCCAACATCTAAGGGAAGAGATTTTTACACCCCTATGGGAACTGTGCTTTGGACAGATGCCTTATGGTCGGTATGAGAACAAATCTTAAATAAAGATGATTTTAAAGATATTTGTGTCCATTTACTTTTAGTGCCATGGCTGGGATAAATTAAAGGACAAGTGTACTGCACTTCTGGCAATACGCCTTTTAATGGCAATTGCCCTGACATTCGCAGAGATCACACACGGTACACGCTGCGGATGTCAGCCCTTGTCAACAATGCAACTTTAAATCTAAGCCCAGGATTTGAATGTGGAGTTGAATGCTCTGTAGTATTGTGTTGACCTGCTGCCCTCAAATCAAATTTATTTGTCACATACACATGGTTAGCAGATGTTAATGCGAGTGTAGCGAAATGCTTGTGCTTCTAGTTCCGACAATGCAGTAATAACCAACAAGTAATCTAACTAACAATTCCAAAACTACTGTCTTATGCACAGTGTAAGGGGATAAGAATATGTACATAGAGATATATGAATGAGTGATGGTACAGAGCAGCATAGGCAAGATGCAGTAGATGGTATTGAGTGCAGTATATACATATGAGATGAGTATGTAAACAAAGTGTCATAGTTAACTTCTTGCATCGAGCCATCCCGGATCCGGGATCGTGAATACAGCCTCAAGCTCATTACCATAACGCAACGTTAACTGTTCATGAAAATCGCAAATTAAATTAAATTAATATGCTAGCTCTCAAGCTTAGCCTTTTGTTAACAACACTGTCATCTCAGATTTTCAAAATATGCTTCTCAACCATAGCAAAACAAGCATTTGTGTAACAGCTAGCGTAGCATTTAGCGTTAGCATTAGCAGGCAACATTTTCACAAAAACCAGAAAATCATTCAAATAAAATCATTACCTTTGAAGAACTTCAGATGTTTTCAATGATGAGACTTTCAGTTAGATAGCAAATGCTCAGTTTTTCCTGAAAGATTATTTGTTTAGGAGAAATCGCTCCGTTTGGTGCGTTACGTTTAGCTACGAAAAAAACCTGTATCCAGGAGTGTAATTATCCCCGCAGCTCATTAGCATAACACAACGTTAACTATTCATGAAAATCGCAAATGAAATGAAATTAATATGCTAGCTCTCAAGCTTAGCCTTTTGTTAACAACACTGTCATCTTAGATTTTCAAAATATGCTTCTCAACCATAGCAAAACAAGCATTTGTGTAACAGCTAGCGCAGCTAGCGTAGCATTTAGCGTTAGCAGGCAACATTTTCACAAAAACCAGAAAATCATTCAAATAAAATCATTACCTTTGAAGAACTTCAGATGTTTTCAATGAGGAGACTCTCAGTTAGATAGCAAATGCTCAGTTTTTCCTGAAAGATGATTTGTTTAGGAGAAATTGCTCCGTTTGGTGCGTCACGTTTGGCTACCAAAAAAAACGAAAATTCAGTCTTCAAAACGCCAAACTTTTTTCCAAATTAACTCCATAATATCGACTGAAACATGGTAAACGTTGTTTAGAATCAATCCTCAAGGTGTTTTTCACATATCTCTTCATGATATATCGTTCGTTGAAAGCCTCCTCTTTCCTCTCAATCACTGGATGACTGCGTGCAGCTTGTAGATTACGCACCAATTTAGACAAAGGACACCGGGCGGACCCCTGGTAAATGTAGTCTCTTATGGCCAATCTTCCAATGATATGCCTACAAATACGTCACAATGCTGCAGACACCTTGGAGAAACGATAGAAAGGGCAGGCTCATTCCCGGCGCATTCACAGCCATATAAGGAGACAATGGAAAACAGAGCTTCAAAAATTCTGCCCATTTCCTGGTTGAAGTTTCATCTTGGTTTCGCCTGTAGCATGAGTTCTGTGGCACTCACAGATAATATCTTTGCAGTTTTGGAAACCTTAGAGTGTTTTCTTTCCAAAGCTGCCAATTATATGCATAGTCGAACATCTTTTCGTGACAAAATATTGCGCTTAAAACGGGCACGTTTTTTTATCCATAAATTAAAAGAGCGTCCCCTATATCCAAGAAGTTAAAGTGGCTAGTGATACATGTAATTACATAAGGATGCAGTAGATGATATAGAGTACAGTATATACGTATACATATGAGATGAATAATGTAGGGTATGTAAACATTATATTAGGTAGCATTGTTTAATGTGGCTAGTGATATATTTTACATCATTTCCCATCAATTCCCATTATTAAAGTGGCTGGAGTTGAGTCAGTGTGTTGGCAGCAGCCACTCAATGTTAGTGGTTGCTGTTTAACAGTCTGATGGCCTTGAGATAGAAGCTGTTTTTCAGTCTCTCGGTCCCAGCTTTGATGCACCTGTACTGACCTTGCCTTCTGGATGATAGCGGGGTGAACAGGCAGTGGCTCGGGTGGTTGTTGTCCTTGATGATCTTTATGGCCTTCCTGTAACATCGGGTGGTGTAGGTGTCCTGGAGGGCAGGTAGTTTGCCTCCGGTGATGCGTTGTGCAGACCTCACTACCCTCTGGAGAGCCTTACGGTTGTGGGCGGAGCAGTTGCCGTACCAGGCGGTGATACAGCCCGCCAGGATGCTCTCGATTGTGCATCTGTAGAAGTTTGTGAGTGCTTTTGGTGACAAGCCGAATTTCTTCAGCCTTCTGAGGTTGAAGAGGCGCTGCTGCGCCTTCTTCACGATGCTGTCTGTGTGAGTGGACCAATTCAGTTTGTCTGTGATGTGTATGCCGAGGAACTTAAAACTTACTACCCTCTCCACTACTGTTCCATCGATGTGGATAGGGGGGTGTTCCCTCTGCTGTTTCCTGAAGTCCACAATCATCTCCTTAGTTTTGTTGACGTTGAGTGTGAGGTCTGTCGGCGCCGGAAGTACACATGGTGGTCCTATGGAAATAACCCTGATGAAGGTCTATTGACCCATTAAAACATGACCATTATTATATCCTGATTCCTGCTTACAAGCAAAAACTAAATCAGGAAGTACCAGTGACTCACTCTATACGGAAGTGGTCAGATGACCTGGATGATACGCTACAGGACTGTTTTGCTAGCACAGACTGGAATATGTTCCGGGATTCATCCAATGGCATTAAGGAGTATACAACCTCAATCATCGGCTTCATCAACAAGTGCATCGACGACGTTGTCTCCACAGTGACAGTACGTACATATCCCAATCAGAAGCCATGGATTACAGGCAACATCCGCATCGAGCTAAAGGCTAGAGCTGCCGCTTTCAAGGAGCGAGTCACTAATCCGGATGCTTATAAGAAATCCCGTTATGCCCTTAAACAAACTACACTGGTTTCTCCTTTAAAAGTTATATCATACTGCAACACACCTTGCGTGCTGCTGCAGAATTCTATGGCACGTTATTTAATTGTAAGACATTTTTACCATTAATGCTAGTTAGAGCTAGTTTGACCACCAGAGGGCATCTTTGAGAAGCATTTGATATTGGCATTACTAGAGAATTTAAACCTTTTTTGTAAGAACATAGTATATGGGATTGATTTGAAGAAATATAGCTTAATTATTTTGATTAATATTATGGGTTCCGTTAGGATGGAACGGAAAATATGACTCTGTACAATGTGGTGGTCGGGAGTAGGCTACAGTACTAAGAGCATAAGAGGATTGGATGATTCTAAATTAATCTAAGGGACATTTTTCGTTAGGGCAAATCTGATATGTGAAAATATCTAAGGGGCTTTTATATAATTCTAAATTAATAATAATAATAATCTCTTTGATTAAAAAATAACGATATTTTGGAGATGTTTTCGTTTTAATTTAACCTAGAGTGAGCGAGGAAAAAGGCCATTCTTGAACATGGGGTGAGACATTCTCACTAAATTGTAAATAAAGTCAGTTTGTTATTTATAATTATTTATTTCTGTTTTTAGAAGGAGAGAAACCAAAAGCTGCCTCATGGGTTTCCCGGTGGCGGCCGGCACAGGTATCGAACAAGCATCTGTAGCAACACAGTTTGTAATCTGAATAAAGGCCAAAATAATATTTATAAATATATATAAAATAATTTCATATGGGTCTCCCGGTGGCTGTCGGCACAGGTATCAAACCAGTATCTGGAGCAACACGGGATGCCCCAGCCACAAAGTTTTTAATTCTGATCAATTGCCTTGCACAAAGTATCAAAATACAGAGAGGTGGTAAAGGTATATTGTCCTGCTAATAACCCATGATGGGCTATTATAATACTGTACATGGTGTCCAGGTCAGGATAACCAAAACATTTCTTTATTATAGACTATCAGAAAGAATGTTGGTACTTATTTATTTTGATCCAAAGCCATGAATGAGTCAGTCAGCTTTATGTATGTGCCGAGGCTAAACTGTGCCATCAATTTGATTATTTAGCAGACTTAATAACTTGCTTATATTCAGTTAACACATACAGTTGAAGTCGGAAGTTTACATGCACCTTAGCCAAATACATTTAAACTCAGTTTTTCACAATTCCTGACATTTAATCCTAATAAAAAATCCCTGTTTTAGGTCAGTTAGGATCACCACATTATTTTAAGAATTTGAAATGTCAGAATAATAGTAGAGAGAGATTTATTTCAGCTTTTATTTATTTCATCACATTCCCAGTGGGTCCAAAGTTTACATACATTCAATTAGTATTTGGTAGCATTGCCTTTAAATTGTTTAACTTGGGTCAAACGTTTCAGATAGCCTTCCAAAAGCTTCCCACAATAAATTGGGTGAATTCTTGCCCATTCCTCCTGACAGAGCTGGTGTAACTGAGTCAGGTTTGTAGGCCTTTTTTCTTCATACATGCTTTTTCAGTTCTGCCCACAAATTTTCTATAGGATTGAGGTCAGGGCTTTGTGATGGCCACTCCAATATCTTGACTTTCTTGTCCTTAAGCCATTTTGTCACAACTTTGGAAGTACGCTTGGGGTCATTGTCCATTTGGGAGTCCCATTTGCTACCAATCTTTAACTTCCTGACTGATGTCTTGAGTTGTTGCTTCAATATATCCACATAATTTTCTTTCCTCATGATGTCATCTATTTTGTGAAGTGCACCAGTCCCTCCTGCAGCAAAGCACCCCCACAACATGATGCTGCCACCCCCGTGCCTCACGGTTGGGTTGGTGTTCTTCAGCTTGCAAGCCTCCCCCTTTTTCCACCAAACATAACGATGGTCATTATGGCCAAACAGTTCTATTTTTGTTTCATCAGACCAGAGGACATTTCTCCAAAAAGTACGATCTTTGTCCCCATGTGAAGTTGCAAAACATAGTCTGGCTTTTCTATGGTGGTTTTGGAGCAGTGGCTTCTTCCTTGCTGAGCTGCCTTTCAGGTTATGTCGCTGTTGGACTCGTTTAACTGTGGATAAAGATACTTTTGTACCTGTTTCCTACAGCATCTTCACAAGGTCCTTTGCTGTTGTTCTGGGATTGATTCCCACTTTTCGCACCAAAGCACATTCATCTCTAGGAGACAGAACATGTCTCCTTCCTGAGCGGTATGACGACGGCGTGGTCCCATGGTGTTTATACTTGCATACTATTGTTTATACAGACGGACGTGGCACCTTCAGGAGTTTGGAAATTTCTCCCAAGGTTGAACCAGACTTGTGGAGGTCTACATTTTCTTTTTTGAGGTCTTGGCTGATTTCTTTTGATTTTCCCATGATGTCAAGCAAAGAGGCACTGAGCCTGAAGGTAGGCCTTGAAATACATCCACAGGTACACCTCCAATTGACTCAAATGATGTCAATTAGCCTATCAGAAGCTTCTAAAGCAATGACATCATTTTCTGGAATTTTCCATGCTGTTTAAAGACACAGTCAACTTAGTGTATGTAAACTTCTGACCCACTGGAATTGTGATACAGGGAATTATAAGTGAAATAATCTGTCTGTAAACAATTTTTGGAAAATTACTTGTGTCATGCATGAAGTAGACATCCTAACCGACTTGCCAAAAGTATAGCATGTTAACAAGACATTTGTGGAGTGGTTGAAAAACAAGTTTTTATGACTCCAACCTAAGTGTATGTAAACTTCTGACTTCAAATGTATATCTTAAGAATGTCTTGGAATATAATTGAACATTTTCGTTTATCCATTCTTGTCTCAGAGCAGCACGATTCGGTGCTGAAATAGTTGACCACAGTGGGTAGGCTATATATAACGATATTTTTGAGATGATTTTGTTTTCAAAAAAATAAGAGTGAGCGATAGTAATCTGAATAAAGGCCAAAATAATATTTATTTATGTTTTTAGAGGGAGAGAAACCAAGGACATCCCGGCCAGCCAAACCCTCTGGTAGCCCCGATGACACTGTTACACCCTGATCTGTTTCACCTGTCCTTGTTATTGTCTCCACCCCCTCCAGGTGTTGCTTGTTTTCCCCACTGTATTTATCCCTGTGTTTCCTGTATCTCTGCCAGTTCGTCTTGTATGTTCCAAGTCAACCAGCGTTTTTTTCCCATTCTCCTTTTTCTAGTCCTCCCGGTTTTGGCCCTTGCCTGTTTCTGGACTCTGTACCCGTCTGCCTGACCATTCTGCCTGCCTTGACCTAGAGCCTGTCTGCCACTCTGTACCTCCTGGACTCTGTGCGGGTTTTGACCTTTTGCCTGTCCATGACCATTCTCTTGCCTACTCCTTTTTGGATTATTAAACATTATAGACTCCAACCATCTGCCTCCTGTGTCTGCATCTGGGTCTCGCCTTGTGTCACGATAGTACGAACTGGCCATGACAGACCCAGCAGACTTGGACCAGCTTCGCCACGCTGTCTCCCTGCAGGGAGCCACCATTGGGAGACATGATGAGCTGTTACAGGACCTTCTGGAAGGGCTTCGTTCTCTGACAGAACGCCACGACCAAGGGTTTAAGGCTACTATGGAGCTTATTAAGGAGTTAACCCATAGGCTGTCTGCCATCTCTGAGAGACCCCAACCTCCTGGTACATTTTTTCCTTTTAGTGGTGAGTTTGTATTAGCCTACCCCGGTTCCCGAGAACCACGCTTACCTCCTCCGGAGTGATATTCTGGAGATCCTGGTATCTGTAGGGACTTTCTTTCTCAGTGCTTGCTTATTTTTGAGCTACAGCCATCTTCGTTCCCTTCAGACCGATCAAAGATAGCGTATATTATTACGCTAATGTTGGGAAGGGGGCTGTTGGGAAGTCTGTCTTGGATACCTTTCTTCACGGATTATCTGAGGTGGTAAAAGATGAGCTATCTGCTCGGGAATTGCTGGTGGATCTCGACTCCCTCATCACCCTAACCATTAAAATTGATGGGCGCTTAAGGGAACGCAGGAGTGAGAGGAGGTCGACTCGGGCACACTCGTTCACCCGCTATGGCTTGCTCACCTTCGGAGGAATCCAGAAGTTCACGAAAGGCAGTTTTCCCGAGAGGATCCAAAGCCACCCGAGCCCCCTTGTAAATTATCAACGAACGACGGGTGAGTTGGATTCTCCTGAGCCTATGCAATTGGGAAGAGCAAGGTTATCGGTTGGGGAATGCTCATGTAGACTGAATTCTAACTGTTGTCTGTACTGTGGAGTGGCATGACATTACATAGCTATAGTTGAAGTCAGAAGTTTACATACACTTAGGTTGGAGTCATTAAAACTTGTTTTTCAACCACTCCACAAATGTCTTGTTAATTATCAAACTTTAGTTTTGGCAAGTCGGTTAGGAAATCTACCTTGTGCATGACACAAGGTTTACAGACATATTATTTCACTTATAATTCACTGTATCACAATTCCAGTGGGTCAGAAGTTTACATACTGTGCCTTTAAACAGCTTGGAAAATTCCAGAAAATGATGTCACAGCTTTAGAAGCTTCTGATAGGCTAATTGACATTATTTGAGTCAATTGGAGGTGTACCTGTGGATGTATTTCAAGGCCTACCTTCAGTGCCTCTTTGATGTCCTAACCGACTTGCCTAAACTATAGTTTGTTAGCAAGACATTTGTGGAGTGGTTGAAAAACAAGTTTTAATGACTCCAACCTAAGTGTATGTAAACTTCCGAATTCAACTGTAATAGGCTGTGTCAGAGGAAAGCCAATAAATTGTCAAAGACTCCAGTCACCCAAGTCATAGACTGTTTTCTCTGCTACCGCATGGCAAGCGGTTCCAGAGTGCCAAGTCTAGGACCAAAAGGCTCCTTAACATTGACTCCCCCCATTTGTTTTGTACACTGCTGCAACTCAAGATTTATTATCTATGCATAGTCACTTCACCCCTACCTACATGTACAAATTCCCTCAACTAACCTGTACCCCTGCACACTGACTTTGTACCTGTACCCCCGTATATAGCCTCGTTATTGTGTTACTTTTTATTTAAAAAAAATATTTGGTAAATATTTTCTTAACTCTTGTTGAACTGCACTGTTGGTTAAGGGCTTGTAAGTAAGCATTTCATGGTAAGGTCTACACTGTATTTTGAGCATGTGTCAAATAAAGTTTGATTTGATCTTGGAGACTGGGCCTGCAAGAACACTAGGGTTCTGGGATATTTTACCAATGTTTTTTTCTCTCTCCATGTACCTGGAACAGGTATATACTGTGTACAGTTTATATATATATATATATACTGAACAAAATATAAAAGCAACGTTTAAAGTGTTGGTCCCATGTTTCATGAGCTGAAATCCCAGAAATGTTCCATATGCACAAAAAGCTTATTTCTCTAAAATGTTGTGCACAAATTTGTTTACACCCCTGTTAGTGAGCATTTCTCCTTTGCCAATACAATACGTTGATTATGCAGCATGATCATGACACAGGTGCACCTTGTACTGGGGAAAATAAAAGGCCACTCTAAAATGTGCAGTTTTGTCACACAACACAATGCCACAGATGTCTCAAGTTTTGAGGGAGTGCGCAATTGGCATGCTGACTTCAGGAATGTCCACCAAAGTTGTTGCCAGATTTTTATTTTTATACCATAAGCTCCCTTCAATATTGTTTTAGAGAGGTACAACGTGTAGCCAAGCCAGCCTAGGACCTTCACATCCTGCTTCTTCACCTGCGGGATTTTGACACCAGCCACCCAGACAGCTGATGAAACTGAGTTTGCACAACCAAAGAATTTCTGCATAAACTGTCAGAAACCATCTCAGGGAAGCTCATCTGCGTGAACAGAGTGCCCTATGGCGGTGGTGGGGTTATGGTATGGGCAGGCATAATCTACGGAAAATGAACACAATTGCATTTTATTGATTGCAATTTGAGATACCATGACGAGATCCTGAGGCTCAAGGTCGTGCCATTCATCCGCCGCCATTACCTCATGTTTCAGCATGATAATGCACAGCCCCATGTCACAAGGATCTGCACATAATTCCTGGAAGCTGAAAATGTCCCAGTTCTTCCATGGCATGCATACTCACCAGACATGCCGATCATTGAGCATATTGGGATGCTCTGAATCGACGTGTACGACTGCGTGTTCCAGTTCTCGCCATTATCTAGCAACTTCGCACAGCCATTGAAGAAGAGTGGGACAACATTCCACAGGCCACAACCAACAGCCTGATCAACTCTATGTGAAGGAGATGTGCAGCGCCTCATGAGGCAAATTATGGTCACACCAGATACTGACTGGTTTTCTGATCCATGCCCCTTTTTTACTGTTACCAACAGATGCATATCTTTATTCCCAGTCATGTGAAATGAAATCCATAGATTAGGTCCTAATGAATTTATTTCAATTGACTGATTTCCTTACTGTATTTGAACTGTAAAATCTTTGAAATTGTTTTCATTTTTGTTCAGTGTAAGTTTTTCAATTGTCTCTCATTGGAATACTTTTGATTGGTCTCTATTTTCAAGAATAGCTGGGCTTTGATAAGGATAATTACCTGAGGACTTCCTCGGGTTGGGATCACCCCAAAGAGCAGTCTAAAAGCCAAGACCAGATTATCTTTAGTATTATCATTCACATTTTATGTTAAATTAACCAAATACATGAGTTTCTTTGACATAATTTCAGTTAATTTCTTCCTAGAATATCTAAGGGCTCCATTCAATCCGTAGAGCCGAAGAGCTGCGCTTCAGCGCAATAGACATTTAAAGGCAATGTTTCTGAGTTAGCAGAGACTGCATTCAAGGGAAACGCTGCATATGGCGGCTCAATCGGAAATTACCTTTACATTTAAATGGTGTTATAGCTCTGAACTTCAGCGATACAGATTGATTCGAGCCCTAAATTACTTTAATGCCTCTCCCTTATTCCAGGCATGATGTTTAGTGTGTTTGACTTCAGAGTGGCCATGTCTCTGGGCAATCAGCTGCTTAAAGTGAAGTGGTCTACACTTAGCAACAGGGGGAGCTGTGAGAAACAGGGCCTCAAGGTGACCCATAACTGTGTGTGTGTGAGTGTATGTATGCATGCGTGCAAGTCTGGGTGTGCATGTATGTGCATGTGTACGTTTTCATGTGTACGTTTCTGTCTGTTTGTGTGTGTGCAAGTGTAGAGGCATCTGTGTGTTCACATGGTTGACCTCACTGGCACCAGAGCAGGATAATATCAACTCTTATCTCCCAGTATGGTAGACGCTTGAGAGGCTGAGGACAGTTTCTCTAATCTCAAGGAGAGCCTACTGTGAAGGATCGGTCCATGTTCAATTCATTGAAACTTCATAGGTTGAAGATAATTTGAGATGTAACAGGTGACAGAGTTTCTTGCCTTCTTTCTGTTCTTTATTGGTACCGATGGACGGTAGAGAGAGCCTTCTTTCCCTGGAGTACCAGCTGAGGTGTCCCGTGTGTCTGGATGTCTTCGCCGAGCCTCTGATGTTACAGTGCGGCTACTCCTACTGCCGGTGCTGTGTGCGTTCTATGACCATGGACCCCAAGGGCCAACTGCAATGTCCTGAGTGCCGCTGTGCCGTGGATGGGAACATCCCTCCATCCAATGTTAGCCTGGCCAGGATCGTGGATGTGCTGCAGGAGATAAGTGGGCAAAAGAGGGCTCAGCCAGAGACATACCCCAAGCACGAAAACCCCCTGATCCTCTACTGTGAGGAGGACAAGATGGTCATCTGTGGGCTGTGTGGAAGCATCGGGGCTCACCACTGCCTCAAGATCACCCCGGTCAGCAGCGTCTACAGCTGCATGAAGGTAAGCACTCACACCTTGGCTGATCACTATCACTTGACCACTCACACCTGACTGATCATACTTGACCATTTACTCTTGACCACTTACACTTCACCACTCAGTATTAGGGGTTCGATAAACCAACCTAATTTATCACATCTGTTGAATCTTGAATTAGAATTTACAACATCAATCATCATCTCTCAATTCGCTAAATTTCTAAGAACATTTCGATGGGAACAAATCTATCGTAATTGTCTCTTCATTATTATTTAGAATTCGTTAGATTTAAGTAACTGTCTCGTCTTTGATTCAGCATTTTTAATTACGACTCTATTCCCAATACATTATTCAAACAGATCATTTAGTGAACAGACATCGTCTTGCATCAAAATTCGCTTCGTTATTATTTTTAGTTCCATGAATTAGTCTATCAATTTAACCTAAACAATCTATTAAAACGTTCAATTTATCCCTTCTATCAATTTGAACTAAACAAGCTATTAAAACGTTCAGTTTATATCTTATACAAACACTAATGACTATAACTTTCTAGGCAATACTAACAAACAGTTTAATTCCAATCAAAAACTCAGATTATTATAGTTAACGCCTTGGCTGGGAACCAAACCCTGGACTCCAGCTTGGAAGGCAGCTATGCTCACCACTATACCACCAATGCTATGTTAATGTCTAAGATTCTCCGCAAATAGACCCATTTTACAATTCAACAGAAATCAATGTTACTTTGGTCTCTCTGTTCCATATATCGGTCGTCTCCCATTAGTTCCGGAACCTCCTTTGAGGATTTACTACCCATGTTAGTTAAATCCTTACCGCTACTAGTAGCTATGGTATTTAATCACTTATCTATGCCTTTCTACTTTTTACCTTCTATGTGTGTGTATTTACTGTTACACAGTTACTTTAGTTGCTCTCCTGTCTGACTATGTGTGTGTCTCTTTAATGATAATCAATTTGTATGGGTTTCTATATTTATTTCACCTTTCTGGAAACTTCGTCTATAGGTTTGACTTTTGATCGGACATTAAATTTCACCCGTATACAATTATAAGCTCATTATAAACTATTGTTCCTTGGGACTGTCAACGTTAATATCTCATATCTCACTTCTCTAGACTTGGTTTCCCTCTCCACCTCCTTTGAATATTATTTACTTCAGTATTGAATAGGTTCAGTTATTACGTTTGCCTAGAATTACCCTGCCTTCTCACCAAGCCTAATTTATCCTCACCTATTTTAATATATCTATCTGCTACTTTTCATAGTCAGACTACTTCCCATATACAGATAGACTACTTCGGTTAAAACCTTATTTAGGTATGTCTTTTGAATTAATGGCTATCCTATTTGTACAGAACGACCGCCCTAACAAAACTTACCCGTAATAACCCTTCGGCTTGCAAAACCAGGATTTATTAAGTTCTATTTTATTTACGGTAGTGCACCATATCACAGGTAATTTCAGACCTGTATTCCTTCCTTCCTGTCGATCTTGGTTAAAACACAAAGTAGAAACCTAGTGGATTTGTTCATAATATTCAAGCACCTATCATTGATTAATTCCAAGCTCCTTTAGAACATTCAATCAAAAATACCTTAAATAATTCCTCCCAAATTCGAGAATAAAGACTATTTACCATCGTCCTGTAGACTGGGAAAAGCAATGCCGGTTCGATTCCGTCACCTTCTCTGTCGCCCTCAGAAAACCTAGGAATGCACTCACTGTCTTATCTAAAACATCCCAGAGCTCAGTTTCGTTGGTTCAACCATAGGTTAACTACCTTATCTGCTTACTTAATCCACAACTCATTCCTTTCTGCCTAGTTGGAATGGTGTTCATTAACTTTAATTACTCCTTGTCCGTGTCACACAATCCCTTCTTACGAACTCATATTGTTAATCAGATATAATAAAACAGAGTAAAAGTTTACTTAGTTACAGTTCCATTTAAAATGAGAATATTGTTCAGTCATTTAATCATAATATTCCTAACAGTCAGTTTGTTATATCTGGAGTATTTCTCCTGTCTTATCCGGTGTCCTGTGTGAATTTAGATATGCTCCCTCTATTTCTCTCTCTCTCTCTTTCTTTCTCCTTCTCTCTCTCTCTTTCTTTCTCTCACTCTCAGAGGACCTAAGCCCTAGGACCATGCCTCAGGACTACTCCTTGCATCCCCAGTCCACCTGGTCGTGCTGCTGCTCCAGTTTCAACTGTTCTGTCTGCAGCTATGGAACCCTGACCTGTTCACCGGACGTGCTACCTTGTTCCAGACCTGCTTTCTCTGAATGATTGGCTATGAAAAGCCAACTGACATTTACTCCACAGGTGCTGACCTGTTGCACCCTCTACAGCCACTGTGATTATTATTATCTGACCCTGCTGGTCATCTATGAACGTTTGAACATCTTGGCCACGTACTGTTATAATCTCCACCCGGCTCAGCCAGAAGAGGACTGGCCACACCTCAGAACCTGGTTCTTCTCTAGGTTTCTTCCTAGGTTCCGGCCTTTCTAGGGAGTTTTTCCTAGCCACCGTGCTTCTACATCTCAATTGCTTGCTGTTTGTAAAAAGGGCTTTATAAAAACATTTGATTGATTGATTGGATTTGATTTCAGTGCAGCCTTTGATATTATTGACTATAACCTGTTGTTGAAAAAACGTATGTGTTCTGGCTTTTCAACCTCTGCCATATCATTGATTCAGAGCTATCTATCTAATAAAATACAGAAGGTTTTCCTTAATGGAAGCTTTTCTAATGTTCCAGTGCAGTGCAGTTGACTTTGCCCTTTACTCTTTTCTATTTTTACCAATGACCTGCAACTGGCATTAAACAAAGCCTGTGTGTCCATGCATGCTGATGATTCAACCCTATACGCATCAGCAACCACAGCTAGTGAAATCATTGAAAACCTTAACAAAGAGTTGCAGTGAGTTTTAGAAAGGGTGGCCAGTAATAAACTGGTGTTGAACATCTCTAAGCCTAAGAGCATTGTATTTGGTACAAATCATCCCCTAAATTCTAGACCACAGCTAAATCTGGTAATAAATGGTGTGGCAGTTGAGCAAGTTCAGGAAACTAAATTACTTGGTGTTACCTGGTCAAAACATATTGATTCAATGGTTGTGAAGATGGGGAGGTCTATCTGTGATAAAGAAATAATTTGCTTTTTTTTTTACACCACACTCCACTCCAAGTCCTGCAGGCTCTAGTTTAAATGTTACATTTCTTGGGGTAAGTGTCCATTCATATGGTGAAGTGCTGCAAAGAAGGACCTAGCTGCAGCTTGCCAGAGTGGCCTGTTTTTGGTCTTCATTGTAGTCAGAGGGCTAATATCGATACTATGCATGTCAGTCTCTCTTGGCTAAGAGTTGAGGAAAGACTGATTATATCACATCTTTTATAAGAAACCATGTTAAATTCCAAATTGTGTGCATAGTCAACTTACACACAGCACTGAAACACACACTTACCCCACCAGACATGCCACCAGTGGTCTTTTCACAGTCCCCAGGTCCAGAACAAATTCAAGGAAATGTACAGTACTATACAGAGCCATGTGGAACTCCCTTCCATCTCATATAGCGCAAGTGAACAGCAAACCTGGTTAAAAAAACAAAGCAACACCTCATGGCACAACGCCTCTCCCCCATGTGACCTACTTTTTGTGTGTATGTACACACACGCAGGTTAATTCTTTTAAATGTTTGTGAATTGTAAAGTCTTTTGTCTGTAATATACTACTTGTTATCGGACCCCAGTAAGTCTAGCTGTCGCCATTGGCATGTACCAGGATGTGGTTCACTCACTGTAACCTTGTATTCATTGCAAATTGAAAGTTTAGTATTTGTCCCTCTGTCCACAAAATTATTTGTCGTTAGACCAAATTGAGTGTTACATTTTGTGTTGAAAATGCATATACTTGTTTGAATGAGTGAAAATGAAACCAGTCGCTGTCTGTCAAATCAAACAAAATACTTAATGATGTATGGTTACTCTGGCATGTCCTTGAGGGGCATAATAATGTGCATGACGTACTTCAGATCTGTAATAATCAATTGTATATTCAAATATAAAAACGCTAAATCTAAGTTTGAATGCATTCCCAGAAAAAAAAGCATAGTTCAAACTGTGAAACACTGGGACTAAATAACTTATCCAAGACAAGTCCATTTGAAATACCTGATGGACTGCTTATGGAGCATCCAGCAACCTGCTCCACCCTCTCAAAGAGCACTACATTATAGTCAAGATCATTATAGGAATTTGAGATGTTCCCTTTTAAGTGAGGTGAATTCCTGGGATTCCATCTTACCTAACATGCGCACACCACACCCCTAGCCATCAGACTGGATAAACCAGTTACCACTATTCATAATTGAATCTACTGTGAAACTCTCTGGATAAATAATATGCCTCACATGAAGACAATGTGGAAATGTTTTTATCAGAAAAAATGTCAGAATAATGCAAACAAACGTATTAGGTAGTTTTTATACTTAAGAGTCTTTCAGAGATGTATCTAAGCAGTTTAGAAAATAGACTGTTTGGCTAAAATGCTGTTAAGAGATCCGGTGGAAAATAAAGACAACAGTCACATTGGTAAATTCAAGGTCCATAATTTCAATGGTATTTACAAATTCTTTATTTCGCAGTCGCTAGAAATGTAATCGAAACCTAAAAATCTAACAATGGTCAAGTAAATATATATTAAAACGCCTCATTTATCAGAAAGAAAAATAGGTCAAGTACACTTCCTTTCATCATACAATGCAGGTGTCCCAAATGGCACCCTATCCCCTATATAGTGCACTATATGGGGGATAGGGTAGAATTTGGCACACAAGGGCACCATCTCAATTCCAGACTTCTTACTTATTCAATACAAAGCTACATTTTTAAAATGTAGCTTAGTGCAATGTACACAGCTCTATCATCTCGACAATACACATTTTCCATCTAACCGAGCAAGCACACGATTTCACAAAGCTGCATTATTTTCAAAAGTACAGTGTGTGCTCACTGTCATGAGTAAAGGTGCTGGTTTTTGAAGGCCACTTATTAAGAGTCAAACAATCTTTCATTATGCTCAGCTGGGATGGGAGGGACTGGAGGTTTAGCACCGGAGTATGCAAAAACACTCAACTACCTGTCATTAATCGGAGAGTTATACTACCTATAGCTGATAATGGACAATGGATTGTTCAAGATACTTTCGCCATTGTTGAGCCTTTAGACTCATGCCAAACGGTTGCCAAGTTCCTCAACTCCACAATGATTTCATCCAGTTGAGCGCAGACTAGTTTAAATGAACCTCCTACTATGTAGTTGATACTTCAATTTTTTTAAATTATTTAACCTTTTACCATGTACATGTTTGTCTGTTGTTACATGCCTTTGTGTAAATCCCTTTGTGTACATTTTTTATAAAACGTTAATCAAATACAACCACCGACTGTTTCCACATTGCTGTCGCTCTAAGATGGAAACTCAGCGCGATGACGCATGTGCCAATTGAATCTCAAAAAGGAAACAGTCAGTTCTTGTATTTGGTTTTATTAAAAAGTATTCAGCAAACAATGAAAGGCATGCAACAGAGGACAAACATAGGTACACGGTAAGGGTTTAATGATTAAAAAAATTATCGACCTCATAGCAACTCGAAAGAGTGGGAGGTTAGTTTTAAAAAAACGATAGTCTCATTGTGGAGTTAAGGTACTTGGCTTGCGAAACGGATGAGATGTCTTTAAGAGCTTTAACTTTCATCTTGGGCAATGTCAAAGATCTGCTTGTGCTTTCGACAACTCATCTTTTATGTATGTGTGTCATGACAACGCATATAGTGCACAACTAGTGAATTATATGCTTTTGCACGACTAGATTTAGCTATACACCAGGCTATTCTGACATGGTTTATTTTGGTTTATTAAAAAAAATACAATAGCAAGTGTAAGGGCCTTTGGTCAATGTTGATGCTGAAAAATACAATGAGCAGTTGAGTATTGGAAGGATAAAGCACTTTTATATAGTTGGAATAGTGAAGGACCACTGATCCACATATTCTCTTCCACTGTCAGCATAAGTAGCCTGGTCCCCAGATCGGTTTGTGCTGTATAACCAAATCCTATGGTCGATGTCATGCAAAACCCTTGGTCGGAAGCCTCTGGTAGTAGTTCTGCCTTTGTGGTTTGTTGCGCTGGTCAGGACCTATCTGTCCCTCTTCACCTTCGCGGTCATCTCTCCTTGTGGTGTGTTGGTGTACGGCCCCCGTAGTGTCTTTCTACAAAGTATGCCAGATAGTGCCGTTTGCAGTGGAAAAAGGGCCTCTCCTTCAGGGAACTCTCGGTTTGACGTGACAATAACCATAGGAGTTGGCTATACAGCACAAACAGATCTGGGACCAGGCTAAAACGTAAGCACTAAAACTGCGTGTCCACCTGATTCTACAGCAGAGGGATTGAGTGAACATCTGCAGGCTTTGCTTCATTGATAAACAATGTATGCAGTGTCAATGGGTTGGCTTTTACACTATACCACCACAGGGGGTTCCTGCTTTGCTAAGCGCAGAGTAACGACAAGACACATAGGGAAATCCTATGGATGTGTTCTCAGCTCAACCACTAATGTAAATGCTTTCCCTTTTACTGGGGTTCAACTCTTAACAGTTACATCAATCTAATCCATTATTAAGAGCACTTGGTGCTTATATATACACTGAACAAAAATATAAGCGCAACATGTTTCGTGTTGGTCCCATGTTTCATGAGCTGATTAAAAGATCCCAGAAATCTTCTCTCAAATTGTGCGTATAAATTTGTTTACATCCCTGAGGGTGAGCATTTTTGCCTTTTTCAAGCTAATCCATCCACCTGACAGATGTGGCATATCAAGAAGCTGATTATACAGCATGATCAATACACAGGCGCACCTTGTGCTGGGGACAGTAAAAGGCCACTAACATTTGAGGAGTATTTCTGTCTGTAATAAAGCCCTTTGTAGGGACAAACTCATTCTGATTGGCTGGGCCTTGCTCTCCATCGGGTGGGCCTATGCCAACCCATGGCGGCGCCCCTTTACAGTAATTTGAAATCTATGGTTTAGGGCCCAATGAATTTATTTCAGTAGACCAATTTCTTTATATGAACTGTAACTCGGCAAAATCTTTGAAATTTTTGTGTTTATATGCAGGTCTCCAAAGGAAAAATAAATAAATATGGTATTGCCTGTTTAATACAGGCACTCTCTTATTCTAATAATAAGACATATCCTTATCAGCTTGGGATATGAACTATAGAAGTCCAGTCAATAACAGTAGGAAGTGCCCATGTCCAGTCATTGGGTTTGTGTGGTTTATCAAAGGGATAATGAGGTTCACCTCACCTGTTCGTCCCTCCAACAGGAGGAACCACTACTCAGGGTCTCAAGGGCCATCTGAGCAGTGGAGATCTGGAGGGAGAGGTGGTTAGTCTAGTCCCCTTAAACTCAACTCTGGATCTCAAAGCCAGTTCCACTGCTTTTTTAAATTGTTCCCCTCTAAATCTCAGACTGATTTAGACCTTGGACACCAGGTAGGTGCAATTAAGTATCAGGTAGAACAGAAAATCAGCTGGCTCCGGACCCCATAGGGTAAAGAGTTTAATACCCCTCGTCTAGTCTATGGGTGGTAAGGCCACAAGAAGGAAGTCCCTTGTTTATTTACGGGAGGTGGGGGTGGGGTTCCCAAGGCTTGGGTCTCAGGATCTAAAGACATGAACGGCCCGCACCACATACTGCCTGCAGACGGGGCACTCGTTCATCCGCTTGCCACACTTGGTGCAGGTGACCATGTGGCCACACTCCAGCAGGACACAGTCAATGGGAGAGTCCATGCAGATCTTACACAGGTTCTCCTCCTGGCCAGGGGTACCGCTGGGGTCTGGGAGAAAGAAACAAGGGACAAAACACCATTACACACACACCTATTTAAATATTAGCTTAACCAGAGAGAGCTATAATACCTATAGCTGATCATTGGGGAGCTTTGTATTGCATGAAGCACGGGGAGAAAAGAAACTCACCTGTGCCGTCATTTGTACTTGAAACTGGAGGGGAAAAAGGAAAAAAAGCATGTTAAAAATGTCCTTGAATGATGAAATTCATTTTTAAAAATGTAATAAAATAAGCAAGATATTAAAATTAAGAAATGACCAGTTGTTCAACTAGATGTGAACCTTAGTAACAGTAAAACATTTCATTCGAGAGGTATTTCATTTGTTGCATGTGTCTCTCAGTTTTGGGACACCTGTGAATATGGCGGAGGCGTGCGTGAACGAGCAAATCGAGGACTAAGGGAAGGCACTGGTTAGAGATTCAGCAACTGTTATTGACATTCATTCACTGTGGCGGGGACTGCATGTACTGAATGTCTTATGTGACATCCCCAAACGCAGTCTCATACCAGACCTCCGTTATTGAATTGTAATAGGGTCTCACCGTATTCCCTTGTTTGAGTACATTGTTTAGAGGACAATCTCTATTTTTAAAGCAAATTGCATGTTATAGAAGGGCCCATACACTCATTTTTTATACTTACCCCAACCAGAGAATCCCTTCTTCATCCTCGTTGTGCAGTACAGGGGCTTTGAAAACAAACAAAAGCTCCAGAAACACCCAAATACTTCATTTTAGAAACTGAAAATCTCTCAGTATATTGATGCAAGTCTTTAGATGTTGTACACATAAAATTGTATCATTCCAAACATTATCTGCAATGCTATATTCCACTTTGTTGCGACTCGAGTGATACCTCTCTGTCTATTCTAGCAGCAAGCTACACGGAAAATGGAACAGATGGATAGGGGAAACAGCTTGAGTCACACAAAACAGACATCTAATGACCTGCATCACTATACTGACCGCGTTGCTGTTTCTAAAAGGACGTACTTGGGTGTTTTTGGAGCATTTGTTCATGTTTTTCAGAGCCCCTAGTACTGCACAGCGAGGGTGAGGAAGTGAATCGCTGGTTGGGGTAAGTTTCTCAAAAACAAGTGAAATCTCAAAAAGTGCCTGGACCCTTCTATAACATTTATATCAAAAATATAGATTTGGTTGTAAAAAAGCTAACTTCTCCTTTAATTATCAGGTTTATCTGAGTGGCCAAGATGTTCGCTGACTGAGAAGGTATACCTCTACCATATCCACAAATTCACAACCAGCCCAGTGGCCTTGTGGTTAGAGTGTCCGCCCTGAGATTGGAAGGTTCAATCCCCGCCCGAGTCATAGGCTATAAAATTGACCCGATGTCTCTCTGCTTGGCACTCAGCATTTGGGAGAAGTATTTGGGTTAATTAAGGCCTAGTGATACACTAGCCTCCTGTCCAGGGGGTCTACTTGTACATTAAGCTGTCTCACACTAGAGACACAGGATCCTGCCCAATGGGCCATTCAGACATACAGTAGGTGTTATTCACTAATCGATTGGGCAAGTGTTGGTGGTCATACAGGTGTAAAATATCTCACAGGATTCAATTGGCTTAAACCTAGCTAAGTGAAAACAGTCCAAATAGGTGCCTCATTTTACTACAGTCCTCCTTTACATTTGAGTAATTTAGCAGACACTTATCCAGAACAAGTTACTATCTGGGGTGTATTTATTAGTGCAAGTAGCAAACCGTTTTCCAACAGAATTGATTTTCTTCAACAAAAACAAGAGTTATTTATTGGACAAATTCAGGTATGTTCCTCTCTGTTTCGTACTAGATCCCTCCAAGTTACGTCCTGTTTGATTCCCAGTTCAACAATGATGCCGGTAATGAAAACAACCATTTATCACAAATATTGCAGGTAAAACCTCCTTTACCCAGATGATTCTGGAGGTCCTTCTGGTCATGGTAGAGGCGGGTGACCCTCTCCATTAGCTCCCACTTTTCGCAACAGCCCTTGTAGTTGACGAAGTTACGGGCCAGGATCTCCTTGAGCTGCCGGACGCTGAGGGCCTCGATGTCCTCTGCCACGGCCAGGTCGGACAGCGACGCCCTGCGGCCTGGCACCAGCACCTCCTCTGTGTCTGAGGACTGAGCAACATTACAACAAATCAAGGTTGCGTTCAATAGGGAAACATGTTGTGGAACGTTCAGATTACATTGTGTTAAGTGCCTGTAAAACAGACATGCATTGATCTATAACTAACACGTGCATCTAAGAGTATGGGATCAAGTCAGCTCGATGACATTTTAACAGCAATGTTCAGTACGTTGCACCCGCCTGAACGGGCCCCAGTACTTGATGATTGGTATAACAGAACATCTGGTGAAAAAGGTTACAGAACGGAATGACACAAATGGTAGGCTATTTCTGATTTTCTAAGGTCAGACAAA
The DNA here is from genome assembly GCF_018296145.1 of Oncorhynchus tshawytscha. Lineage (NCBI taxonomy): Eukaryota > Metazoa > Chordata > Actinopteri > Salmoniformes > Salmonidae > Oncorhynchus > Oncorhynchus tshawytscha. The sequence goes on from NC_056445.1 coordinate 1,698,854, forward strand.
AATCGTGAACAATCACATCACATTGACAGCCATCATGTATGAATGTCAGAATGATTGATTAAAGGGATCCACTAACTGGCAATAGGGCCCATATTCACAAAGTGCTGATCTAGTATCAGTTTAGCCTTTTACCCCTTTTTCATGATATCAACATTTGTAGTCTTCTCCCATCGCTGCAACTCCAGCACTTACTCGTGAGAGGCGAAGGTCGAGAGCCGTGCGTCCTCTGAAACACGACCCTGCCAAGCCGCACTGCTTCTTGACACACTGCTTGCTTAATCCGGAAGCCGGCCGCACCAATGTGTCGGAGGAAACACCGTAAAACTGGCGACCGTGTCAGCATGCATGCGCCTGGCCCACCACAAGAGTCGCTAGAGCGCGATAGCACAAGGACATCCTGGCCCGCCAAACCCTCACCTAACCCGGACAACACTGGGCCAATTTTGCGCCGCCTCATGTGTCTCCAGGACGCGGCCAGCTGCGAGACAGTTTGGGATCAGTGATGCCTCAAACACTGCGATGCAGTGCCTTAGACCGCTGCACCACTCAGGATGCCCCAGTTTTGCCCTTTTAGAACCTCATGAATAAGATTACATTGATGGGTGAAACTGATCCTAGATCAGCACTCCTGCTCTGAGACGCTTTATGAATACAGGGCTAGAACCTATAGCACAAGATTGATTATGGTTCTTTGAGATCTATCTCTAGGTCAACAAATAGTGTCATCGTGTGACAACACTAACTATCTTGTTTAGCTATCCCAACCCAAACTGTATTAAGAGGAACCGTGTCAGTCACATGGGGCTTTCACAGACAGTGCAGGGAATGACAACACGCCACATTACATGCCAAAGCTGATATCCATCAGTGGGGATAAGAATACATTACTGCTCAACTATAAGGGGAACATTCTGACAGACAGGTGAATAATGGGACACACCATGCAGACATGGGCAGCCAGCCATCAAACAATAAAACACGGCTTTACAATGGGACTCTGTCTGAGCACAAAGGCACTGGAAGGTCTAAAACAGTCACTAGCCGTATGTCCTACAGTATGATTAAACCAAGTATATTGAGTAGGCTTCTACACCAAAAAGTAAGCCAGTTTGACTCAAAAATAAACTCAAATCTATGTAGATACTGAATGCTCCTTTTCCTTTATTATCCTGGATAGTCACAAGGAATACTTTTTTTATATTGATAATTGTATTTTTCAACCAATCATTGAAAAATAGATATACAGTGCATTCAGCATTTGGAAAAAGCCCATCGATTTCTTCCACATTTCGTTACAGCCTTATTCTAAAATGGATTAAAATATTTTTTCCCCCTCATCAATCTACACACAATACCCAATGATGATAAAGCAAAAAGAGGGTTTTAGAAGTTTTTGCAAATGTATATCTACATATTTTTTTTAAAACGCAAACATCACAAGTATTCAGACCCTTTACTCAGTACTTTGTTGAAGCACTTTTGGCAGTGATTACAGCCTCAAGTCTTATTGGCTCTGGCTGGGCCACTCAAGGACATTTAGAGACTTGTCCCAAAGCCACTCCTGTGTTGTCTTGGCTGTGTGCTTAGGGTCATTGTCCTGTTGGGAGGGTGAACCGTCGCCCCAATTCTGAGGTTCTGAGCACACTGGAGCAGGTTTTCATCAAGGATCTCTCTGTACTTTGCTCTGTTCATCTTTCCCTCAATCCTGACTAGTCTCCCAGTCCCTCCCGCTGAAAAACATCCCCACAGTATGATGCTGCCACAACCATGCTTCACCGTAGTGCCAGGTTTCCTCCAGACATTGGTATTGGTATTCAGGTCAAAGAATTCAATCTTGCTTTCATCAGACCAGATAATCTTGTTTCTCATGGTCTGAGATTCTTTAGGTGCCTTTTGGCAAACTCCAAGTGGGCTGTAATGTGCCTTTTACTGTGGAGTGGCTTCCGTCTGGCAACTCTACCATAAAGGCCTGATTGGTGGAGTTCTGCAGAGATGGTTGTCCTTCTGGAAGGAACTGTGGAGCTCTGTCAGAGTGACTATCGGGTTCTCGGGTTCTTGGTCACCTCCCTGACCAAGGCCCTTCTCCCCTGATTGCTCAGTTTGGCCGGGCGACCAGCTCTAGGAAGGGTCTTGGTGGTTCCAAACATCTTCCATTTAAGAATGATGGAGGCCACTGTGTTCTTGGGGACGTTCAATGGTGTAGAAATGTTTTAGTACCTTCCCCAGATCTGTGCCTCGACACAATCCTGTCTCGGAGCTCTACGGACAATTCCTTCAACCTCATGGCTTGGTTTTCGATCTGACATGCTGTCAAATTTGGGACCTTGTATAGACAGGTGTGTGCCTTTCCAAAATCATGTCCAATATATTTAATTTACCACAGGTGAACTCCAATCAAGTTGTAGAAACATCTCAAGGATGATCAATGGAAACAGGATGGACCTGAGCTCAGTTTTGAGTCTTTTAGTAAAGGAATGAATACTTAAGTAACGTGTTTTTATTTTTTTAATACATTTGCAAACATTTTTAAAAACCTGTTTTCGCATTGTCATTATGGGGTATTGTGTGTAGATTGATGAGGGAAAAAATATAATTTAATACATTTTAGAATAAGGCTGTAACATAAGAAAATGTGAAAAAAGTCAAGGGGTCTGTGCAGATTTGCCAAAAAAGGTCAACTTGCTTAATTTAGTTAATATTTAACATAAGTCGTAGTAAAGAAACATGACCTTTTCTGAGAAGGCTAGCCTTAAGCGCTTCCTGCCAAAGCAGGTTATGGCCATCATAGTTAAAACACCTCTTGCATCAATGGAGGTCAAATCTGGTACATGTCATAGGCCTATTCCACAGAAGGTTTGCTCTCATTCTGTGTAGGGCACACATAACAACAAAAAACTATCTAGCAACCTAAGCAGGTTCTGGGACCCATCTGAGCTCAGGACCTGTATTCATGAAGTGTCTCAGAGTAGGAGCCAAGAAGTGTGAAATACTTAGGTTGTGAAGTGGCGAGATTCCTGACAGAGGTAAGCATAGGGCAGAAAGTAATTGACTAGGTCAACCAGAAAATCACATTTCTGACCAGAAAAGACACATTTCTAGATAAAGGGACCACCAGTCTTAGATTTAAACACTTCTACAAGGCATGTTTAATGTTGAGAGCCAAGTGTAAACCCCTCTGCGCTAGTGGATAATTATTAGTGTATATTTGCTCTTTTGTAAACATTTAAATATTTGGACACTATGATCGAATGAATCTATGGCAGTGCCCATGTCACTTGTTTTTGTCCTGCAGCCCTTGCCTACCAATAGAGGACCATAATGGAAACAAGACTCAGCTATTTTGGTACATGTATCTGTTGCTTGGTGTAACATTTTTATGCATTTTAACATCAAATAAAATCAAGTGCTGATCTAAAAATCAGCTATTGTTTTGTATTTTAGACTAATGAATCAGGGGGGAGCTGATCCTAGATCAGCACTCCTACGCTGAGATGCTTTATGAATACAGGCCCAGAACTAATGAGAGGAAGCCCATCGCTGCTATAGTAGTACCATGGCTAGGGCCAAGAGTTTTTCTTCACCATGTGACCCAACCAGGAACAACTCCTGGCCCTAACAATGGCAACGCTTTCAAGATCAGGGTCAGTCTGTAGTACCTGCAGCTCCTGCTCTCCCTGCAGCTCTGTATCTCCCTCAGTGTCCAGTGGCTCCTCAAGACCCGAGGACACCAACACAGACACGGTCTACGAGCAGAAACCCACCACACACCCAAAACACTACATTAGCGAGCTAGAGTTAGCCATACTCTAACTAGGAGAAGCCACACCGAAGGTTAGTTATCCATTCTCAAGCTATTGCTACGCAACACAAAAGGTGAGGTTATGGACAAAACTGTAAATTAATGGTTGACAGAAACAGGGGTAAGGGGTGGTATGGCGGGTTCTCCTGGGTTTGGGCCTCACCTGACTGTCCTCCTGAGTGGGTGGCGGCTGTGAAGGGGCATGGTCTGTGGAGGTGGATTCGGGGTGTGTAGAGGGTGTGGTGGTGGTGGGGTGTGCTGGAGGAGGAGTTGTCTCATGCTGGGTGGCGGTTTGGGTCAGAGGGTTTACGATTGGGCCAGAGAGTGACTGTGTCTGCTGTCCCAGGACCAGCTCCACCAGTTCCTCTTTCTCACGGCACATCTGCGTTGAGACCTTGTGCAGGTGGAGGTAGTCGCGCAGGTCCTTCACCTTCACCTTCATCAGCTCGGTGCGATCGAAAAGTGTGCCGTGGAACCGCTGGCAGGTGTGGCAAAGGCGTGGACGGGGCTCAAGCTGGGCCGAACACCTGCCGCAGTAGTTATTCTTGCAGTCCATGCAGACATGCTGCGGGGGAGAGGAGACCGTCACACAATGACTGTCAATCATGTGTCTGTTAGCTTATTTTCCCTCCCTGGCCGTAACAATTCAACTTTCACAAACCAGTACATTACTGCACCAGAAGAGTTCCTTTTAAAATTTGTCCCAGATTATGCTCCGACCTGACACTGACAACGTAATGCCTGTCATGACGTGGCCCTTTTTGGGTATAGATTTTGGCTTCCCCCTCTCTCACTCTCTCCTACACCCAGGTTCTGTTATCTCAGGTCGTAAATTCCTGGAGGAGACTCTCTCCCCTTGGCCATGCAGTATGGAGAGAGACCACAGAGTGAACAAACGATTTCACGTGGCAAAACTCCTAAATCCCCAAAATGGGAAAATGAAACAAAATGTCCACTTGTGAGAAGGTGGGAATGTTCCATAGACACTTAAAGAATGGGTATGATAAGTGTGTTTCATTTGGTGACCTCAGAGGACAGGAAACACACATAACTATATCTCTGAATATGTACATTTATCAATTATGGGGTTTGCATTTAATTATTGTATAAAATGAATGAGTAAAGATGAAACTATTTATGAAATTATGTAATATGATGTTAAACCTTGAATGTGAGAGAATTGTATTCCCTTTAAAGTTTAACTAAGTCATTGGCCCGCCCCCGTGAGCACAGACATGATCAGGCGACATGATCAGGCATCCTAAGAAAATCCTCTTAATACTGAGGAAATCCACAGTGTGAGCTGTGATTGCGAATAGTTGAGACCACGCGTACCTCGGTGGAAACTGAGGTGGCACAAGTTTGAATTTAGACTAAGCAAACCCACAGCGTGAGCTGTGATTGCGAATAGTTATTGAATTCCTAACCATACTACATGGGAGCATTGGCTACACAGCTGGAAATGGTTCAACTCTGAGACTATCGATCCCTACAGAATAAGAGTAAATCTTAGATACTAATTACTAGTCTGCAGCTAGAAATTACGTCAACCTGGGATGCAAAGACAGACAACTGCCGAAACATCTATGCTATGAGAACATTTTTGAATGGTACTCTGAAGTATCCATTCTAACCATGAAAGACTGATCTTCAGGAAAGCTGAGAGAGAGAGAGAGAAAGAGACAAGGATGAACTGACTCTCCAGCAGACGGACCGGATTCCAACAGAAAAGATCACAACACATGGGTGTAAATATATATATTGATTGCAGTTATTCCCAAATGAGTGAGCATTCATGTGCAAAGGATTAGCATTTCAACTAATATAATTATATTAGTACTGTGTGTAATGATCCCTCTGGTCTTTTCCGCTTCCACACCCAATTCCCTTTGTCCACCAAGCAATCATATCGGCTTGGCCCACTAGGGAATCTTCCCTATCATTTGTTAGTAACATATCTAATGTTTGTTTGCTTATGCATTTCTGTGATTATTTAGTTAGTTAGTAAATAAATGATTAAGCCAAATGGTATATGGATGATTTATAGTAAAGGCTGGGTTCGTGCAGATAACCAACAATTTAAGATGTTTGAAATGAGACGGACGGGAGGTAAATAATAATTAATTAATAAGAAGACTAATTGATCCGATATTGAAATATCTGAAGAGTTATATTAGGAAAATTATAACTTCGTAATCTGAAGATTTTCCTTGGTGCCCTGACTTCCTAGTTAATTACATTTACATGATTCGTTTTAATCATGTACTAATAATTTATTTGATAAAGTCTTCACTTTTAATGATGCCAAAGACATGACGCCTAGATATTGAAGACCAAGAAGCATATATGCTCTTCTTGTTCAAATTTTGCCCTGAGGGCGGTTCAGGTACAGAAAAGTACATAACCATTGCATTAGTTTTACCCTTTTCATGCATCCACCAGATAATGGAGGTATTGAAAGTTGTGGGAAAATCTAAGAGCTGGATACTCAAGAGTCAAGCCTTGAGGTCTGACGTATTGCTGGTTCTCTTTTCTCTGCAAGCTATCTATTCCGGTAGACTTCTAGTCATTGCGCTAACGCTAGTTAGTATGGGCTCACAGAACTACCTCTAATGTCATTCATACTGGACAGAGAGACATACAAATGCTATCAATGCGTTCACCTGACTCTTGGTAAGTATAAATTGCCAGAATCTTGCAAAATCCCTTTAATCAATGTTGATCAATTTCTAATTGGCCAGGTCTGAATCAACCACTGATTACAGAAGATGAAAAACCTGCAGTGCTATAGATCTCAAAGTCCGGGGTTTTAGGTACCTTTCTGGCTAGGGTGACGAAGCGGCTTCCACAGGCTTTGCACGTGTGGTCCGGGAGTGGGGGCGACGGGTAGTTGCTGTAGCCTGAGTTAGTATAGGCCTGGTGACGCGTGCGGCTGTTGCTCTCCTCCACCGTGGCAGTGTCCAAACATAACCAGTTACAGCAGGACGCCCACATGCTCCACACCTGGAAACACAACGACTCTTAGATGGGCTCCCCACCTGGACACACACACACACACACACACACACACACACACACACACGTGTTAAGCGTTAAGATGTATAGAGTGGGTTAGGGAAGACAGACCAGACTAAAGAGTTTTGGGGAGAAAAAGAAAAGAATAAGGAGTGTAGAGGTTTTGAATAGGTAAGATCATGAACAGAGTGAGTGAGTAGTGAGTGACTAAAGAGTCAGGGTATGTTTGAGTTGGACAAACTTGAGAGAAATTTGAAGGGCATGAGCCAGGGCTGGGGTGGTGCAGTGAAGAAAGAGCTGTAAGAGGGGTTGAAGAGCTAGGCTAGGCTAGGCTACAAGAAAAACAACTGAAGTGCTGATGTTACAGTGCAGTGGTGCGGCGGTATTATGTTGGGACGCCCAACGTCGTATAGGGCTCAATCAATGACACTGGAATTGTAATCGAAATGAGAGATCTACAGTGAATGGCGGTGGCCTCAAACTTTTGTCAGTAAGGAGACCAGGCAGCTGAATTTGGCTACCAGAAGTAGGGCTCCCATCATTAATTCAGAGCTTGTTCTCAGTCAGAGCTGCAGGAGCACAGGCTGGCAACACTGTTCTTGATGGAGTGACATCCTATCTCCCAAACATGAACAAAGGAAGCCAAACTGTAGTCTCCACTCCAGGGCCCATAAAATGTTATTTGTCACATGCCTCGTAAACAACAGGTGTCAACTACCAGTGAAATGCTTACTCACAGGCCCTTACAAACAACACAGAGAGAGAAAAAAATGGAGAAGTAATAGAAAAGTAAAACATGTAATAATAAATACACAATGAGTAACGATAACTTGGCTATATACATGGGGTACCTGTACTGAGTCAATGTGCATGGATATGAGGTAATTGAGGTAGATATGTACATATAACTAGGAATAAAGTGACAGATAAAACGGTAGCAGCATTGGTGAGGAGTCAAAAGTGCAAAAAGGGCCAATGTCGATTATCCGGGTAGCTAGTTGTTTAACTATTTAACTAACTGTTTAGCAGTTTTATGGCTTGGGGGTAGAAGCTGTTTAGGGTCCCGTAGGTTCCAGACTTTCCATGCAATAGCAGAGCGAATAGTCTATGACTAGGGTGGCTGGAGTCTGACAATTTTTTGGGGACTTCCTTTGACATTGCCTGGTATAGAGGTCCTGGATGGCAGGGAGCCTGGCCCGTGATGTACTGGGCCATACGCACTAGCCTCTGTAGAGCCTTGCGGTCGGATGCCAAGCAGTAGCCATACCAAGCGGTGATGCAGCCAGTCAAGATGCACTCAATAGCGCAGCTGTAAAACTTTGAGGATCTGAGGGCCCATGCCAAATCTTTTCAGCCCCTGGGGGCATTGTAGTTCCCTCTTCACAACTGTGTTGGTGTGTGTGGACCAAGATAGATCCTTAGTAATGTAGACACTACAGCCCAGTCGATGTGGATGGGGGTGTGCTTGGCCCTCCGTTTCCTGTAGTCCACAATCAGCTCCTTGGTCTTGCTGACATCGAGGGAGAGATTGTTGTCCTGGCAGTGTCTCTGACCTCCTCCCTTAAGACTGTCATCGTCATCAATGATCAGGTAACATGACATGGTAATCAAAACGTCACGCCAGGGTAAGCCTACACAAAACACAGCCTAAAAGATGTCAGGAAGTCCAAGATCCAGTTGCAGAGGGAGGTGTTCAGTCCCAGGGTACTTATTTTAGTGATGAGCTTGGAGGGCACTACGGTGTCGAATGCTGAGCAGTAGTCAATGAACAGCATTCTCACATAGTTGTTCCTCTTGTCCAAGTGGGATAGGGCAGTGTGGCGTGCAATAGAGATTGCATCATCTGTGGATCTGTTGGGGCGGTACGCAAATTGGGAGTGGGTGTAGGGGGTCTGGGATAAAGGTGTTGATGTGAGCCATGACCAGCCTTTCAAAGCATTTCATTGCAACAGTTGTGAGTGCTTCGGGGCGATAGTCATTTAGACAAGTTACCTTGGCGTTCAGCATGAGTGCTGATCTGGGATCAGGTCCCACTGTCCATGCAATATTTAAGCAATAAGGCCAGAGGAAGTGTGATATATGCCCAATATACCACAGCTAAGAGCTGTTCTTAGGCACGCTGCAACACAGTGTGCCTGGATACAGCAATTAGCCGTGGTATATTGGCCAAATACCACAAACCCCAGAGGTGCCGTACTGCTATTATCAACTGGTTAGCAACATAATTAGAACAGTTAAAAGTAATTTGTTGTCATACACGTAGTATACGGTCCGATATACCATGGCTTTCAGCCAATCAGGTCTGATATACCATGGCTTTCAGCCAATCAGCATTCAGGACGCGAACCACCTGTTTTATAATATTCATTTTGATCTAAAAGGTCAAACAGATCCTAGATCAGCACTCCTACTCTAAGACACTTTATAAACACATACAGACCCATACAGCATGTAAGGTGAGGTCTACTAGGCTTTGGCAACACCCTCAATCTCTAATGAATTTACGATAGGATTTATATGTTTTTTCTGAGGCGTAGGTCAGGGTAGCCCAAGATGGACCTTAACTAGGCTAAGTGTATGTTATTTTCAGGTAGACTGGCTCTGGCAGCCAAAACAGCCAAATACTCCATCTAAACATGAATGGCGCCGGGGAGTATGGCTAACATTTTATGCGCTCCTAACCAACTGTTATTTTGTTTTTTTTGCATTGTTTGTAACTTATTTTGTACATAATGTTTTTGCAACCGTCTCTTATGACCAAAAATAACTTCTGGACATCAAGAACAGCGATTACTCACCACGAACAGGTAGAAGCTTTTTCCTTTAACCTCTAATGACTCCCCATCCCGCATGAGGGAGCGTAATCATCGCCTGTCACTAATTAGCATAATGCAATGGACATAACTATTCCTAGAAAATATTCCTATTCATGAAAATCACAAATGAAATATATTGAGACACAGCTTAGCATTTTGTTAATCACCCTGTCATCTCAGATTTTCAAAATATGCTTTACAGCCAAAGCTAGACAAGAATTTGTGCAAGTTTATCGATAGCCTAGCATAGCATTTTGTCCAGCTAGCAGCAGGTAACTTGGTCACGGAAATCAGAAAAGCAATCAAATTAAATTGTTTACCTTTGATGAGCTTCGGATGTTTTCACTCACGAGACTCCCAGTTAGATAGCAAATGTTCCTTTTTTCCCAAAATATTATTTTTGTAAGCGAAATAGCTCCGTTTGTTCTTCACGTTTGGCTGAGAAATCGCCCGGAAATTGTAGTCACGAAAACGGCGAAAAATATTCAAAATTAGCTCCCTAATATCGACAGAAACATGGCAAACATTGTTTATAATCAATCCTCAAGGTGTTTTTCAAATATCTATTCGATAATATATCCATCGGGACAATTACTTTTTCAGTAGGACCGATTGGAGTAATGGCTACCTCTGTATTTTACACGAGAATCTCTCTGGGAGCATCAGGTGACCACGTGCGCAATGTAGCCGCTTACGGGTATTCTTCAACATAAATGCGTAAAACTACGTCACAATGCTGTAGACACCTTCGGGAATACGGAGAAAGAGTAATCTGGTTGATAGCCCATTCACTGCTCAATAGGGACGCATAGGAACGCAGCGGTTTCAAAACATGAGGAACTTCCGGATTGGATTTTTCTCAGGCTTTCTCCTGCAACATCAGTTCTGTTATACTCACAGACAATATTTTTACAGTTTTGGAAACCTTAGAGTGTTTTCTATCCTAAGCTGTCAATTATATGCATATTCTAGCATCTTGTCCTGACAAAATATTCTGTTTACTACGGGAATGTTTTTTTTTCTTCAAAAAATGAAAATACTGCCCCCTAGTCACAACAGGTTTTAATGAGTCCGACATGAAGGATATACTGCTTTCCCGGGAACAGGCTCAAATCCCAGTCATTTTTTGTGAAGAGAAGACAGAGAAAAAGGGGGTAAAGGTCAGGCTGCTTTCTGAGAATTCGTAGGCGAGCGAGTAAACCCCCACTAGCATCCGTTCTATTGGCCAACGTGCAATCATTGGAAACTAAAAATCAATGACTGTAATATCTTATGTTTGGCTGAATGACGACATGAATAACATACAGCTGTGGGGTTTTACACTGTATCGGCAGGATAGAACAGCAGCCTCTGGTAAGACCTGGGCTGGAGGTCTATGTATATTTATAAACAACAGCTGGTGCACAATATCTAAGGAAGTCTCAAGGTTTTGCTCGCCTGAGTTAGAGTATCTCATGATAAGCAGTAGACCACACTATCTACCTAGAGAGTTTTCATCTGTATTTTCCGTAGCTATCTACATACCATCACAGACCGATGCTGGCACTAAGACTCACTCAATGAGCTGTACACCGCCATAAGCAAACAGGAAAATGCTCATCCAGAGGAGGCGCTCCTAGTGGCCGGGGACTTTAATGCAGGGAAACTTAAATCTGTTTTACCTCATTTCTAAATGTTAAATGTGCTGGCAAAGCGTCAATACAGGACTAAGATTGAATCATACTACACCAGCACCGACACTCGCCGGATGTGGCAGGGCTTGCAAACTATTACAGACTACAAAGGGAAGCACAGGTGAGAGCTGCTCAGTGACACAAGCCTAGCAGATGAGCTAAATTACTTCCATTCTTGCTTCGAGGCAAGTAACACTGAAACATGCATGACAGCATCAGCTGTGCCGTACGAATGCGCGATCATGCCCTCCGCAGCTGATGTAAATAAGACCTTTAAACAGGTCAACATTCACAAGGCCGCAGGACAAGACAGATTATCAGGATATGTACTCCGAGCATGCGCTGACCAACTGGCAAGTGTCTTCACTGACATTTTCAACCTCTCCCTGTCTGAGTCTGCAATACCAACATGTTTCAAGCAGACCACCATAGACCAACATAGGTTGTTATGAAAACTTGAAATCAGCCCTAATTAATAGGCCATGACGATTAATTGGTCGACCTCTAGCCAGGATAACAACCTCTCCCTCAACGTGATCAAGACAAAGGAGATGATTGTGGACTACAGGAAAAGGAGGACCGAGCACACCCCCATTCTCATCGACGGGGCTGTAGTGGAGCAGGTTGAGAGCTTCAAGTTCCTTGGTGTCCATTTCACCAACAAACTAACATGGTCTAAGCACACCAAAACAGTCGTGAAGAGGGCACGACCAAACCTATTCCCCCTCAGGAGACTGAAAAGATTTGGCATGGGTCCTCAGACCCTCAAAAGGTTCTGCAGCTGCACCATCCAGAACATATGACTGGTTGCATAACTGCCTGGTATGGCAACTGCTTGGACTCTGACCGCAAGGCACTACAGAGGGTATTGCGTACGGCCCAGTACATCACTGGGGGGCTTCTAAACAGCTTCTACCCCCAAGCCATAAGACTCCTGAACAGATAATCAAATGGCTACCCAGACTATTTCCTTTGCCCCCCTTTACTCAACTGCCACTCTCTGTTATTATCTATGCATAGTCACTTTAATAACTCTACCTACATGTCCATATTACCTCAATTACCCCGCACATTGACTCTGTACCAGTACCCCCTGTGGATAGCCTTGCTATTATTATTTTACTACTGCTCTTTATTTATGTGTTACTTGTATTTCTTTAAACTGCATTGTTGGTTAAGGGATTGTAAGTTAGACCTTACAGTGAAATGCTTACCTGTTGTATTTGGCGCATGTAACAAATACAATTTGATTTGACTCTCATTTGCAATACAGTTCTCGTGACATTAAGCCCAATTACTTTCATATCACATCAAAATAATTACACAGACGCAAAATAGACACACTGTAATTTGTTTTAACCGGCTTTATCACAGTTGATTTAGTTTTCAGTGACTATTAGGTATCGAGAATACCATACATGTGTAAACACAGGTAGTCCCTCTTTCTTCCAAACACGCGCTATAACGCGGATATATGGCGGTGTGGGAACACTAACCATATAAAAAAAAGGTGTAACGTTTTTAAAAAACATTTTCTCGCTGATATGAACGATAAGACCGAGCGTCGGGGCTCTTAACAAAACCCCGCAAGGTAGAAGACGCTTCGACCAACGACTAGTGTAATGTAATGCAACTTCGAGTTAGAAGTAGACTTCTCACAAATCCACACAGCCAGTTTGTCTCAACAGTCACAGTTCACACTACAATATGCTTTACGTATACAGTTCAAATACCTAGTCAGTTAGGTTCACTGGACACTTTAATTACACTGTCAGAAAAAATTACAGGGTCTCAAGGTCCAAAATAAAAGGCATAACGTTACAGTAATACGGTCCAAAATCAAAACCAATATAGCCACCCATATGTAGTTAACGTTAGCCACGACACTCAGAACGTGGCACATAACTAAAACACTCAAAACAGTGGTGGGGATGTCCCCGTACATATGGACACGCCGTCATCTTCGCAAGTAAATATTCAGCAAAACCGGAAAAAAGCAGACTCGAAATCAATGTAACGTTACCTATTCATCTGATGTTGTCAACACTTTGGTTCACTGCCTTGCGTTAGCAATACATTTGAGCTGTACAGATACTAGCGAACGCATAACCTTTGCCCATAATAGCTGGCTAGCAAACTTAACGTTAGTAGCTAGCCAGCTGCTGCTAACTGGAAGTCTTTATCGAGTGGAAATGATCAACATTATAGCTACCTGGTTCAGGTAGCCCGGGGTCGTAAGCGCCTGCTAGAAGCAGCTGGCATGTAGCTCGCTAGCGGTTGGATGACTTTTGTGGAGCTAATGTTCCCCGACATTCACACAATTACAAGGATTAACTCCCAAATTCGTTGAAGTGAAACAGGAAGAAAGTGCTTCTAGCCAGTGATAACAACCTCTCCCTCAACGTGATCAAGACAAAGGAGATGATTGTGGACTACAGGAAAAGGAGGACCGAGCACACCCCCTAGCCGGACAGTTTCAATAGCGGTTGTGGGTGCACGTACATTTCGAATCATTGCTAGTTGAAGAGGTTGAATGCATACACACGCATGAAAGTTTTTTAATCAGTTTTGCATTTTATTTCCAAGGAAGTGGCGTCCTCTGGTGGACACGAATAAAACGATGGGGAATAATTATTAAAGCGTCCCCAACAACTTCAATGTATTACATGCTATCAATTACATTGCAAATCAACATCAAACCTCGTAAACCAATTTGTTTATCCGGAATGTATCTGCCACTATTTGATTGTAGCAGTAAAACATAGAACTGTAAAGGATGATTATGACATGTATATCGCCATCATACGCACTGTATGATAGCGATATACATGTGATAATCATCCTTTACAGTTCATTAAGTATTCATACCCCTTGACTTATTCCTTCCATATTTTATTTTTACAGCCTGAATTCAACATTTATTAAATTGATTTGTTTCTCCTCATCTACACACAATACCCCATAATGACAAAGTGAAAACATGTTTTGAGAAATTTTAGCATTTACCAAAATATCTAATTTATTTAAGTATTCACACGCCCTGAGTCAATACTTTGTAGAAGCATCTTTGGCAGCGATTACAGCTGTGAATCTTTCTGGGTAAATCTCTAAGAGCTTTACACACTTTACAACATGTGCCTATTATTATTTTCAAAATTCTTCAAGCTCTGTCAAATTGGTTGTTGATCATTACTAGACAACCATTTTGAGGTCTTGCCATAGATTGTCAAGTAGATTTAAGTCAAATCTATTACTTGGCCACATTTACTGTCACCTTGGTAAGCACCTCCAGTGTAGATTTGGCCTTGTGTTTTAGGTTATTGTTCTGCTGAAGGTGAATTCATCTCCCAGTGTCTGGTGGAAAGCTGACTGAACCAGGATTTCCGTTAGGATTTGGCCTGTGCTTAGCTCCATTCCGCTTATTTTTTATCCTGAAAAACTCCCCTGTCCTTTACAATTGTAAGCATACCCGTAACATGATGCAACCACCATTATTCTGGGAAATATTGAGAGTGGTAATGGAGAGAGGTATTTTCCCCCAAACATATATTTGTATTCAGGTCAAAAAGTTAATGCTTTGCCACATTTTCTACAGTATTGCTTTAGTGCCTGGTTGCAAACAGGATGCATGTTTTGGATGTCACAAAGTGCTTCTACATCTGCATTACTTGCTGTTTGGGGTTTTAAGCTGGCTTTCTGTATAAGCACTTTGTGACATCTCTTGTAAAAAGGGCTTTATAAATATAATTGATTGATTTGGAATATTTTGTATTCTGTACATGCTTCCTTCTTTTCACTGTCAAGTAGGTTAGTATTTTGGAGTAACTACAATGTTGTTGATCACATCCTCAGTTTTTCTCCTATCACAGCCATTAAACTTTGTAACTGTTTTAAAGTCACCATTGGGCTCATGGTGAAATCACTGAGTGGTTTCCTTCCTCTCTGGCAATGGAGTTAGGAAGGACGCCTGTATATTTGTAGTTACTGGGTGTATAATTAATAGCTTCATGCTCAAGGGGATATTCAATGTCTGCTTTTTAAATGTTTTACCCATCTACCAATACTGTAGGTGCCTTTCCCTGCCCGACTGAGGGACGTTACAGATAATTGTATGTGGGGTACTGAGATGAGGTAGTCATTCAACAATCATGTTAAACACTATTGCACACAGAGTAAGTCCATGCAAACTTTTGTGACTTGTTTAAGCACATTTTTACTCCTGAAATTTAGGCTTGCCATAACAAAGGGGTTGAATACTTATTGACTCAAGACACTTCAGCTTTTCATTTTTTATTAATTTGTCAAATTTGAGAAACATAATTCCACTTTGACATTGTGTGTAGCCAATGACAAAACCTCTCAATTTAATCCGCTTTAAATGAATTCTGTAAACACAACAAAATGTGGAGGAAAAAGTCAAGGGGTGTGAATACTTTCTGAAGGCACTGTATGCAGTGTTTCTAAGTGACCCTGAACGTATATGTGTGGTCTGGATAGTTTTCCCCTTGATCTCCTATGTCACCACAGTTGGAGAGTTGGTGGTGACTTTTCTCCAACTGCAAAGGGGGATAAACCGATTGGTGTATAAGTCATCATAGCCAACTATAACAGAGGATGTCAATGTACTGAACATAATTTGGCTGCAAGCACTCACCCTCTTTCACATTCTCACCCGCTTTCACATTCTCTATTTGGCTTGCTTTTGTGTCAGGAATTCTGAGTTGGTGTAAACTATGAAGTAAAAGAGAGATGGTTTCTAAGATATTTATGGTCTATCTATTGTTTAGATAAACCTTGTTTCCAATATTTATTAAGGGTCATTGTTAAATTGCTTCATTACTGCCATGAATATCACGGAAACACTGTAAAAAAGGTATAGTATTCTCAGTAAATCAGGTGATGCAACCGTGAGTAATGTTGAGTATGACGCCCTAAAATGTAAGCCTAATGCAAGGAGGGTTACTAGATACCCCAGCCTTCAATACCCATAGCAACTACGTGAGATAATTAAAAAGCAAAACTTCTGATGGAGTAAAATAAAATGTGTAGAAAATAAAGAAAAACTCAAAAACCATGGCACAGTTTAGTCATGTTTCTTATAGCATGAATACAAAAGGTATCTTGTGCCAAGTTTGAGTACACTGAATTCAAAGTAATACAAACTCTCATCCATTTGTATATTGGTTACGTGTTAATTTAAGACATCTCATTAATTGAAAATATCCTGAACCAACTGGTCAAACCCTCCACTGACACAGACATTAACCACAGTCAAAGTGAAAAGCTGATCAGTGCTGACATTTCCATGATTTATCTGGATCCTGACAGATTGTGGTTGGGTGAACACGCGGTAAAGTCGCATATACAGTTGAAGTCGGAAGTTTACATACCCTTTAGTCAAATTCATTTAAACTCAGTTTATCACAATTCCTGACATTTAATCATAGTAAAAATTCCCTGTCTTAGGTCAGTTAGGATCACCACTTTATTTTAAGAATATGAAATGACAGAATAATTGTAGAGATAATTATTTTTTAAGCTTTTGTTTTATTCATCACATTCTCAGTGGGTAAGAAGTTTACATACATTTAGTATTTGGTAGCATTGCCTTTAAATTGTTTAACTTGGGTCAAATGTTTTGGGGAGCCTTCCACAAGCTTCCCACAATAAGTTCGGTGAATTTTTGCCCATTCCCCCTGACAAAGCTGTTATAACTGAGTCAGGTTTGTAGGCCTCCTTGATTGCACAAGCTTTCTCAGTTCTGCCCACAAATTCTTTATAGGATTGAGGTCAGGGTTTTGTGATGGCCACTCCAATACCTTGACTTTGTTGTCCTTAAGCCATTTTGCCACAACTTTGGAAGTATGCTTGGGGTCATTGTCCATTTGGAAGACCCATTTGCGACCAATCTTTAACTTCCTGACTGAGGTCTTGAGTTGTTGCTTCAATATATCCATATCATTTTCCTGTCTCATGATGCCATCTATTTTGTGAAGTGCACCAGTCCCTCCTGCAGCAAAGCACCCCCACAACATGATGCTGCCACCCCCTTGCTTCACGGTTGGGATGGTGTTCTTTGGCTTGCAAGCCTCCCCCTTTTTCCTCCAAACATAACAATGGTCATTATGGCCAAACAGTTCTATTTTTGTTTCATCAGACCAGGACATATCTCCAAAAAGTACAAAATTTGCACCCATGTGCAGTTGCAAACCGTAATCTGGCTTTTTTATGGCGGTTTTGGAGTAGTGGCTTCTTCCTTGCTTAGCGGCCTTTCAGGATACGTTGATAAAGGACTCGTTTTACTGTGGATATATACTTTTGTACCGGTTTACTCCAGCATCTTCACATGGTCCTTCGCTGTTGTTCTGGGATTGATTTGCACTTTTCGCACTAAAGTGCGTTCATCTCTAGGAGACAGAACATGTCTCCTTCCTGAGTGGTATGACGGCTGCGTGGTACCATGGTGTTTATACTTGCGTGCTATTGTTTGTACAGATGAACGTGGTACCTTCAGGAGTTTGGAAATTGCTCCCAAGGATGAACCAGACTTGTGGAGGTCTACAATGTTTTTCCTGAGGTCTTGGCTGATTTCTTTCGATTTTCCCATGATGTCAAGCAAAGAGTCACTGAGTTTGAAGGTAGGCCTTGAAATACATCCACAGGTAAACCTCCAATTGACTCAAATGATGTCAATTAGCCTATCAGAAGCTTCTAAAGCCATGATGGAATTTTCTGGAATTTTCCAAGCTGTTTAAAGGCACAGTCAACTTAGTCTATGTAAACTTCTGACCCACTGGAATTGTGATACAGTGAATTATAAGTGAAATAATCTGTCTGTAAACAATTGTTGGAAAAATGACTTGTGTCATGCACAAAGTAGATGTCCTAACCGACTTTCCAAAACGATAGTTTGTTAACAAGAAATTTGTGGAGTGGTTGAAAAGCGAGTTTTAATGACTCCAACCTAAATGTATGTAAACTTCCGACTTCAACTGTATGCCTCTATCCATGTCTGTTGATATGAAATAGGAAAACATTCCAGGCATTGTGTTTTGAAATTGAATAAAACCGATCCATTCAACAGCCCTGAATATAGGCTCGGCATTGTCAATAGTAGAGGAAAACCTTTAAAGAAGGTAAGCTTGACCTCCTTTCATCATCCGCCGTTGATGGAAACCCCCTGGAATAGACAAATACATGCATTTTATAGGCATTTGAAAGCCACTGCTATTTAACAGAGAACAGATCAGTTCCTAAAATATTTTACATATCGGTGTGTAAAATAAATGGGGACAGAAAAGTAGATATTTCTTGAGTTAAATAAAGTGAATACTAGTTTGGGTGAGGGCAGTGCATAGGTGATTCCACGAAGTCCAGACACTGTGAGAAGAAGAGTGTAGCTTAGAACCCTTGCTCACCAGTTACAGAGATCCGTATCTATCAGTATTAGCAGCCACCTGGTACCTGTATCATGACACCATCAGAAGTGGTATATACAGTGCCTTGCGAAAGTATTCGGCCCCCTTGAACTTTGCGACCTTTTGCCACATTTCAGGCTTCAAACATAAAGATATAAAACTGTATTTTTTTGTGAAAAATCAACAACAAGTGGGACACATTCATGAAGTGGAATGACATTTATTGGATATTTCAAACTTTTTTAACAAATCAAAAACTGAAAAATTGGGCATGCAAAATTATTCAGCCCCCTTAAGTTAATACTTTGTAGCGCCACCTTTTGCTGCGATTACAGCTGTAAGTCGCTTGGGGTATGTCTCTATCAGTTTTGCACATCGAGAGACTGACATTTTTTCCCATTCCTCCTTGCAAAACAGCTCGAGCTCAGTGAGGTTGGATGGAGAGCATTTGTGAACAGCAGTTTTCAGTTCTTTCCACAGATTCTCGATTGGATTCAGGTCTGGACTTTGACTTGGCCATTCTAACACCTGGATATGTTTATTT
This sequence comes from Oncorhynchus tshawytscha, assembly GCF_018296145.1. Taxonomy (NCBI): domain Eukaryota; kingdom Metazoa; phylum Chordata; class Actinopteri; order Salmoniformes; family Salmonidae; genus Oncorhynchus; species Oncorhynchus tshawytscha. The sequence continues at coordinate 1,718,119 of NC_056445.1, forward strand.
TTGAACCATTCCATTGTAGATTTTGCTTTATGTTTTGGATCATTGTCTTGTTGGAAGACAAATCTCCGTCCCAGTCTCAGGTCTTTTGCAGACTCCATCAGGTTTTCTTCCAGAATGGTCCTGTATTTGGCTCCATCCATCTTCCCATCAATTTTAACCATCTTCCATGTCCCTGCTGAAGAAAAGCAGGCCCAAACCATGATGCTGCCACCACCATGTTTGACAGTGGGGATGGTGTGTTCAGGGTGATGAGCTGTGTTGCTTTTACGCCACACATAACGTTTTGCATTGTTGCCAAAAAGTTCAATTTTGGTTTCATCTGACCAGAGCACCTTCTTCCACATGTTTGGTGTGTCTCCCAGGTGGCTTGTGGCAAACATTAAACGACACTTTTTATGGATATCTTTAAGAAATGTCTTTCTTCTTGCCACTCTTCCATAAAGGCCAGATTTGTGCAATATACGACTGATTGTTGTCCTATGGACAGAGTCTCCCACCTCAGCTGTAGATCTCTGCAGTTCATCCAGAGTGATCATGGGCCTCTTGGCTGCATCTCTGATCAGTCTTCTCCTTGTATGAGCTGAAAGTTTAGAGGGACGGCCAGGTCTTGGTAGATTTGCAGTGGTCTGATACTCCTTCCATTTCAATATTATCGCTTGCACAGTGCTCCTTGGGATGTTTAAAGCGTGGGAAATCTTTTTGTATCCAAATCCGGCTTTAAACTTCTTCACAACAGTATCTCGGACCTGCCTGGTGTGTTCCTTGTTCTTCATGATGCTCTCTGCGCTTTTAACGGACCTCTGAGACTATCACAGTGCAGGTGCATTTATACGGAGACTTGATTACACACAGGTGGATTGTATTTATCATCATTAGTCATTTAGGTCAACATTGGATCATTCAGAGATCCTCACTGAACTTCTGGAGAGAGTTTGCTGCACTGAAAGTAAAGGGGCTGAATAATTTTGCACGCCCAATTTTTCAGTTTTTGATTTGTTAAAAAAGTTTGAAATATCCAATAAATGTTGTTCCACTTCATGATTGTGTCCCACTTGTTGTTGATTCTTCACAAAAAAATACAGTTTTATATCTTTATGTTTGAAGCCTGAAATGTGGCAAAAGGTCGCAAAGTTCAAGGGGGCCGAATACTTTCGCAAGGCACTGTAAACATTAAACATTTAACTTACCCACACTGGATGGCACTACAGAACCTGTTCTTTCCTTGTTGCTGAAAAAGCTAAAACAAATTTGGTTTTGTTTGTAATTACAGTAATGCCATTCATCTAATCCCAACACTGATGAGAGCACAACACCAAATACATTAGGATGAGTATTCAAGGAAACAGACTCGACTGCCAGTGGCACCTCTCAATGACAACAATATATATTTATGGATACATATTTTAAACAAATGTATCAGGCTTTCCTTTTAGTGCAGAATAGAATACCTAGCCTGGTCCATAGTGCATGTGCTCTGTAGCCAACTTTTCTATTGTATCTATGTTTGTCATGCCATACATTTGGCATGCGAACACAGAGGCGTTGGCTAAAGCACAAACAGACTGGACCACAAGGCTACAGAATACCTAATACCACTAATACACTTACCACATTTGTGGATCAAAGATTTTATTCTCTTAATTTATTGTGTCTATAACAAATACAAGAGGTGACAAGGATTTTCACGGATGTTTACTGCGTCATCAATATATTCTAATTTTGCACCAAATGACCTGCAACCAAAGAGATAAAGGGTGTTCACTGAACTGACCCAGTAAGAGCAAAACTTTTAGTCATTGTACTTACCATTTTTTAAAATTTGCAGCAAAGACACAAGGAAATTGCAATCGTAAGAGACACCAGTGATGTCACAGTGAGAATGACCACTGGCTGTTTGGGGAACTCAGCCAGGAAAGGAGCTGGAACAGGTAACACAAACATGTTTAATCAAAAAGTAAATTACAGTGATTGCTTCCTGGTATGAAACATTAGGCACATTTTCTGAAGGAAGGGACTGGACTTACTCAACATGTACTTTGAAACACCAACAGATTGTAAACTAAGATTGTCATTAAGAACAGGAAATGTTGGGTTTTCAGAAGTCTGGCAGAAACGTCTAGCCGCAGCTGATATGTCGTTGGTTCAGAATCAAGTATTTTGGGGGAAATTTAATTAATTGATACCGATTCCATAGCACCAAGATGATTGTGGTGCACCAGAAGTGCAACCTCTTCAATTAGTTACTAAAATGAATGTCAACTGTATGAAATGTGCAGATAATTGGAAAACAACCAGTACAGTTCCTATATGGTCTGTTAATCACTCATAAGGTGTATATTGTCTAAACATGAGTCAGCTTCCCTAGCCCAGATCAACCCTAGTCCTGGACTAAAAAAAGACTGCTAAATAGAGAGTTTCTATTGAAAGTGCTATATCCAGGATTATTTACTCTAATTACAGGAAACCATGCACCAAAACCTTCAGGTTAAAATAAATAGTGATATGTGGTCAGATGGTCTTTCTTACCTCTGGCTGGGTCTGGGTCCATCTTGGTATCCATGCCTGTCTGATCAAAGTGACAGCAAAAAGGAGCCGAACACACTTCCTCTCTAACACAGAACTCCACGCTACATCCGCCATCCACTACACAGCTGTCTCTCTCAGGTACTTCATCAACTGTATGTGTACCTGCCTACTTTGATTTACCAAAGGACCTGCAAGTTGATCACTGCACCTGTAGGCTATATAACTCCCTGCACTTTTATTCAAACACACTGTTGTGGGGTTTACCTAGAGGTTGTAGTGCATTCCCCCACATCTCATTAGAAATGTAGTGTGGGATCTGCCTTTAACATCATTTTCAATTCCAGTCTGTCCACCATACCATTTTTGTAGTTGTCCAGATGAATAACGCGTTGCGTTCAGCAGGACACAGCGTTGTGCGACGTTCAGATGGAAATACAGCATGTACAACAAACATTGTGTCAGATCGATTCATGACATTTGTATCTGCAACATTCCACAACGTTTGCCTATTTATGTGGCCCTGGTATTATGCATAGAAGTGTGTAGTTGGTGAGCGTTTCACATGGGGTAGGCCTATATTCACCATAGGTTTATTCAAAGGGTTGAAACTAGCAGAACATGACAAATGACTTCTCATGCAAAATATCAATGTCAGACATTTTCATCTAACATGGTCGCAGATTGTTTTGTGCTCTTGCCAATGCCAACTCCATTGCTGTGTTATGACAGCACATACTGGCACTCAGGCTAATTTCTGAAATATTTTACACAAAAAAAAAAACATTAGGGATGCATTTTACAGAACATTGTAGACAGGAATAAAAATAAATATTGCAAGAGAAATGTATTTTTGGTAATACCTTCTGGACATCCATAGGATCCTTTCGGGCAGCCATTCAGTCAGACAGAATATATCAAATATTAACATGAACATCTCAGGATGGTCCTCATTCAGACATTATCACGAACACAATGACATTATGCATGATAATCCATGTGGGTTATTGGACAGTCAGCAGACAATGAAATATGCTGTACTTGACACACCAAAATGTGTTTAGTGAAGATTTATTGACAAATGTGGTCAACCCAATGGCCTAATACTTTGAACTTTTAGTTTTACAAGATAGTTTCCCAAAGGACTATATGTGAAATTAATATTAATGCTGGAAAGTTTGATACTTGTTCTTTCATCAGGAATTTTTTTTTTCAGTTGAAAGTCAGAAGTTTACATACACCTTAGCCAAATAGTTCCTGACATTTAATCCTAGTAATAGTTCCCTGTCTTCGGTCAGTTAGGATCACCACTTTATTTTAAGAATGTGAAATGTCAAAATAATAGTAAAGAGAATTATTTATTTCAGCTTTTATTTATTTCATCACATTCCCAGTGGGTTCGAAGTTTACATACACTCAATTAGTATTCGGTAGCATTGCCTTTAAATTGTTTAACTTGGGTCAAATGTTTCGGGTAGCTTTCCACAAGCTTCCCACAATAAGTTGGGTGAATTTTGGCCCATTCCTCCTGACAGAGCTGGTGTAACTGAGTCAGGTTTGTAGGCCTTCTTGCTCGCACACGCTTTTTCAGTTCTGCCCACAAAATTTCTATAGGCTTGAGGTCAGGGTTTTGTGATGGCCACTCCAATACCTTGACTTTATTGTCCTTAAGCCATTTTGCCACAACTTTGGAAGTATGCTTGGGTTTATTGTCCATTTGGAAGACCCATTTGCAACCAAGATTTAACTTCCTGACTGATGTCTTGAGATGTTGCTTCAATATATGCACGTCATTTTCATACCTCATGATGCCATCTATTTTGTGAAGTGCACCAGTCCCTCCTGCAGCAAAGCACCTCCATAACATGATGCTGCCACCCCCGTGCTTCACGGTTGGGATGGTGTTCTTTGGCTTGCAAGCATCCCCCTTTTTCCTCCAAACATAACGATGGTCATTATGGCCAAACAGTTCTATTTTTGTTTCATTAGACCAGGACATATCTCCAAAAAGTATGACCTCTGCCCCCATGTGCAGTTGCAAACCGTAGTCTGGCTTTTTTATGGCGGTTTTGGAGTAGTGGTTTCTTCCTTGCTGTGCGGCCTTTCAGGTTATGTCGATATGGGACTCATTTTACTGTGGATAAAGATACTTTTGTACCTGTTTCCTCCAGCATCTTCACAAGGTCCTTTGCTGTTGTTCTGGGATTGATTTGTAATTTTTGCAGCAAAGTACGTTCATCTCTAGGAGACAGAACGTGTCTACTTCCTGAGCAGTATGGCGGCTGCCTGGTCCCAGTGTTTATATTTGCGTACTATTGGTTGTACAGATGAACGTGGTACCTTCAGGCATTTGGAAATTGCTCCCAAGGATGAACCAGACTTGTGGAGGTCTACAGTTATTTTGCTGAGGTCTTTGCTGATTTCCCCATGATGTCAAGCAAAGAGGCACTGAGTTTGAAGGTAGGCCTTGAAATACACCCCCAGGTACACCTCCAATTGACTCAAATTATGTCAATCAGAAGCTTTTAAAGCCATGGCATAATTTTCTGGAATTTTCCAAGCTATTTAAAAAGGCACAGTCAACTTAGTGTATGTAAACTTCTGACCCACTGGAATTGTGATACAGTGAATTAAATCATGTCTGTAAACAATTGTTGGAAAAATTACTTGTAGATGTCCTAACCGACTTGCCAAAACTATAGCTTGTGAACAAGACATTTGTGGTGATTGAAAAATGAATCAATGACCCCAACCTAAGTATATGTAAACTTCAACTGTATATACTTTTCATGTAAGTAGTAACAGAAAATTCAATAATTTTATTTTAAGTGTTCAAAATACCAAAACCTGTGTGCGTATATTTATACAGCCCCATCTACCCTCTGCAAAACAAACAGCCAATTTATAACTAATATTGGGTGCTTCAATCAAAATAAAAGCAAAAGTTCTTGCTCAGGGGCATATTCATTACACCGATTCTGTTGCAAAACATTTCTTAAACAGAAGCAAACAATACAGGACCCACCTAAAATTTGTCCAATAGAAACAATAATTTTGTCATAATGAATACACACGGGGTAGTGTTGAGGAACTAGGCTCTCTGCATGCGATGCCTGGGGATGAGAGACCTAGTTGTTTCTGATGTATGCAGAAAGACACTTGCGAACAGAACTTCTAGGGAATAATAAAGAATAACTTAGAAATGGCCTGAACCTGGATATGTATGCATGTTCCTTACAGCGTTCTTTTTCAAAGCAATGCCTGCCCCGTTCCATTAAATTTAAATGTTTTTATTCCATGTTCACATTGGTTCATGTGTTCTCAGAGAACTACTTCATTGCCTTGACTCATTCACCCATCCCACTAAAACACATTCATAATAAATTTATGTAAGATTATACATTTTATTGCCATAAACAGTGTAGGAAAATGAACAAAAAAATGAATAAAAACAGCAGATCTTTCTATAGTACAGTAAGAACAAGGTATCACTAAATTTCATAACCAGTAAAATGTAAATAAAAATGGTAGCGCAACAAATTCTCAAAAGCATCCTACACCATCTACTGGTAGGCAGACTAGATTTAGCCAGTCTCCATGGGACAAATGAGCAGATTTTTTTTTTTTTTTTTCAGTTAACAGTTTCCTATGTTAAAGTTGTATATTTTGCAGTGTTTAGGTGATACATTTTTTTATTGATAAAATGCATATAACTAGCAAGCTGTGGAAGTAGAAAGTTGCCAGACAAAGACCGTTGCAATAACCCATGTTTCTGATTTAATCTAGTGAGCGCTTCAGCTTCTCCTCGCATCGCTCCATTATTGCAGGAAGCCATTTTTTCCTGGATTGAACAGACTAAGATCAAAAATCTTTCAAAATCAGGTTCCAGAATTACACATTGAGACAACATTAAGGATTCAGTTCTCTTGGCAATGTTATCATTTAATATTTAAGACAGTGGAAATTTGAAGCTGAAATGATAATCATTTCACAAATAGAGCAGAAATTTAGGAGGAAAATGTATAAAAGACACCAAAGGAACAGCTTTTTACAGCTGTATATGTCTAAAACTGCAAATCATTTGGTGAACACAACGGATGCCTTGGGAAAGGTAAGAGAAAATTACACAGCAAAGTCCTTACCCAAAGGCAACAGAACCAAACTGAAGCCACTGTCCAGAGTTCCTTTTGATGTGTGTGGGGTACGGGTCAGGTTGACATAGGCCTGGCCCCTGCCCCTCACAGCAGCCTTGGGTCCAACTGCTCTTTTTTTCCAATTAGATGAAGGCCTGCTTTGTGTTAGCGAGCAGAAAGAGGAACCCAGCGCCTGACTCCCCAGCGAGCTCTTTGGGAGAAGTCTTTGAAAGATTTTTGGTAAACAAAGCCAGTAGATCCAGAGTAGACTTCCAGAATAATGCAGCCACGTGGATATATCTATTCCTTTTCTGCCTCTTTTTCAAGCTTTGAGAATGGGAAACAAAAAAACATTATGGTTAGACAGGTTCAATGCCAGAGGAAATGTTAAATAATTTAATTAGAGAAATTATAAAATAGTTTAAAGAACTTCTACACTACAACTGGATAGTTAAGCAGATACAATGACCTTAAAAGCTCCACTAATGAAATGTTTTCTTTTTTTGCACTGGTCCCAAACTGAACACTGACCATACGGCTGAACAATAGGGGCTAAACCGAAACAAAAGCAGCACATTTCTGACCAAGCTTTCTTGTTGGTGTCTGTGGGAGGGGAGCATATTCTCTTAAAACAATGGTGTTGTGTTGACCAACTGAGATGATAAAACCTTCATGACCCCCCCTCCAGAAGCTCAGCCACAACTGCCATGAACCAAACCATCAGAGCAAACCGTTCTATTCTAACAATTCATGTTATACTGACTTTGTAAATGGGGGCAGAATTCTAGTAGGGATCCATGCTTATCCACTTCAGAGTTAGGGTCGAGAGACACTTCAATTCCAACAGAGGGTTGAATATAGTAGTTAATTACACTATTAAATAACCTTTGAAAAGTTGTTACTTTTCAGCTCAATTGTATTAATCTTTAACTGCAAACAACATGAATGGACCTTCTCCCAACAGAACTACAGACAAAGCAGGCACTAATCACAGGGTAGCAGAGGTGTACATAAAAACTATGTTAACAGTTTGACATGCATTCACAAGCTGCTCTTTGGGTCTTGGTGTGCAGGTGTTGTATTATTTTTCCAAGAGTGTGTGTGTTCTCATCTTGTTTTTATTCTGTCTCAATGAAATACTTAACTCAAACTGAACTCAGAGGGATTTGTTCAGTTCGTCATCTCCAACAGACAGGGATACTAACAGAAGGCGTTAATGTATCCCATTGGCATCGTTTCATTTTTCTACACCGTCCCTGCCCTCCCATGCTCTCAGGCCTGGTCAATATCTTAAGGTTTGTCTTTGGGAATTACCTCCTCCCTGGGCTTGGCTCCGCCAAATATGGCAGAGTTGGGGTTGGCGACTTGGTTCAGTGGGGCAGCCACCGTACGTGGCTTCAGCTGAAGCCGTGGTCTCTGCGCCCTCTCCTCTGCAGAAAGCGAAGGGAAAAAAAGACAAACATGATTAACAAGTCAAGTCAAATGTTATGTCAACAAGGTGGCCACTGGTTCAGGATTTTTCAGTGTATTAACCTTTTTGGGATTGGCGGGCAGCACTTTCACTTTTGGATGAATAGTGTGCCCAGAGTGAACTGCCTCCTACTCTGTCCCAGATGCTAATATATGCATATTAATATTAGTATTGGGTAGAAAACACACTGAAGTTTCTAAAACTGTTTGAATGATGTCTGTGAGTATAACAGAACTCATATGGCAGGCGAAAACCTGAGAAAAATCCAACCAGGAAGTGAGTGGGACATTGAGGTTTGTAGTTTTTCAAAGCTTGGCCTACCAAGAGATATGGATACAGTTGCACTTCCTACGGCTTCCACTAGATGTCAACCGTCTTTAGAAACTTGAATGAGGCTTCTACTATAAAGGAGGGGCTCATGAGACCTCTGAGTCAGTGGTCTGGCAGAGTGCCTTGGTCTCATGACGCGCGCTCCTGACAGAGGTACCTCTCGTTCCAGTGCTTTTCTTCAGACAAAGGAATTCTCCGGTTGGAACATTATTGATGTTTTATGTTAAAACATTGATTCCATACATCGTTTGACATGTTTCTAAAAGGACTATAACGGAACCTTTCGAGTTTTTGTCTGGATGAAGTGCCTGTGCCTCATGAAGATGGATTACTGGGCTGAACACATGGAACAAATCAGTCATTTATTATCAAACTGGGATTCCTGGGAATGCCTTCTGATGAAGATCAAAGGTAAGTGAATATTTATGGTGCAATTTCTAACTTCTGTTGACTCCAAAACGGCAGATATTCCTCTGGCTGTTTTGGGTTCTGAGCGCCGTTCTCAGATTATGCTTTTTCCGTAAAGTTTTTTTGAAATCTGACACAGCGGTTGCATTAAGGAGAAGTCTATCTTTTATCAATGTTTATTATGAGTATTTCTTCAAAATCACCGGATATTTTGGAATCAAAACATTACTGCACGTAACGCGACAATGTAAACTGAGATTTTTGGATATAAATATGCACATTATCGAACAAAACATCTATTGTGTAACATGATATCCTATGAGTGTCATCTGATGAAGATCAAAGGTTAGTGATTAATTTGATATTTCTGCTTTTTGGGACTCCTATCTTTGGCTGGAAAAATGGCTGTGTTTTTTAAAAACTTGGCTATGATATGTTGTGCTTTCGCTGTAAAGCATTTTTGAAAATCGGACACGATGGGTAGATTAAGATGTTTATCTTTCATTTGCTGTATTGGACTAGCTAATGGGTGAAAGTGACATTTCGAAAAAATATTTTTGAATTTCGCGTGCTGCCTTTTCAGCGGAATGTTGTCGAGGGGTTCCGCCTGCCCTAGATAGGTTAAAGGAGGGGTCAATATCAACACCTTCCCATTATCTTTACAAAAGCTCTACTGTAACAATACAGAAAGCCATCAGAAATCCAGCTAAACTGATCTGTTCTTCCATGACTAAACATTGCCTAGAGTTATTTTTCTCAAATGCAGACCTCGATTCCAGAAGTACTGCTGATTTGATTATTCTCCTCTAATCAGGGACTAGTTCAGGCGTGTGACACCGGTGGAGTGTCTGACCAATCAGTCAAATCTATAGATCAATTAACCAACTACGGTTGAGAAAACAAAACCAGCATTACTTCGGACCTCCACACTTTAATTGGAATACCTCTGGTCTAGTGTTTTATATGAGATAAGAGAGATTGTGACACCGTCAGAGGGTTCTCTGAAGTCTTCCGCGCCGGCGCGCGGTGGTGGTCCGCCGTCCCTGTAGCGTCCCCCCATGCTTGCTCCTCCACCACCTCCCCTTCTGTCACCACCGCGGCTGCCTCCTCGACCCCGCCCAAAGTCGTCATCTCCTCTGTAGCCTACACAAGGAGATGCAGAAAGGAAAGGACAGGTTAGACAGTCTTGGGCTCATTCAAGATTGCAATGTTATAGAACGTTCAGATAAAGTATTGTGTAGAACAGACACGATTCTCTCATGAGGAATAAAAGATAAGAAATCTTGCCAGCTCTAAACACCACATTCCTTTCAGTAACATTCTAAACATTAAATCTGTTATTTCCCAGCACCTGGAGCAGCCCTGTAAGTTGACGAATGAGTGAGGTGAACCCCCTGTATGAGTGATGACAGAGGGATCACAAACAAAATGCACCAAGGGACAGAAAAAAAACTTGTGCAAATCGTAAAGTAAAAATCTCTAGAACCCATTAGAGGGGGGGAGGGGGGGGAAATCAAATACTGCTTATATTACACTATTCTGCAGATTTAGAGGTGTTTAGACTAAAATGATTTGGCATGGGTCCTCAAAATGTTCTACAGCTGCACCATCGAGAGCATCCTGACTGGTTGCGTCACTGCCTGGTATGGCAACTGCTCAGCCTCCAACCGCAAGGCACTACAGAGGGTAGTGCGTACGGACCAGTACATCACTGGGGCCAAGCTTCCTGCCATCCAGGACCTCTATACCAGGCAGTGTCAGAGGAAGGCCCTAAACATTGTCAAAGACTCCAGTCACCCCAATCATAGACTGTTCTATGCTGCCACACGGCAAGCCGTACCGGAGCGCCAAGTCTAAAAGGCTTCTTAACAGCCTCTACCCCCAAGCCATAAGACTCCTGAACAGCTAATCAAATGGCTACCTAGATTATTTGCATTGTCCCCCCTCTCTTTTACACTGCTGCTACTCTGTTATTATCTACGCATAGTCACTTTAATAACTCTACCTACATATACAAATTACCTCGACTAACCTGTACCCCCGAACATTGACTCTGTACTGGTACCCCGTTACTGCTGCTCTTTAATTTTTTTTTTTACACATCTATTTTTACCTAACACAGATTTTTCTTAACAGTAAGCATTTCACTGTAAATCTACACCCGTTGTAGTCGGCACATGTGACAAATAAAATTTGATTCACACAGCAATTTTTTTTAAACAATTTGTTTGCTTCTTTAGCTTGGTGCTCACTACCAACTACACTGTACTGCACTGCTTGGATCTTAAATTGCAGCGGTCAAACTGGGTCCGCTCTAATGACCGGTTGGGGACCGGCTAAGTCAGCTGAACGCTCATCCCACCTCCTTCGTAGTCGTCTCTGGAACCTCCCCTGGGACCACCTCCACGAGAGCCCCCTCGGCCTGCAGGGGACAGGGCTCAGTTTTAACAACAGGGGTGAGTGGTGCTTTGAGCTGAGGCAGGGGTGTGGAACCCACTTGCTGGTTAGCCAATGGCCTAGGTTAGTAGTACTACTTCTAGAGACAGCTAGTTGAAGTATTTGGTTGAGAAAGTAGAGACAAATTAGGCTTAGCTGCTCAGTTTTTAGCACCATTTACTACAGAAAAGGAAGCAGGAGAGAAGGGAGTAAGATGTAGAATGGATACATTATGAAAAGTGTCAGGTATTCTGAAATGTCAGTATGTAGTGAAATAAAACAAGAATAAGGCCAGAGGCAACAGTGGTAGTGGAACTTGTGCAATGCACTCCTCTTATAAGGACTGATACTGTGATTATAGAGGATTACATAATCCGTTGATCTATAAAAGTACAAGCATCTTGTCTTATTTTTATGACCACACAACAAATGATGGATTATTCCATTATTCTTATAAGTGAAATGCACTGTATGCTTAGATGGTAGCAAAGTCAAACAGAACAGCAAAGCTTTTGATAATTTAAAGATTTTAAGACGGCCTTGATTTGAGTCTCAGGTCAATGTTAAAGACGCGTAATTGTTCAAATCGCGTAATTGTTCAAATCTAGGCCAAGAGGTATTGCTACGTCATATTAATATTTACAATTAAGACAATCTACAAATCAATATCACGACTCATTAGAGCATGTAATAGAAACACTGAATCAGTTTACATTTCTTTGTAGTTGTAAGGATAAGTAAGAAATATGCTAAGCAGTAGTAGTAAGAGGAACAAACAAGTTAGCATTCTAGTGAGCACACGCGGGTACCTCCTCTGTCGTTCCCCCGGAAGCCGAATCCTCCGGCACCCCTCTCTTGTTTTCGGCCCTCTGCTATGTCAACCCTGAGTGACCGGTCTCCAAGGAGCTGGAGATGGGGGCAAAAGTCAGCACTAGGAAGAAATGAAACAATGTGGTCCGCTTCTCTGATAATGCTTCCAACAGTGTTTATGTCCTACAAGTATATCACTGTTGGTTGGATGTGTCACCGTATTCAATTGTCCCTTTTATAAAATGACAGTCGGTTGTCACTACACATTTAATCATTTTGGACTGCAATCTATTTTATGGAAGGTGCAAAACAAAATAAGTTTATATCAATGTTGGGGACAGTTACATTTGTTTTATGCAAAAAAAAGCATAGATTTATGTCTTTGTCACGATGCCCATATCACAATACTTAGATTTTCCATACAAAGCAGATTATACCTTTTTAAAGGACTATGAAGTTCACGCAGTGATGCAAGAATAAACAGGATCGGGCCACTTTCCAAAACAACAAAGAGGACAATACCAGCAGCTAATCTACTCTGCAGTTGTCACATTGTATGAGAGTGAAGCGAACTTATGCAGATGCTCTGTGTAAATGTTCACAAATGCAGCCCCTTGCATCTGTGTCACTCTACAACATATTTGGTTCACATAGTTGCTCATGGTCACGTCATAACGCTGAGTCTCAGGTTAAGAACCTGTGTTAAGTTAAATAGTATGTGCTACAGCTTTTTTTTAAAGGCTGAGTAACATACAGCTGTTTGTTTTTATAATTTTGACACTAAACCACAGTATCCCTTTGTTTTACATTTATGAGCCAGATACAAATGAGGATCTGAGAAAACTAATTGTGGGTACTCACAGCACCATCATACGTCAAAGCTTCTTTAAGGGATTCCAAGTCATCAAACTCCACATAACAAAAACCTGAAAGGAGAAAAATAACCAAACTGTGTCGCCATGGCTTGTGAGGTTATGTGAGGTTATGCTAAGCCAATGGATGCTTGCTCACCTTTAAATTTGTCAGTTTCTTTGTCTCTAACTAGTCGAACACTCCTGACATTGAGGTCTTTGAAAATGGCGTCTATGTCTCCTTGTACTGTGTTGAAGGGCAGGTTGCCCACATATGCTGTGTATGGGGGATCTGTTGGTAGATCCTTCTGCTTGCGGGGTCCACCAGGTCCACTGCCACCTCTGGGTCTACCAGAAACGAACACCTCCATGAGAGAACAGACTACAACAGATACAAACTCAGGGTCCTGTACGGGGAGTGGCTAATGGTCAATAACTTGAGCAGGAAATTAAGGTTGATAATTGGGACATTAACGGAGTCACAAGCAAAACCTAACGTCCCAGGAAAAAGTGGCAAATAGGTAGCGCAGTCATACTTTTCAGCTGACTTTCTGAGCCTTTGATAAATGGTGTACACTTGGACAGATCCATTACCAATCAAATTACCAAAGATCTACAGTTCAAATCCCATAGGAAAATACACGTGGCACATACAATATAGGAAATAGGACTAGGCTCTCTGGAAACTGGAGAAAGAATTGAGATGGAAATATAATGTTTTTTTTTCTATTTAATTGCCAATAGTGTCAGCAGCGCACAGAAAAAGATGGCATCCCTGTTGGGCTAAATACGGGTAAACAATACTACAGAGCTGCCATTTGTGTCATTTTTCTCAATGAACAGCAGAAGTTCATGTGCACTGATAAGTCAATTTGAAGAAGGGTTTGCTTGTAATGACTGTGCCACGTAATTGATTTTCCCTACTGAACTTTGATAAATGCACTGGATATAAGAGTGTCGGCTAAAATTATTTAAACGCAAAAGATGTATGCTCCTCATGAGGAGTTACGGGGCCTTGCAAAACTGCAAGGAACCTGTTCCCTTGCTGGCAACAGCACTCCAATCTGACAGTGCAGAGAGAAATGCAGATTGGGTCCTGCATGCCTGCAGCATTCTTCGGGTGTCAAGCAAACTGGGCGACCTGGCAGAATCAAGAGGTACAGCCACCAACCAGGGAAAGGGGATATCTATTCAGTTGCACAACAATGCATTCAACTCAAATTTGTCTTCTAAGAAAGGGACATTGGGCATGCATGCATATATCTTTCCCACAATTAGAAAGGAGAGCAATTGTAAAATAACCAAGTTGACTGTTGTGATCTTACATAGCATTTGATAAGACAAGGTGTTAATGTGTAGTTATTTGGCCATGGTGTCAAATTAATGTATGACAAACAGCCCAATAGATACAGGACTAGTTTAGGTATTTCATGATCAGGGGCTCCAACTCCTTTCCTGTGTGAATAAAGCAAAGCAGAATATGATTATAACAATTAATGTTATGACAGTCACTGACAAGGGATGGAAGACATAACTCCCTGATTTTCGAAATTATCATAGTTACATTGATCCCCATCCAAGAGAGCACGTTTTAACTGCAGTAATACCGTTAGCTAGCTTGTTAAATGTATAGTGTTTTCGTTGATTAGGCTATTTTGAAGTTCTGGATAGCTGGCTACCTAGCTAGGCCTGAGTTTCAGAAATAATTTCAGTATCGCCGCAACATCGTTGGCACGTAAGGTTGACATTTTCCTGGTAGTGATTGTCTAAGGCATCAATGGCAATGCTCGAGTTAGCCCACGTTATGTTAGTTAAATGCATTGCAAACCTAGCTAACTACCTGAGCAAATCGCAAATCGGCAATCATTGCTACTATAGTTAACGTTAGCTAACGTTCTGCAAATCATAAAGACCTAGCTAGCTAACTGACATGTGTGCGCTCATCAAACTAGCTAGTAATGGATGCAGGGTGCACTGGGCCAAACTAGGCTAGCTAACAGAGTTAGCATACTAGCTAGCTAGTCCTCCGCATAAATCTTCATGCAATTAGAACAAGCTAGTCTAGCTAGCTGTCTAGCTAACGTTACCACTAAACAAGGCATCAAAAGGCTTGTGCATTGAATAATGATTACTTGGTAACTAGTTGCTAAACATGCCATGTATTGATAATGATGTCTGGGAATGGTGCGTGTTGACATCTCGAGCTGTTATTACCCGATTTGGCCATTCGACGCAGTCCCTGACCTGCTAGCACAACATGCAGCCCATGAGATGCTGGCGCCAAGTGCCATGCTGGCAGTCTGTGAAGATAGAATGACTTGCAATCATAACCATGTCATAATATGTAATTGTCAAACCGATATGAATAAGTCGATAACATTATGTAATGGAAAATCTCACACGCACATCTGGAAGTAGCTAGCTATGGTCAATCCACGAGTTTTCCCCGCCCTCAATACCGGCTTCCCATTCATCAAAGCGGCCGTGAGAGGCTAACCACACTGACACTGTCTGGCCCGAGTTCTGAACCCGGGCCTATCTTTCAGAAGAATTTCGAACAAGCCCCTGTATATACTAAGGCATCAGTGCGTTTTCTCGCATCACCATACGTTAATACTGATACATTCTATTCGTCCAGGTATTTTCTTACCCTCTGCCTCCACCAAAACTACCGTAAGCCCGATCCCGGTCATCGTAGTTATCGTAATCCGCCATTGCCGAGATTGCTGTTGGAGAAAGCAGTTGTTTGTCGAAGGACCTTCAATATAGGGGTACTCAATTTTAGTTGTCCTCTCAGTGCCTGAACCATAACGAACACTTTTTGCACAGTTAAGTAAAGTTACTACAGATGCCTTCAAATCCCCTAACTAAATTAAATATTAGTAAACTAACAGATCCAACCCCAGTATCATCTAGATATTGGTATTTATCCTGGCTGGGCAATTACAACAACTGTAAGAAAAAGGTGCACATGATGTTAGGCAATTCATGAAGTAGTACAGTCCTTTAGCCAACACTATTTTCCCACAGGAATATCAATGTAGCTAATTTGATCAAATTGCCTCCCTCCACACCAGTTGGAGTTACACCATGCCAACCTGGTCTCAGAGCATTTCTTATTATTGTGTTTGTAAATCCAAGACACCCCATTTAGTTTGATCATATGTTACGTTTTGTATGGTATTAATTTGTGAACGTCCACCGATTTCCTAGGATATGTTACGAATTACAATTCGTATTTTATGTTACGAATTTGCAAATGTACACTATGTTAGGAATTTGAAAAATGTACAATATATTAGCATTTGCAAAACGAATGATCTCTACATGGGCAAAATGATGTAGACACTTGTGTTTGAATGTTATGACGAGACAGAGGCATTGATGCGAGTAACCAGTCTTGTTCAGTTCATCACAACACATCCGGGTATCTCAAGTACACCGGTAAAACACATGAGTTGCAGTAATGAACATTTACCAACAGATGGCATCACTGTGCCATCTTACACCCATAACATCTTCCCTTTAATAAAATAGGGGCGGCAGGGTAGCCTAGTGGTTAGAGCGTTGGGCTAGCAACCAGATGGTTCAAAATTCAGATCCCCGAGTCAACAAGGTGCAAATCTGTGGTTCTTCCCCTGAACAGGCAGTTAACCCACTGTTGCTAGGCCATCATTGAAAATAAGAATTTGTTCTTAACTGACTTGCCTAGTTAAATAAAAGGACATGAGGTGTCAATTCACTAAGAAAACAAACCTAGTAATAGTTTCCAAGATGAACAGTTTAGATTTTTTTTTAAATTATTGTTATTTTTATCAGGTAACAACAACACATTTTGATATTCTCTTCACTTTTATCTCTCTGTCAACAATCCCTGATGGGAGACCTACAGATTAAGTCTTTTTGGTGGCTGGGACAGACAAAAAGACAGGGGGCTTGTCTGCGAGGACTGTGGGTTCCCGCACAGGCGTGTCACCTGACTGTCTAAGGGGAGTATTGATGGGCGAGGGAGCATCCGACCTGTGATCCCCTGGCTCTTTGCACAGTGCCTCAGGCCCCATGTGACTTGCTGGGGTTCCGTCTTTTGTCATGCGACCCCTTTGACAATCAGGGTTCTGAGTAGGTGCTGGCTCAGCAATCCGAAGGTCAACCCTGTTACGACGGTACAGTGATCCATTCACTTCGACCAAGTAGGAGCGTGGTGCCACTTTCTATACACAGGATCCGAGTCTCCAGAGGCCCGTCCGGTCCCCTGGTAGTGGCTTCATTCGGACCGTTTCACCCACCCTGAGCTCAGGTAAGTCTGTAGTGGAAATTTCCTGTATTTACCAAATCATGAGAGCAAACCACACGCAAGTCAGAGTTATCATAAAGTCCATCTTTAATTATATGAGCTCCATCACAACCCATCACAACCCTGTGACTCTCAGATCAATTCAGTGTCTGTAAATGAATTCTCTGAGAGTCCTTACACATTGCAACTGAGATCCTTTATAGCAAAGACACATATAGCCAGACAGCATTGGCTATAAACTATCATTCAGCTTTGTCTCCTAAACTATGTTCTTATCTCGCTCTCAGGACCATAAAACAAAACCTCATCAACAGGCATATATCAAATACACCCCTCCTGGACAAGATCACAGAGACACAGTGACTGGCACACAGACATTGTGGAGCCAATAAATAATTGGTTTAAAAGATATGTTTACATATGATGACAAGCTTGACCTCTCCCCTTTCTGCGGCCCAAGTAACTGAAACCTGACAGAGAACAGATAACTGCAACCGGCCAACAGTATTATCCAAAAATATACATTCTGATGAGAAGTAACTCACAAGCATATAATGAAAATAAAACATCTTATCTATGTTACCCAACTAATTCTGATTATTCCCCAACAAGTCTTTTGCTGATTTTTTCGTAGATGAACTTGGAGACCTGTCTTCTGTGACGTAGCTTCACCAGCAGGTCTGTCACCACACATGGCTCCAGGAGAGTGCTGGCTACTGGCAGAGCTGCTTTTAAGCACCGTGTCGTGGGCCGGGCTGCTATCCATGCCTTCTGTCGGGGTATTGCGCCACTGCAAGATTTGCTTTCCAGGCATCTTTGCCCTCTCGCAGAGCCTTTTTGCAGAGGTTCTTTGCGATTTTAACTGCGGACTCCGCCTTCCCATTAGCTTTTGGGTGTCGTTGTGATGAAGTGACGTGCTCGAATTCCCATCCTGCAGCAAATTTTCGGAACTCAACTCCGGAGAATTGGGGTCCATTGTCTGAAATTACCCTATCTGGCTGGCCATAGCGGGCAAACTGAGCCTTGCAGCGTATGATCGTTGTCTCTGCTGAGAGGTCGGGGAGGAGGTCAATCTCCCAAAAGTCTGAGTAATGATCAACTACGAGCAGAAAGTCTTTGCCACTGTGCTGGAAGAGATCTAGACTTACTATCTGCCAGGGGTGCATCGGTAGCTTATGGGACATCATCGTCTCTCTCTGCTGCTCAATGGCATATTCATTGCAGACTGTGCATTTACTGACATAGTCTTTGATTTCAATCTGCATTCTTGGCCAATAGTGTGTCACGTGCTTGTCTGTAACAGGCCTCACCTCCTATGTGACTTGAGTGCACGCGCGCCAACATCTCAGGGCGCAGAGACCGGGGAATAATGACTCTCTGACACTTGAATATTTACTGAACACTGAGCTCCTCTTTGACTGGCCACTATTCTCTGACGGCTAAAGCAGTTTCTTCCTTGCAGTCGGGCCAGCCCATCAGAATCACAGACCTCAATGCCTGGAGTTGCTCGTCTCTGTCTGTGTGCTGCCTGATTTGTATAAGGCGCTTGTCCGTAACATTGAGGTAGTCAGCCTGGTTGATGTGTACAACATCCACTTGCTCTGTTTTTAAGCTGCACACTTCGTGTTGTTCATGCATGGAGCGTGTGTGAGTGCCTGATGCAGTAGCCCTGCTGAGCGTGTCACTCACATACATCTCTGGCCCTGGCTTATACACCACCATGAGGTTGTAGTTTTGTAGGGCCAGTAGCATGTTCTGCAGTCGTTTTGGGGCATTCAGAAGAGGCTTGCTGAATATAGCAATAAGGGGCTTGTGATCGGTCTCTGCTGTAATATTGTCGCGCCCGTACAGGTAGTGGTGGAAGCGTTGGCATGCAAACACAATGCTGAAGCACTCCTTCTCTATCTGGGCATAGTTCTGCTCTGTTGGGGTGAGTGCCCTAGAGGCGAATGCCACAGGCTGGCCCTCCTGCATGAGGCAACAGCCAAGTCCATACTGGCTTGAGTCACTCTGAATCGTGACAGGTTTTGACACATTGTAGTATCGCAGTATGGGTGTCTGGGTGACAAGTTGTTTTATTTCCCTCACCGCTGCGTCATGTTTTGGGAGCCAATGCCAGATGATGTCCTTGTCCATGAGACTCCTTAGCGGCTCACACTCTTCAGAGAGCCGCAGTAGGAATTTGGCCAGGTAGGTGACGAATCCGACGAAGCGCTGCACTCCCTTCACGTCAGATGGGTGGAGCATTTCCAAGACAGCCTTCACTTTTTCAGGATCCGCCTTCAATCCGGTGGAGGACAAGATGTGCCCATGACAGCGGACCTCTGGCACTTTAAACTGAAGCCTTTTTATGCTTAGCCTGTCTGCATCTGACCATCACGGCCAGCAGCTTGGCGCCATGGTCCCATTCTGCCTCCTCATCACTGTCCCCACAGCCCACTATGAGGATCTCATCTGCTATGGGTTCCATCAACAGCTCATGCTGTTTCCGCTGATACACCTCTGGAGCCACGGAGACACCAAACGGAAGCTTCAAGCACCTCTTTCTGCCCAAGGGTGTCCAAAAGGTGGTCATGTAGCTGCTGGGCTCGTCGAGCTTGCACTGCAGGAAGGCATCTCTGGCATCCACGAGCGTGAAGACTCTGGCCTTTGGGAGCTTGTAAAGAACATCCTCCAACGTGGGCATAATGTAATGTGAACGTCGCAGAGCCCGGTTGAGGTGTTTAGGATCAATGCATATCCGTAGCTTGTCTGGTTTCTTGATGATAACCATATTACTTATCCAGTCTGTAGGCTCGGTGATGGGTATGATGTGGCCATCTGCTTCGTATTTATCAAGCTGAGCCTTCGTAGCTGCTTTCATGGCCACTGGTACATTGCGGGGTGCACACTGGACAGGCTGGATTGCTGCATCCAACTCAAAGTGGACTTCCCCGTCCTCCTGTTTGCAACTACTGAAAACATAACGCTCGTAGATGATGTTCTTTGCTGGCTTAAAGTAATGTTCAAGAGCATCAAGAATAGCTATAGCGTTACCTTGCTGAGCTGCTGTTAGGTTCAGGTTGTGTTTGTATACGTGTCGGCATTCAGTTCCCATTATAGTCCTCAAAGTGGCAGCCACTACCTCATCGTCCTTTTCCAGAAGTCCTGTTGCTAGCGCATAGTCCTCCCATTCACCTCTAAGCGTAACCCAGTTCGTGCTCCAATCCCCGCTGAGCTTCATAACAGCAGGAGGGGGAATGTTCGCTGCCATGTCTAACAACACTGAAGCTAACTAGCAAACTCACTCTAGCTAAGGCCAATTCCGGCAAAATTTTACTCAAATAAGCATTTGTTTGGTAAACCAGAACAGGTGACTCTAATTTGCGGAAAGCATGTTTAGTTATCCCACTTCTGACACCATGTTTGAATGTTAAATGACGAGACAGAGGCATTGATGCGAGTAACCAGTCTTGTTCAGTACATCACAATACATCCGGGTATCTCAAGCACACCGGTAAAACACATGAGTTGCAATAATGAACATTTACAAACAGATGGCATCACTGTGCCATCTTACACCTATAACAACTTGCTACTTGAACATCTCATTCCAAAATCATGGACATTAATATGGACTTGGTCCTCCCTTTGCTGCTATAACAGCCTCCACTCTTCTGGGAAGGCTTTCCACAAGATGTTGGAACATTGCTGCGGGAACTTCCATTCAGCCACAAGAGCATTAGTGAGGTCGGGCACTGATGTTCGGCGATTAGGCCTGGCTCGCAGTCGGTGTTCGCATTTCATCCCAAAGTTGTTAGGTGGGTTTGAGGTCAGGGCTCTGTACATGCCATTTAAGTTCTTCCACACCGATCTCGACAAACCATTTCTGTATGAACCTTGCTTTGTGCACTGGGGCATTGTCATGCTGAAACAGGAAAGGGCCTTCCCCAAACTGTTGGAAGCAGAGAATTGTCTAGAACGTATCTTGTAACTTTAAGATTTCCCTTCACTGCAACTAAGGAGCCTAGCCTGAACCATTATTCAACCTCTACCAATCTTTACAGTTGGCACAATGCATTGGGGCAGGTAGCGTTCTCATGGTGTCCACCAAACCCAGATTCGTCCTTCGGATTGCCAGATGATAAAGCATGATTCATCACTCCAGTTTACACTGCTCCAAAGTCCAATAGCAGTGAGCTTTACACCACTCCAGCCAATGTTTGGGATTGCGCATGGTGATCTTAGGGTTGGGTGTGGCTGCTCGTCCATGGAAACCCATTTCAGGAAGTTCTGGACAAACAGTTATTGTGCTGACGTTGCTTCCTGAGGCCGTTTGGAACTCGCTAGTGAGTGTTGCAACCGAGGACAGGTGATTTGTATGCGCTACGCACTTCTGTGAGCTTGTGTGGCCTATCACTTTACACCTGAGCCGTTGTTGCTCCTAGACGTTTCTACTTAACAATAACAGCACTTACAGTTGACTGGGGCAGCTCTAGCAGGGCAGAAATTTGACGAACTGACTTGTTGGAAAGGTGGCATCCTATGACAGTGTCACGTTGAAAGTCACTGAGCTCTCTTCGGGAAGGCCATTATACTGCAAATATTTGTAGACAGAGATTGCAGTGTGCTGTGTGCTCGATTTTATACATCTCTCAACATCGGGTGTGGCAGAAAAACGTGAATCCACTAATTTCAAGGGGTATCCACATACTTTTGTATACATAGGGTATGTTAAAAATTACAATTTGTATTATATGTTACACATTTGCAAAACCAATATATTAAGAATTTGCTAAACTTATGATATGTTACGAATTCCAGCTAGAAGACAAACGTTAGCTAGCTGGCTAACTTTAGCTAGGCTAGGAGTTAAGGTTAGAGTTAAGTTTAGGAGTTTGATTAAAGGGTTAAGGTTAGGTTAGGCACAGAAGGCAATCTGTAGCATAGTGGCCCTCTTAAAGAATGGTGTGATTAGTCAGATCTGCAGTGAAGATAATCAGGACATTAAAACTGTATCAATTTGAGAATTGAAATTAAACTAGAAAAGAACATTCCTGATGAAGCTTTGTGGACTCAGCTGGCTAAAAGTATTTGCATGTTACTAGTTGAAGAAGTTTGTGAAAGTCTAGAGATTTCTTAAAAAAACAGCAACTTGCTCATGCATACTTTGTGTCCTCCTCCACCACAGAGGTCAGGGACATTTCTTGGAATTTCCAGAGGGCCCGCATCACATGAACCTTATGTTTTTTCTGGCTTTTCATGGCACTTACTGTAAGCATAAAAATATAAATAAATTAATAATTTGCATAACATGGGCATGCCGGACACGACAGAACAGTAACGCACTGTAAAATATATTTAAGAGTCAGAATCTACTGAAAATATCTTGTTGTCTTTGTCAAGTGTCTCAACTGCTCACATTTACAGTACTTACCAACTACAATGGAGCACACATGAGTGTTAGCAAAGGCATGTTTACATGGAACCCCTTTTGGGGTTTTCTATACATGGAACCCAAAAGAGTTCTATCTGGAACCAAAAAGGGTTCTTCAAAGGGTACTCCTATGGGTAGAGCCGATGAACTCTTTTAGGTTATATATAGCACTTTTTTTTCTAAGAGTATAACGATGCACTATGTAGAAATCGCAAAGCCATTTCCTGGTTGATAAAATTCTAATAGTTTGCCTAATTTCAGTTTATATGACAAAACAAGCAAGGTATAGTGTTGAGAATCATTGCACCATTTAAACCGCTGTGAAATATATTTTCCATAACCCAAAATATTGTATTTTCAGGTGTTGTAAACTGGTGCGCAAAACCAAAAGTAAAAGATGCAAAAACGAAACGTAAGAACGGGAAGCCTAGAATAACGCACATAGAAGAAATCTACCGCTTCTTAGACTTGCTTTCATTGAGCATGACAGATGTATGACACACATTTCTATATGAATTTGTCAGGTCGCCCAAAAAGTTATATTTTGCAGCTACGTAAGAACATACGATCATAGATATGTTTAAAAGTTCATGGGCAGCTGAATAGCATGTCTCTTGAGGAATCCAGTCTCAGTGAGACCTGATGCAAAGAAAAAACGCTAAGGATCAGCATAGCTAGTACAAATCTACCTCTTACAAAGCTGGCTAGTAGGAATCAATACACATTGAAAATGAGTATCATCCCCATGGGGATGTAGATACGCTCTGGAGGTCAGGTAGCAGGAGCTGGTTCCCTCTCCAAAGCCTGGTAGAGGTCCACATCTACGTCCCAAAACACATGGCCAACGATACGGGAGGACCGAGTGATGGGTTGTAGGACCCTTCACTGACGTGGAACCACAGGGTGTAGGAAAGCAGGTCCTCTGGCATCTTGGTCCCCAGGCGGGGATTCTCATCCTTACCAGGAGATGGTGGAGTTATGAAGTTGGAGCCACGGGAGGTGATGAGGAAGGTAAGACTTTCCTGGTGCTGTGATGTGCGTATTTGTGCCGGATCCCAATTGTCACTATCCAGGGCTTGGACAGAAAAAAGAAGAGTAGAGCGGGTAGGAAGTTATGTTCAGGGAGGAGGCGAGGGCCTGGTCAATTAAATTCCCTGCGGCACCGGAGTCCACTAGAGCTGTAGAAACAACACCTGAGGGACAGCCAGCCAGTGAAATGGGAACCAGAATGGTTTGGCGGAAAACGATGACGGAATACTCACGCCTACCCGGGGAATACTCACGCCTATCACGGGATCGCACCTCTGCTTTAGGGGACCCCTGGTTAGGAAGCACTGGACACCGCTGAAGCTTGTGCCCCTCCATGCCGCAATAGGGACAGAGCCCCAGCTGTCTGCTGTGGAGAGGTGTGTGGACCCTACCTCCACAGTTTCAGGCTCTAACTCACGACAGCCAAAGGAGGGAGGTAAGTTGCGAGGTGGGCACCGGCGCTCCCGAAGAAGGTTATCCAGACAGATGGCCATTGTGTTGAGTGTGTCCAAGGATAGGTTGTCATCCTGACATGTCAACTCTGCCTGAACCTCTTCGCACAATCCTCTCCGGAATAGAGTGCGGAGCGCCAGCTCATTCCATCCACTGGAGGCTGCCACATTCCAAAATGTGAACATGTGTACGTAATGATGGGGAGCAGGTGTGCATAATCATAGTTGCCAGGGCCGGTGTTCAGTAGACCGGCGACATTGAGCGCCGGAGGGAGGCGTGACAGGAACCATCAAGTCTCTTCCTAGAGCTGGCCGCTCGGCCAAACTGAGCAGTCAGGGGAGAAGGGCCTTGGTCAGGGAGGTGACTAAGAACCCAATGGTAACTCTGACAGAGCCCCAGAGTTCCTCTTTGTAGATGGGAGAACCTTCCAAAAGGACAACCACCTCTGCAGCTCTCCACCAATCAGGCCTTTCTGGTAGAGTGGCTGCGTTCTCCACCCCCCCCCCCCATGCAAATCATCTTGGCTCCTGGACTCTGTCGATGCATTTCAAGGCTGCATTGAAACAATGACTGGTCAATGATCAGAGACCAGCTCAGTTGATCCCTTCCATTGTGACAATGAGTCATCATAATGCTGCATCAAGTGTACATGATCCTAGGGGCATTGGCAAACACAATGTAAGCCGTTTAATTGAGGTACCCCTAATTGCACCGAATACTATGAACCATGAACTATCAGTTACACTGTTAGCACTGAGGCAATGTGTCCTTGTAGGAAGACCACTTTGTGCAGCTCACCCTGCACTATCAACTCTGTTGCAAATAACATGAATAAGTCTACTTCTGATAAGCTTCCTAGTAAAGCATTAAAACCAATCAAGCAACCCAGAAAAGTGATACAAATAGCCCATATAACATATGAAACAAGGTCCATGAAATCATCAGACTCATCTGCTGAGTCTTTCAGATACAATCTTCATTAGCTGTAACAGCAAGAAACAAATTAAGAAAGAGCTAAATGTAGATTTTAACAATGAAAAAGTAGACATCAAAATCAATTGGATCTCATTTCATTTGATCCGATTGACACACCGGTATGTGAATAAAAAATAAAAAAACATTGGAATCTGTCAGTATTAAACTAGAAATGTCACGTATTTTGCACTGGATGCTTCTCAATCCTACAATAACTGTTGATGTCACACCTCTGCATCTTTGGTGAAATGTGTCAGAGCGAGAGCAATATTTGTCAAAACATGACACATCCCTAAAATCTGTCTTCTCATACAAATGTCTGTAGTTTCCGGTCGGTTTGACCTACAACATAGTTTGACCATTCTATGGAAAGGGGAGACTCTCACAAACACAATGCTGTTCTCAGTTTTTCTCTACGACCCCCACAAGTGTCACCGGACTCGTCTGAAGGTAACCTATGTCCCGATAAAATGACAGATTTTTTAACCAAGGAAGAAATGAATCAATGTTGTGCAATGCTGAAGCCACTAGTGCAGAGCACAATGGATCAGCAGTCCATTGCCTTAATCACTCATCCACCTGGTCCTGTGCTCCAGTGGTGGCAGTCGCCCCTCCAACCAGTCGCCCCTCCAACCAGTTGCCCAAGATCCGCCTGTCTCAGATTGTTAAAGGCTCTTTAAAAGGGTTCGTCCGGGATTTGAACCCGGGACCTCTCGCACCCAAAGTGAGAATCATACCCCTAGACCAACGAGCCATTTAATTCAAGTCATTGTTTTGCAGTCGCCTGCAATGACGGTGAGGACATGGATTGACGGGTCGATGTTGCCAGTCCACAGTGAACACCGTGAGTGTTGGTGGTATACTTGTGAGCATAGCTATCTTCCAAGCAGTTGACCAGGTTTCAGTTCAAATACTCTGTAATTCATCTGCTGAGTCTTTCAGATTCAATCTTCATTAGCTGTAACAGCAAGAAACAAATTAAGAAAGAGCTAAATGTAGATTTTAACAGTGAAAAAGTAGACATCAAAATAAATTGGATCTCATTTCATTTGATCCGATTGACGCACCGGTATGTGAATAAAAAAAACAACAACATTGGAATCTGTCAGTATTAAACTAGAAATGTCACGTATTTTGCACTGGATGCTTCTCAAGCCTACAATAACTGCTGATGTCACACCTCTGCATCTTTGGTGAAATGTGTCAGAGCGAGAGCAATATTTGTCAAAACATGACACATCCCTAAAATCTGTCTTCTCATACAAATGTCTGTAGCTTCCGGTCGGTTTGACCTACAACATAGTTTGACCATTCTATGGAAAGGGGAGACTCTCACAAACACAATGCTGTTCTCAGTTTTGCTCTACGACCCCCACAAGTGTCACCGGACTCGTCTGAAGGTAACCTATGTCCCGATAAAATGACAGATTTTTTAACCAAGGAAGAAATGAATCAATGTTGTGCGATGCTGAAGCCACTAGTGCAGAGCACAATGGATCAGCAATCCATTGCCTTAATCACTCATCCACCTGGTCCTGTGCTCCAGTGGTGGCAGTCGCCCCCAACCAACCAGTTGCCCAAGATCCGCCTGTCTCAGATTGTTAAAGGCTCTTTAAAAGCCCTCGTCCGGGATTTGAACCCGGGACCTCTCGCACCCAAAGTGAGAATCATACCCCTAGACCAACAAGCCATTTAATTTCAAGACATTGCTTTGCAGTCACCAGCAATGACGGTGAGGACATGGATTGACGGGTCGATGTTGCCAGGCCACAGTGAATCACGTGAGTGTTGGTGGTATACTTGTGAGCATAGCTATCTTCCAAGCAGTTGACCAGGTTTCAGTTCAAATACTCTGTAATTCATCTGCTGAGTCTTTCAGATTCAATCTTCATTAGCTGTAACAGCAAGAAACAAATTAAGAAAGAGCTAAATGTAGATTTTAACAATGAAAAAGTAGACATCAAAATAAATTGGATCTCATTTCATTTGATCCGATTGACGCACCGGTATGTGAATAAAAAATTAAACAACATTGGAATCTGTCAGTATTAAACTAGAAATGTCACATATTTTGCACTGGATGCTTCTCAATCCTACAATAACTGCTGATGTCACACCTCTGCATCTTTGGTGAAATGTGTCAGAGCGAGAGCAATATTTGTCAAAACATGACACATCCCTAAAATCTGTCTTCTCATACAAATGTCTGTAGCTTCCGGTCGGTTTGACCTAAAACATAGTTTGACCATTCTATGGAAAGGGGAGACTCTCACAAACACAATGCTGTTCTCAGTTTTCTCTACGACCCCCACAAGTGTCACCGGACTCGTCTGAAGGTAACCTATGTCCCGGTAAAATGACAGATTTTTTAACCAAGGAAGAAATTAATAAATGTTGTGCGATGCTGAAGCCACTAGTGCAGAGCACAATGGATCAGCAGTCCATTGCCTTAATCACTCATCCACCTGGTCCTGTGCTCCAGTGGTGGCAGTCGCCCCTCCAACCAGTTGCCCAAGATCCGCCTGTCTCAGATTGTTAAAGGCTCTTTAAAATCCCTCGTCCGGGATTTGAACCCGGGACCTCTCGCACCCAAAGCGAGAATCATACCCCTAGACCAACGAGCCATTTATTTCAAGACATTGTTTTGCAGTCGCCAGCAATGACGGTGAGGACATGGATTGACGGGTCGATGTTGCCAGGCCACAGTGAATCACGTGAGTGTTGGTGGTATACTTGTGAGCATAGCTATCTTCCAAGCAGTTGACCAGGTTTCAGTTCAAATACTCTGTAATTCATCTGCTGAGTCTTTCAGATTCAATCTTCATTAGCTGTAACAGCAAGAAACAAATTAAGAAAGAGCTAAATGTAGATTTTAACAATGAAAAAGTAGACATCAAAATCAATTGGATCTCATTTCATTTGATCCGATTGACGCACCGGTATGTGAATAAAAAATAAAAAAACATTGGAATCTGTCAGTATTAAACTAGAAATGTCACATATTTTGCACTGGATGCTTCTCAATCCTACAATAACTGTTGATGTCACACCTCTGCATCTTTGGTGAAATGTGTCAGAGCGAGAGCAATATTTGTCAAAACATGACACATCCCTAAAATCTGTCTTCTCATACAAATGTCTGTAGTTTCCGGTCGGTTTGACCTACAACATAGTTTGACCATTCTATGGAAAGGGGAGACTCTCACAAACACAATGCTGTTCTCAGTTTTGCTCTACGACCCCCACAAGTGTCACCGGACTCGTCTGAAGGTAACCTATGTCCCGATAAAATGACAGATTTTTTAACCAAGGAAGAAATGAATCAATGTTGTGCGATGCTGAAGCCACTAGTGCAGAGCACAATGGATCAGCAATCCATTGCCTTAATCACTCATCCACCTGGTCCTGTGCTCCAGTGGTGGCAGTCGCCCCTCCAACCAGTTGCCCAAGATCCGCCTGTCTCAGATTGTTAAAGGCTCTTTAAAAGCCCTCGTACAGGATTTGAACCCAGGACCTCTCGCACCCAAAGCGAGAATCATACCCCTAGACCAACAAGCCATTAATTTCAAGACATTGCTTTGCAGTCACCAGCAATGACGGTGAGGACATGGATTGACGGGTCGATGTTGCCAGGCCACAGTGAATCACGTGAGTGTTGGTGGTATACTTGTGAGCATAGCTATCTTCCAAGCAGTTGACCAGGTTTCAGTTCAAATACTCTGTAATTCATCTGCTGAGTCTTTCAGATTCAATCTTCATTAGCTGTAACAGCAAGAAACAAATTAAGAAAGAGCTAAATGTAGATTTTAACAATGAAAAAGTAGACATCAAAATCAATTGGATCTCATTTCATTTGATCCGATTGACGCACCGGTATGTGAATAAAAATTAAAAGACATTGGAATCTGTCAGTATTAAACTAGAAATGTCACATATTTTGCACTGGATGCTTCTCAATCCTACAATAACTGCTGATGTCACACCTCTGCATCTTTGGTGAAATGTGGCAGAGCGAGAGCAATATTTGTCAAAACATGACACATCCCTAAAATCTGTCTTCTCATACAAATGTCTGTAGCTTCCGGTCGGTTTGACCTAAAACATAGTTTGACCATTCTATGGAAAGGGGAGACTCTCACAAACACAATGCTGTTCTCAGTTTATCTCTACGACCCCCACAAGTGTCACCGGACTCGTCTGAAGGTAACCTATGTCCCGGTAAAATGACAGATTTTTTAACCAAGGAAGAAATTAATAAATGTTGTGCGATGCTGAAGCCACTAGTGCAGAGCACAATGGATCAGCAGTCCATTGCCTTAATCACTCATCCACCTGGTCCTGTGCTCCAGTGGTGGCAGTCGCCCCTCCAACCAGTTGCCCCTCCAACCAGTTGCCCAAGATCCGCCTGTCTCAGATTGTTAAAGGCTCTTTAAAAGGTCTCGTCCGGGATTTGAACCCAGACTTCTCGCACCCAAAGCAAGAATCATACCCCTAGACCAACGAGCCATTAATTTCAAGACATTGCTTTTCAGTCACCAGCAATGACGGTGAGGACATGGATTGACGGGTCGATGTTGCCAGGCCGCAGTGAATCACGTGAGTGTTGGTGGTATACTTGTGAGCATAGCTATCTTCCAAGCAGTTGACCAGGTTTCAGTTCAAATACTCTGTAATTCATCTGCTGAGTCTTTCAGATTCAATCTTCATTAGCTGTAACAGCAAGAAACAAATTAAGAAAGAGCTAAATGTAGATTTTAACAATGAAAAAGTAGACATCAAAATCAATTGGATCTCATTTCATTTGATCCGATTGACGCACCGGTATGTGAATAAAAAATAAAAAACATTGGAATCTGTCAGTATTAAACTAGAAATGTCACGTATTTTGCACTGGATGCTTCTCAATCCTACAATAACTGCTGATGTCACACCTCTGCATCTTTGGTGAAATGTGTCAGAGCGAGAGCAATATTTGTCAAAACATGACACATCCCTAAAATCTGTCTTCTCATACAAATGTCTGTAGCTTCCGGTCGGTTTGACCTACAACATAGTTTGACCATTCTATGGAAAGGGGAGACTCTCACAAACACAATGCTGTTCTCAGTTTTGCTCTACGACCCCCACAAGTGTCACCGGACTCGTCTGAAGGTAACCTATGTCCCGATAAAATGACAGATTTTTTAACCAAGGAAGAAATTAATCAATGTTGTGCGATGCTGAAGCCACTAGTGCAGAGCACAATGGATCAGCAGTCCATTGCCTTAATCACTCATCCACCTGGTCCTGTGCTCCAGTGGTGGCAGTCGCCCCTCCAACCAGTTGCCCAAGATCCGCCTGTCTCAGATTGTTAAAGGCTCTTTAAAATCCCTCGTCCGGGATTTGAACCCGGGACCTCTCGCACCCAAAGCGAGAATCATACCCCTAGACCAACGAGCCATTTATTTCAAGACATTGTTTTGCAGTCGCCAGCAACGACGGTGAGGACATGGATTGACGGGTCGATGTTGCCAGGCCACAGTGAATCACGTGAGTGTTGGTGGTATACTTGTGAGCATAGCTATCTTCCAAGCAGTTGACCAGGTTTCAGTTCAAATACTCTGTAATTCATCTGCTGAGTCTTTCAGATTCAATCTTCATTAGCTGTAACAGCAAGAAACAAATTAAGAAAGAGCTAAATGTAGATTTTAACAATGAAAAAGTAGACATCAAAATCAATTGGATCTCATTTCATTTGATCCGATTGACGCACCGGTATGTGAATAAAAATAAAAAACATTGGAATCTGTCAGTATTAAACTAGAAATGTCACGTATTTTGCACTGGATGCTTCTCAATCCTACAATAACTGCTGATGTCACACCTCTGCATCTTTGGTGAAATGTGTCAGAGCGAGAGCAATATTTGTCAAAACATGACACATCCCTAAAATCTGTCTTCTCATACAAATGTCTGTAGCTTCCGGTCGGTTTGACCTACAACATAGTTTGACCATTCTATGGAAAGGGGAGACTCTCACAAACACAATGCTGTTCTCAGTTTTGCTCTACGACCCCCACAAGTGTCACCGGACTCGTCTGAAGGTAACCTATGTCCCGATAAAATGACAGATTTTTTAACCAAGGAAGAAATGAATCAATGTTGTGCGATGCTGAAGCCACTAGTGCAGAGCACAATGGATCAGCAATCCATTGCCTTAATCACTCATCCACCTGGTCCTGTGCTCCAGTGGTGGCAGTCGCCCCTCCAACCAGTTGCCCAAGATCCGCCTGTCTCAGATTGTTAAAGGCTCTTTAAAAGCCCTCGTACAGGATTTGAACCCGGGACCTCTCGCACCCAAAGCAAGAATCATACCCCTAGACCAACAAGCCATTAATTTCAAGACATTGCTTTGCAGTCACCAGCAATGACGGTGAGGACATGGATTGACGGGTCGATGTTGCCAGGCCACAGTGAATCACGTGAGTGTTGGTGGTATACTTGTGAGCATAGCTATCTTCCAAGCAGTTGACCAGGTTTCAGTTCAAATACTCTGTAATTCATCTGCTGAGTCTTTCAGATTCAATCTTCATTAGCTGTAACAGCAAGAAACAAATTAAGAAAGAGCTAAATGTAGATTTTAACAATGAAAAAGTAGACATCAAAATCAATTGGATCTCATTTCATTTGATCCGATTGACGCACCGGTATGTGAATAAAAAATTAAAAGACATTGGAATCTGTCAGTATTAAACTAGAAATGTCACATATTTTGCACTGGATGCTTCTCAATCCTACAATAACTGCTGATGTCACACCTCTGCATCTTTGGTGAAATGTGGCAGAGCGAGAGCAATATTTGTCAAAACATGACACATCCCTAAAATCTGTCTTCTCATACAAATGTCTGTAGCTTCCGGTCGGTTTGACCTAAAACATAGTTTGACCATTCTATGGAAAGGGGAGACTCTCACAAACACAATGCTGTTCTCAGTTTATCTCTACGACCCCCACAAGTGTCACCGGACTCGTCTGAAAGTAACCTATGTCCCGGTAAAATGACAGATTTTTTAACCAAGGAAGAAATTAATAAATGTTGTGCGATGCTGAAGCCACTAGTGCAGAGCACAATGGATCAGCAGTCCATTGCCTTAATCACTCATCCACCTGGTCCTGTGCTCCAGTGGTGGCAGTCGCCCCTCCAACCAGTCGCCCCTCCAACCAGTTGCCCAAGATCCGCCTGTCTCAGATTGTTAAAGGCTCTTTAAAAGGGCTCGTCCGGGATTTGAACCCAGACTTCTCGCACCCAAAGCAAGAATCATACCCCTAGACCAACGAGCCATTAATTTCAAGACATTGCTTTTCAGTCACCAGCAATGACGGTGAGGACATGGATTGACGGGTCGATGTTGCCAGGCCACAGTGAATCACGTGAGTGTTGGTGGTATACTTGTGAGCATAGCTATCTTCCAAGCAGTTGACCAGGTTTCAGTTCAAATACTCTGTAATTCATCTGCTGAGTCTTTCAGATTCAATCTTCATTAGCTGTAACAGCAAGAAACAAATTAAGAAAGAGCTAAATGTAGATTTTAACAATGAAAAAGTAGACATCAAAATCAATTGGATCTCATTTCATTTGATCCGATTGACGCACCGGTATGTGAATAAAAAATAAAAAAAAACATTGGAATCTGTCAGTATTAAACTAGAAATGTCACGTATTTTGCACTGGATGCTTCTCAATCCTACAATAACTGCTGATGTCACACCTCTGCATCTTTGGTGAAATGTGTCAGAGCGAGAGCAATATTTGTCAAAACATGACACATCCCTAAAATCTGTCTTCTCATACAAATGTCTGTAGCTTCCGGTCGGTTTGACCTACAACATAGTTTGACCATTCTATGGAAAGGGGAGACTCTCACAAACACAATGCTGTTCTCAGTTTTCTCTACGACCCCCACAAGTGTCACCGGACTCGTCTGAAGGTAACCTATGTCCCGATAAAATGACAGATTTTTTAACCAAGGAAGAAATTAATCAATGTTGTGCGATGCTGAAGCCACTAGTGCAGAGCACAATGGATCAGCAGTCCATTGCCTTAATCACTCATCCACCTGGTCCTGTGCTCCAGTGGTGGCAGTCGCCCCTCCAACCAGTTGCCCAAGATCCGCCTGTCTCAGATTGTTAAAGGCTCTTTAAAATCCCTCGTCCGGGATTTGAACCCGGGACCTCTCGCACCCAAAGCGAGAATCATACCCCTAGACCAACGAGCCATTTATTTCAAGACATTGTTTTGCAGTCGCCAGCAATGACGGTGAGGACATGGATTGACGGGTCGATGTTGCCAGGCCACAGTGAATCACGTGAGTGTTGGTGGTATACTTGTGAGCATAGCTATCTTCCAAGCAGTTGACCAGGTTTCAGTTCAAATACTCTGTAATTCATCTGCTGAGTCTTTCAGATTCAATCTTCATTAGCTGTAACAGCAAGAAACAAATTAAGAAAGAGCTAAATGTAGATTTTAACAATGAAAAAGTAGACATCAAAATCAATTGGATCTCATTTCATTTGATCCGATTGACGCACCGGTATGTGAATAAAAAATTAAAAGACATTGGAATCTGTCAGTATTAAACTAGAAATGTCACATATTTTGCACTGGATGCTTCTCAATCCTACAATAACTGCTGATGTCACACCTCTGCATCTTTGGTGAAATGTGGCAGAGCGAGAGCAATATTTGTCAAAACATGACACATCCCTAAAATCTGTCTTCTCATACAAATGTCGGTAGCTTCCGATCGGTTTGACCATTCTATGGAAAGGGAGACTCTCACAAACACAATGCTTTTCTCAGTTTATCTCTACGACCCCCACAAGTGTCACCGGACTCGTCTGAAGGTAACCTATGTCCCGGTAAAATGACAGATTTTTTAACCAAGGAAGAAATTAATAAATGTTGTGCGATGCTGAAGCCACTAGTGCAGAGCACAATGGATCAGCAGTCCATTGCCTTAATCACTCATCCACCTGGTCCTGCGCTCCACTGGTGGCAGTCGCCCCTCCAACCAGTTGCCCCTCCAACCAGTTGCCCAAGATCCGCCTGTCTCAGATTGTTAAAGGCTCTTTAAAAGGGCTCGTCCGGGATTTGAACCCGGGACCTCTCGCACCCAAAGTGAGAATCATACCCCTAGACCAACGAGCCATTAATTTCAAGACATTGCTTTTCAGTCACCAGCAATGACGTTGAGGACATGGATTGACGGGTCGATGTTGCCAGTCCACAGTGAACACCGTGAGTGTTGGTGGTATACTTGTGAGCATAGCTATCTTCCAAGCAGTTGACCAGGTTTCAGTTCAAATACTCTGTAATTCATCTGCTGAGTCTTTCAGATTCAATCTTCATTAGCTGTAACAGCAAGAAACAAATTAAGAAAGAGCTAAATGTAGATTTTAACAATGAAAAAGTAGACATCAAAATCAATTGGATCTCATTTCATTTGATCCGATTGACGCACCGGTATGTGAATAAAAAATTAAAAGACATTGGAATCTGTCAGTATTAAACTAGAAATGTCACATATTTTGCACTGGATGCTTCTCAATCCTACAATAACTGCTGATGTCACACCTCTGCATCTTTGGTGAAATGTGGCAGAGCGAGAGCAATATTTGTCAAAACATGACACATCCCTAAAATCTGTCTTCTCATACAAATGTCTGTAGCTTCCGGATCGGTTTGACCTACAACATAGTTTGACCATTCTATGGAAAGGGGAGACTCTCACAAACACAATGCTGTTCTCAGTTTATCTCTACGACCCCCACAAGTGTCACCGGACTCGTCTGAAAGTAACCTATGTCCCGGTAAAATGACAGATTTTTTAACCAAGGAAGAAATTAATAAATGTTGTGCAATGCTGAAGCCACTAGTGCAGAGCACAATGGATCAGCAGTCCATTGCCTTAATCACTCATCCACCTGGTCCTGTGCTCCACAGTGGTGGCAGTCGCCCCTCCAACCAGTTGCCCCTCCAACCAGTTGCCCAAGATCCGCCTGTCTCAGATTGTTAAAGGCTCTTTAAAAGGGCTCGTCCGGGATTTGAACCCAGACCTCTCGCACCCAAAGCAAGAATCATACCCCTAGACCAACGAGCCATTAATTTCAAGACATTGCTTTTCAGTCACCAGCAATGACGGTGAGGACATGGATTGACGGGTCGATGTTGCCAGGCCACAGTGAATCACGTGAGTGTTGGTGGTATACTTGTGAGCATAGCTATCTTCCAAGCAGTTGACCAGGTTTCAGTTCAAATACTCTGTAATTCATCTGCTGAGTCTTTCAGATTCAATCTTCATTAGCTGTAACAGCAAGAAACAAATTAAGAAAGAGCTAAATGTAGATTTTAACAATGAAAAAGTAGACATCAAAATCAATTGGATCTCATTTCATTTGATCCGATTGACGCACCGGTATGTGAATAAAAAATTAAAAACATTGGAATCTGTCAGTATTAAACTAGAAATGTCACGTATTTTGCACTGGATGCTTCTCAATCCTACAATAACTGCTGATGTCACACCTCTGCATCTTTGGTGAAATGTGGCAGAGCGAGAGCAATATTTGTCAAAACATGACACATCCCTAAAATCTGTCTTCTCATACAAATGTCTGTAGCTTCCGGTCGGTTTGACCTACAACATCGGTTGACCATTCCATGGAAAGGGGAGACTCTCACAA
The DNA here is from genome assembly GCF_018296145.1 of Oncorhynchus tshawytscha. Classification (NCBI taxonomy): domain Eukaryota; kingdom Metazoa; phylum Chordata; class Actinopteri; order Salmoniformes; family Salmonidae; genus Oncorhynchus; species Oncorhynchus tshawytscha. Next base: position 1,753,970 of record NC_056445.1, read on the forward strand.
ACACAATGTCGTTCTCAGTTTTGCTCTACGACCCCCACAAGGGTCACGGGACTCGTCTGAAGGCAACCTATGTCCCGGTAAAATGACAGATTTTTTAACCAAGGAAGAAATTAATAAATGTTGTGCGATGCTGAAGCCACTAGTGCAGAGCACAATGGATTAAGCAGTCCATTGCCTTAATCACTCATCCACCTGGTCCTGCGCTCCAGCGGTGGCAGTCGCCCCTCCAACCAGTTGCCCAAGATCCGCCTGTCTCAGATTGTTAAAGGCTCTTTAAAAGGGCTCGTCCGGGATTTGAACCCGGGACCTCTCGCACCCAAAGCGAGAATCATACCCCTAGACCAACGAGCCATTTATTTCAAGACATTGTTTTGCAGTCGCCAGCAATGACGGTGAGGACATGGATTGACGGGTCGATGTTGCCAGGCCACAGTGAATCACGTGAGTGTTGGTGGTATACTTGTGAGCATAGCTATCTTCCAAGCAGTTGACCAGGTTTCAGTTGAAATACTCTGTAATTCATCTGCTGAGTCTTTCAGATTCAATCTTCATTAGCTGTAACAGCAAGAAACAAATGAAGAAAGAGCTAAATGTAGATTTAAAAAATTAAAAAGTAGACATCAAAATCAATTGGATCTCATTTCATTTGATCCGATTGACGCACCGGTATGTGAATAAAAAATAAAAAACATTGGAATCTGTCAGTATTAAACTAGAAATGTCACGTATTTTGCACTGGATGCTTCTCAATCCTACAATAACTGTTGATGTCACACCTCTGCATCTTTGGTGAAATGTGTCAGAGCGAGAGCAATATTTGTCAAAACATGACACATCCCTAAAATCTGTCTTCTCATACAAATGTCTGTAGTTTCCGGTCGGTTTGACCTACAACATAGTTTGACCATTCTATGGAAAGGGGAGACTCTCACAAACACAATGCTGTTCTCAGTTTTTCTCTACGACCCCCACAAGTGTCACCGGACTCGTCTGAAGGTAACCTATGTCCCGATAAAATGACAGATTTTTTAACCAAGGAAGAAATTAATCAATGTTGTGCGATGCTGAAGCCACTAGTGCAGAGCACAATGGATCAGCAGTCCATTGCCTTAATCACTCATCCACCTGGTCCTGTGCTCCAGTGGTGGCAGTCGCCCCTCCAACCAGTTGCCCAAGATCCGCCTGTCTCAGATTGTTAAAGGCTCTTTAAAATCCCTCGTCCGGGATTTGAACCCGGGACCTCTCGCACCCAAAGCGAGAATCATACCCCTAGACCAACAAGCCATTAATTTCAAGACATTGCTTTGCAGTCACCAGCAATGACGGTGAGGACATGGATTGACGGGTCGATGTTGCCAGGCCACAGTGAATCACGTGAGTGTTGGTGGTATACTTGTGAGCATAGCTATCTTCCAAGCAGTTGACCAGGTTTCAGTTCAAATACTCTGTAATTCATCTGCTGAGTCTTTCAGATTCAATCTTCATTAGCTGTAACAGCAAGAAACAAATTAAGAAAGAGCTAAATGTAGATTTTAACAATGAAAAAGTAGACATCAAAATCAATTGGATCTCATTTCATTTGATCCGATTGACGCACCGGTATGTGAATAAAAAATTAAAAGACATTGGAATCTGTCAGTATTAAACTAGAAATGTCACATATTTTGCACTGGATGCTTCTCAATCCTACAATAACTGCTGATGTCACACCTCTGCATCTTTGGTGAAATGTGGCAGAGCGAGAGCAATATTTGTCAAAACATGACACATCCCTAAAATCTGTCTTCTCATACAAAAGTCTGTAGCTTACGATCGGTTTGACCTACAACATAGTTTGACCATTCTATGGAAAGGGAGACTCTCACAAACACAATGCTTTTCTCAGTTTATCTCTACGACCCCCACAAGTGTCACCGGACTCGTCTGAAAGTAACCTATGTCCCGGTAAAATGACAGATTTTTTAACCAAGGAAGAAATTAATAAATGTTGTGCGATGCTGAAGCCACTAGTGCAGAGCACAATGGATCAGCAGTCCATTGCCTTAATCACTCATCCACCTGGTCCTGTGCTCCAGTGGTGGCAGTCGCCCCTCCAACCAGTCGCCCCTCCAACCAGTTGCCCAAGATCCGCCTGTCTCAGATTGTTAAAGGCTCTTTAAAAGGGCTCGTCCGGGATTTGATCCCAGGACCTCTCGCACCCAAAGCGAGAATCATACCCCTAGACCAACGAGCCATTTATTTCAAGACATTGTTTTGCAGTCGCCAGCAATGACGGTGAGGATTTGGATTGACAGGTCGATGTTGCCAGGCCACAGTGAATCACGTGAGTGTTGGTGGTATACTTGTGAGCATAGCTATCTTCCAAGCAGTTGACCAGGTTTGAGTTGAAATACTCTGTAATTCATCTGCTGAGTCTGTCAGATTCAATCTTCATTAGCTGTAACAGCAAGAAACAAATGAAGAAAGAGCTAAATGTAGATTTTAAAAATTAAAAAGTAGACATCAAAATCAATTGGATCTCATTTCATTTGATCCGATTGACGCACCGGTATGTGAATAAAAGATTTAAAAAACAATGGATCTTTCAGTATTAAACTAGAAATGTCACGTGTTTTGCACTGGATGCTTCACAATCCTACAATAACTGCTGATGTCACACCTCTGCATCTATGGTGAAATGTGGCAGAGCGAGAGCAATATTTGTCAAAACATGACACATCCCTAAAAGCTGTCTTCTCATACAAATGTCTTTAGCTTCCGATCGGTTTGACCTACAACATAGTTTGGAAAGGGGAGACTCTCACAAACACAATGCTGTTCTCAGTTTTTCTCTACGACCCCCACAAGTGTCACCGGACTCGTCTGAAGGTAACCTATGTCCCGATAAAATGACAGATTTTTTAACCAAGGAAGAAATTAATCAATGTTGTGCGATGCTGAAGCCACTAGTGCAGAGCACAATGGATCAGCAGTCCATTGCCTTAATCACTCATCCACCTGGTCCTGTGCTCCAGTGGTGGCAGTCGCCCCTCCAACCAGTTGCCCAAGATCCGCCTGTCTCAGATTGTTAAAGGCTCTTTAAAATCCCTCGTCCGGGATTTGATCCCGGGACCTCTCGCACCCAAAGCGAGAATCATACCCCTAGACCAACGAGCCATTTATTTCAAGACATTGTTTTGCAGTCGCCAGCAATGACGGTGAGGACATGGATTGACGGGTCGATGTTGCCAGGCCACAGTGAATCACGTGAGTGTTGGTGGTATACTTGTGAGCATAGCTATCTTCCAAGCAGTTGACCAGGTTTCAGTTCAAATACTCTGTAATTCATCTGCTGAGTCTTTCAGATTCAATCTTCATTAGCTGTAACAGCAAGAAACAAATTAAGAAAGAGCTAAATGTAGATTTTAACAATGAAAAAGTAGACATCAAAATCAATTGGATCTCATTTCATTTGATCCGATTGACGCACCGGTATGTGAATAAAAATTAAAAAAACATTGGAATCTGTCAGTATTAAACTAGAAATGTCACATATTTTGCACTGGATGCTTCTCAATCCTACAATAACTGCTGATGTCACACCTCTGCATCTTTGGTGAAATGTGGCAGAGCGAGAGCAATATTTGTCAAAACATGACACATCCCTAAAATCTGTCTTCTCATACAAATGTCTGTAGCTTCCGGTCGGTTTGACCTACAACATAGTTTGACCATTCTATGGAAAGGGGAGACTCTCACAAACACAATGCTGTTCTCAGTTTTCTCTACGACCCCCACAAGTGTCACCGGACTCGTCTGAAGGTAACCTATGTCCCGATAAAATGACAGATTTTTTAACCAAGGAAGAAATTAATCAATGTTGTGCGATGCTGAAGCCACTAGTGCAGAGCACAATGGATCAGCAGTCCATTGCCTTAATCACTCATCCACCTGGTCCTGTGCTCCAGTGGTGGCAGTCGCCCCTCCAACCAGTTGCCCAAGATCCGCCTGTCTCAGATTGTTAAAGGCTCTTTAAAAGGGCTCGTCCGGGATTTGAACCCGGGACCTCTCGCACCCAAAGCAAGAATCATACCCCTAGACCAACAAGCCATTAATTTCAAGACATTGCTTTGCAGTCACCAGCAATGACGGTGAGGACATGGATTGACGGGTCGATGTTGCCAGGCCACAGTGAATCACGTGAGTGTTGGTGGTATACTTGTGAGCATAGCTATCTTCCAAGCAGTTGACCAGGTTTCAGTTCAAATACTCTGTAATTCATCTGCTGAGTCTTTCAGATTCAATCTTCATTAGCTGTAACAGCAAGAAACAAATTAAGAAAGAGCTAAATGTAGATTTTAACAATGAAAAAGTAGACATCAAAATCAATTGGATCTCATTTCATTTGATCCGATTGATGCACCGGTATGTGAATAAAAAAATTAAAAACATTGGAATCTGTCAGTATTAAACTAGAAATGTCACATATTTTGCACTGGATGCTTCTCAATCCTACAATAACTGCTGATGTCACACCTCTGCATCTTTGGTGAAATGTGGCAGAGCGAGAGCAATATTTGTCAAAACATGACACATCCCTAAAATCTGTCTTCTCATACAAATGTCTGTAGCTTCCGGTCGGTTTGACCTACAACATAGTTTGACCATTCTATGGAAAGGGGAGACTCTCACAAACACAATGCTGTTCTCAGTTTATCTCTACGACCCCCACAAGTGTCACCGGACTCGTCTGAAAGTAACCTATGTCCCGATAAAATGACAGATTTTTTAACCAAGGAAGAAATTAATAAATGTTGTGCGATGCTGAAGCCACTAGTGCAGAGCACAATGGATCAGCAGTCCATTGCCTTAATCACTCATCCACCTGGTCCTGTGCTCCAGTGGAGGCAGTCGCCCCTCCAACCAGTTGCCCAAGATCCGCCTGTCTCAGATTGTTAAAGGCTCTTTAAAAGGCTCGTCCGGGATTTGAACCCAGGACCTCTCGCACCCAAAGCGAGAATCATACCCCTAGACCAACAAGCCATTTATTTCAAGATATTGTTTTGCAGTCACCAGCAATGACGGTGAGGACATGGATTGACGGGTCGATGTTGCCAGGCCACAGTGAATCACGTGATTGTTGGTGGTATACTTGTGAGCATAGCTATCTTCCAAGCAGTTGACCAGGTTTCAGTTCAAATACTCTGTAATTCATCTGCTGAGTCTTTCAGATTCAATCTTCATTAGCTGTAACAGCAAGAAACAAATTAAGAAAGAGCTAAATGTAGATTTTAACAATGAAAAAGTAGACATCAAAATCAATTGGATCTCATTTCATTTGATCCGATTGACGCACCGGTATGTGAATAAAAATTAAAAAACATTGGAATCTGTCAGTATTAAACTAGAAATGTCACATATTTTGCACTGGATGCTTCTCAATCCTACAATAACTGCTGATGTCACACCCCTGCATCTTTGGTGAAATGTGTCAGAGCGAGAGCAATATTTGTCAAAACATGACACATCCCTAAAATCTGTCTTCTCATACAAATGTCTGTAGCTTCCGGTCGGTTTGACCTACAACATAGTTTGACCATTCTATGGAAAGGGGAGACTCTCACAAACACAATGCTGTTCTCAGTTTTTCTCTACGACCCCCACAAGTGTCACCGGACTCGTCTGAAGGTAACCTATGTCCCGATAAAATGACAGATTTTTTAACCAAGGAAGAAATTAATCAATGTTGTGCGATGCTGAAGCCACTAGTGCAGAGCACAATGGATCAGCAGTCCATTGCCTTAATCACTCATCCACCTGGTCCTGTGCTCCAGTGGTGGCAGTCCAACCGCCCCTCCAACCAGTTGCCCAAGATCCGCCTGTCTCAGATTGTTAAAGGCTCTTTAAAAGGCCTCGTCGGGATTTGAACCCAGACCTCTCGCACCCAAAGCGAGAATCATACCCCTAGACCAACAAGCCATTAATTTCAAGACATTGCTTTGCAGTCACCAGCAATGACGGTGAGGACATGGATTGACGGGTCGATGTTGCCAGGCCACAGTGAATCACGTGAGTGTTGGTGGTATACTTGTGAGCATAGCTATCTTCCAAGCAGTTGACCAGGTTTCAGTTCAAATACTCTGTAATTCATCTGCTGAGTCTTTCAGATTCAATCTTCATTAGCTGTAACAGCAAGAAACAAATTAAGAAAGAGCTAAATGTAGATTTTAACAATGAAAAAGTAGACATCAAAATCAATTGGATCTCATTTCATTTGATCCGATTGACGCACCGGTATGTGAATAAAAAATTAAAAGACATTGGAATCTGTCAGTATTAAACTAGAAATGTCACATATTTTGCACTGGATGCTTCTCAATCCTACAATAACTGCTGATGTCACACCTCTGCATCTTTGGTGAAATGTGGCAGAGCGAGAGCAATATTTGTCAAAACATGACACATCCCTAAAATCTGTCTTCTCATACAAAAGTCTGTAGCTTACGATCGGTTTGACCTACAACATAGTTTGACCATTCTATGGAAAGGGGAGACTCTCACAAACACAATGCTGTTCTCAGTTTATCTCTACGACCCCCACAAGTGTCACCGGACTCGTCTGAAAGTAACCTATGTCCCGGTAAAATGACAGATTTTTTAACCAAGGAAGAAATTAATAAATGTTGTGCAATGCTGAAGCCACTAGTGCAGAGCACAATGGATCAGCAGTCCATTGCCTTAATCACTCATCCACCTGGTCCTGCGCTCCACTGGTGGCAGTCGCCCCTCCAACCAGTTGCCCCTCCAACCAGTTGCCCAAGATCCGCCTGTCTCAGATTGTTAAAGGCTCTTTAAAAGGGCTCGTCCGGGATTTGAACCCAGACCTCTCGCACCCAAAGCAAGAATCATACCCCTAGACCAACGAGCCATTAATTTCAAGACATTGCTTTTCAGTCACCAGCAATGACGTTGAGGACATGGATTGACGGGTCGATGTTGCCAGGCCGCAGTGAATCACGTGAGTGTTGGTGGTATACTTGTGAGCATAGCTATCTTCCAAGCAGTTGACCAGGTTTCAGTTCAAATACTCTGTAATTCATCTGCTGAGTCTTTCAGATTCAATCTTCATTAGCTGTAACAGCAAGAAACAAATTAAGAAAGAGCTAAATGTAGATTTTAACAATGAAAAAGTAGACATCAAAATCAATTGGATCTCATTTCATTTGATCCGATTGATGCACCGGTATGTGAATAAAAATAAAAAAAACATTGGAATCTGTCAGTATTAAACTAGAAATGTCACGTATTTTGCACTGGATGCTTCTCAATCCTACAATAACTGCTGATGTCACACCTCTGCATCTTTGGTGAAATGTGGCAGAGCGAGAGCAATATTTGTCAAAACATGACACATCCCTAAAATCTGTCTTCTCATACAAATGTCGGTAGCTTCCGATCGGTTTGACCTACAACATAGTTTGACCATTCTATGGAAAGGGGAGACTCTCACAAACACAATGCTGTTCTCAGTTTATCTCTACGACCCCCACAAGTGTCACCGGACTCGTCTGAAGGTAACCTATGTCCCGGTAAAATGACAGATTTTTTAACCAAGGAAGAAATTAATAAATGTTGTGCGATGCTGAAGCCACTAGTGCAGAGCACAATGGATCAGCAGTCCATTGCCTTAATCACTCATCCACCTGGTCCTGCGCTCCAGTGGAGGCAGTCGCCCCTCCAACCAGTTGCCCAAGATCCGCCTGTCTCAGATTGTTAAAGGCTCTTTAAAAGGGCTCGTCCGGGATTTGATCCCAGGACCTCTCGCACCCAAAGCGAGAATCATACCCCTAGACCAACGAGCCATTTATTTCAAGATATTGTTTTGCAGTCGCCAGCAATGACGGTGAGGACATGGATTGACGGGTCGATGTTGCCAGGCCACAGTGAATCACGTGATTGTTGGTGGTATACTTGTGAGCATAGCTATCTTCCAAGCAGTTGACCAGGTTTCAGTTCAAATACTCTGTAATTCATCTGCTGAGTCTTTCAGATTCAATCTTCATTAGCTGTAACAGCAAGAAACAAATTAAGAAAGAGCTAAATGTAGATTTTAACAATGAAAAAGTAGACATCAAAATCAATTGGATCTCATTTCATTTGATCCGATTGACGCACCGGTATGTGAATAAAAAAAATAAAAAACATTGGAATCTGTCAGTATTAAACTAGAAATGTCACGTATTTTGCACTGGATGCTTCTCAATCCTACAATAACTGCTGATGTCACACCTCTGCATCTTTGGTGAAATGTGGCAGAGCGAGAGCAATATTTGTCAAAACATGACACATCCCTAAAATCTGTCTTCTCATACAAAAGTCTGTAGCTTACGATCAGTTTGACCTACAACATAGTTTGACCATTCTATGGAAAGGGGAGAATCTCACAAACACAATGCTGTTCTTAGTTTATCTCTACGACCCCCACAAGTGTCACCGGACTCGTCTGAAGGTAACCTATGTCCCGGTAAAATGACAGATTTATTAACCAAGGAAGAAATTAATAAATGTTGTGCGATGCTGAAGCCACTAGTGCAGAGCACAATGGATCAGCAGTCCATTGCCTTAATCACTCATCCACCTGGTCCTGCGCTCCAGTGGAGGCAGTTGCCCCTCCAACCAGTTGCCCAAGATCCGCCTGTCTCAGATTGTTAAAGGCTCTTTAAAAGGGCTCGTCCGGGATTTGATCCCAGGACCTCTCGCACCCAAAGCGAGAATCATACCCCTAGACCAACGAGCCATTTATTTCAAGATATTGTTTTGCAGTCGCCAGCAATGACGGTGAGGACATGGATTGACGGGTCGATGTTGCCAGGCCACAGTGAATCACGTGATTGTTGGTGGTATACTTGTGAGCATAGCTATCTTCCAAGCAGTTGACCAGGTTTCAGTTCAAATACTCTGTAATTCATCTGCTGAGTCTTTCAGATTCAATCTTCATTAGCTGTAACAGCAAGAAACAAATTAAGAAAGAGCTAAATGTAGATTTTAACAATGAAAAAGTAGACATCAAAATCAATTTGATCTCATTTCATTTGATCCGATTGACGCACCGGTATGTGAATAAAAAAAAATAAAAACATTGGAATCTGTCAGTATTAAACTAGAAATGTCACATATTTTGCACTGGATGCTTCTCAATCCTACAATAACTGCTGATGTCACACCTCTGCATCTTTGGTGAAATGTGGCAGAGCGAGAGCAATATTTGTCAAAACATGACACATCCCTAAAATCTGTCTTCTCATACAAATGTCGGTAGCTTCCGATCGGTTTGACCTACAACATAGTTTGACCATTCTATGGAAAGGGGAGACTCTCACAAACACAATGCTGTTCTCAGTTTATCTCTACGACCCCCACAAGTGTCACCGGACTCGTCTGAAGGTAACCTATGTCCCGTTAAAATGACAGATTTTTTAACTAAGGAAGAAATTAATGAATGTTGTGCGATGCTGAAGCCACTAGTGCAGAGCACAATGGATCAGCAGGCCATTGCCTTAATCACTCATCCACCTGGTCCTGCGCTCCACTGGTGGCAGTCGCCCCTCCAACCAGTTGCCCAAGATCCGCCTGTCTCAGATTGTTAAAGGCTCTTTAAAAGGGCTCGTCTGGGATTTGATCCCAGGACCTATCACACCCAAAGCGAGACTCATACCCCTAGACCAACGAGCCATTTATTTCAAGACATTGTTTTGCAGTCGCCAGCAATGACGGTGAGGACATGGATTGACGGGTCGATGTTGCCAGGCCACAGTGAATCACGTGATTGTTGGTGGTATACTTGTGAGCATAGCTATCTTCCAAGCAGTTGACCAGGTTTCAGTTCAAATACTCTGTAATTCATCTGCTGAGTCTTTCAGATTCAATCTTCATTAGCTGTAACAGCAAGAAACAAATTAAGAAAGAGCTAAATGTAGATTTTAACAATGAAAAAGTAGACATCAAAATCAATTGGATCTCATTTCATTTTGGTCCGATTGACGCACCGGTATGTGAATAAAAAAAATAAAAAACATTGGAATCTGTCAGTATTAAACTAGAAATGTCACGTATTTTGCACTGGATGCTTCTCAATCCTACAATAACTGCTGATGTCACACCTCTGCATCTTTGGTGAAATGTGGCAGAGCGAGAGCAATATTTGTCAAAACATGACACATCCCTAAAATCTGTCTTCTCATACAAATGTCGGTAGCTTCCGATCGGTTTGACCTACAACATAGTTTGACCATTCTATGGAAAGGGGAGACTCTCACAAACACAATGCTGTTCTCAGTTGTTCTCTACGACCCCCACAAGTGTCACAGGACTCGTCTGAAGGTAACCTATGTCCCGTTAAAATGACAGATTTTTAACCAAGGAAGAAATTAATAAATGTTGTGCGATGCTGAAGCCACTAGTGCAGAGCACAATGGATCAGCAGTCCATTGCCTTAATCACTCATCCACCTGGTCCTGCGCTCCACTGGTGGCAGTCGCCCCTCCAACCAGTTGCCCAAGATCCGCCTGTCTCAGATTGTTAAAGGCTCTTTAAAAGGGCTTGTCCGGGATTTGATCACAGGACCTCTCACACCCAAAGCGAGACTCATACCCCTAGACCAACGAGCCATTTATTTCAAGACATTGTTTTGCAGTCGCCAGCAACGACGGTGAGGACATGGATTGACGGGTCGATGTTGCCAGGCCACAGTGAATCACGTGAGTGTTGGTGGTATACTTGTGAGCATAGCTATCTTCCAAGCAGTTGACCAGGTTTCAGTTCAAATACTCTGTAATTCATCTGCTGAGTCTTTCAGATTCATTCTTCATTAGCTGTAACAGCAAGAAACAAATTAAGAAAGAGCTAAATGTAGATTTTAACAATGAAAAAGTAGACATCAAAATCAATTGGATCTCATTTCATTTGATCCGATTGACGAACCGGTATGTGAATAAAAAATTAAAAGACATTGGAATCTGTCAGTATTAAACTAGAAATGTCACATATTTTGCACTGGATGCTTCTCAATCCTACAATAACTGCTGATGTCACACCTCTGCATCTTTGGTGAAATGTGGCAGAGCGAGAGCAATATTTGTCAAAACATGACACATCCCTAAAATCTGTCTTCTCATACAAATGTCTGTAGCTTCCGGTCGGTTTGACCTAAAACATAGTTTGACCATTCTATGGAAAGGGGAGACTCTCACAAACACAATGCTGTTCTCAGTTTATCTCTACGACCCCCACAAGTGTCACCGGACTCGTCTGAAGGTAACCTATGTCCCGGTAAAATGACAGATTTTTTAACTAAGGAAGAAATTAATAAATGTTGTGCGATGCTGAAGCCACTAGTGCAGAGCACAATGGATCAGCAGGCCATTGCCTTAATCACTCATCCACCTGGTCCTGCGCTCCACTGGTGGCAGTCGCACCTCCAACCAGTTGCCCAAGATCCGCCTGTCTCAGATTGTTAAAGGCTCTTTAAAAGGGCTCGTCCGGGATTTGATCCCAGGACCTCTCACACCCAAAGCGAGAATCATACCCCTAGACCAACGAGCCATTTATTTCAAGATATTGTTTTGCAGCCGCCAGCAATGACGGTGAGGACATGGATTGACGGGTCGATGTTGCCAGGCCACAGTGAATCACGTGATTGTTGGTGGTATACTTGTGAGCATAGCTATCTTCCAAGCAGTTGACCAGGTTTCAGTTCAAATACTCTGTAATTCATCTGCTGAGTCTTTCAGATTCATTCTTCATTAGCTGTAACAGCAAGAAACAAATTAAGAAAGAGCTAAATGTAGATTTTAACAATGAAAAAGTAGACATCAAAATCAATTGGATCTCATTTCATTTGATCCGATTGACGAACCGGTATGTGAATAAAAAATTAAAAGACATTGGAATCTGTCAGTATTAAACTAGAAATGTCACATATTTTGCACTGGATGCTTCTCAATCCTACAATAACTGCTGATGTCACACCTCTGCATCTTTGGTGAAATGTGGCAGAGCGAGAGCAATATTTGTCAAAACATGACTGGCGGATCCTGGCTGACTGGCAGATCTGGAAGAGTCTGGCTGACTGGCGGATCTGGAAGAGTCTGGTTGACTGGCAGATCTGGAAGAGTCTGGCTGACTGGCAGATCTGGAAGAGTCTGGCTGACTGGCAGATCTGGAAGAGTCTGGCTGACTGGCAGATCTGGAATAGTCTGGCTGACTGGCGGATCCTGGCTGACTGGCAGATCTGGAAGAGTCTGGCTGACTGGCGGATCTGGAAGAGTCTGGCGGATCTGGCGGATCTGGAAGAGTCTGGCGGATCTGGAAGAGTCTGGCTGACTGGCGGATCTGGAAGAGTCTGGTTGACTGGCGGATCTGGAAGAGTCTGGCTGTCTGGCTGCTCCATGCTGACTGGCGGCTCTGGCTGCTCCATGCTGACTGGCGGCGCTGGCTGCTCCATGCAGACTGGCGGTTCTGGCTGCTCCATGCAGACTGGCGGCTCTGGCTGCTCCATGCAGACTGGCGGCTCTGGCTGCTCCATGCAGACTGGCGGCTCTGGCTGCTCCATGCAGACTGGCGGCTCTGGCTGCTCCATGCAGACTGGCGGCTCTGGCTGCTCCATGCAGACTGGCGGCTCTGGCTGCTCCATGCAGACTGGCGGCTCTGGCTGCTCCATGCAGACTGGCGGCTCTGGCTGCTCCATGCAGACTGGCGGCTCTGGCTGCTCCATGCAGACTGGCGGCTCTGGCGGCTTCTTGCAGACTGGCGGCTCTGGCTGCTCCATGCAGACTGACAGCTCTGGCTGCTCCATGCAGACTGACATCTCTGGCTGCTCCATGCACACTGACAGCTCTGGCTGCGCTGAACAGGTGGGAGACTCCGGCAGCGCTGGAGAGGAGGAAGGCTCTGGCAGCGCTGGACAGGCGAGGCACACTGTAGGCCTGATGCATGGTGCTGGCACTGGTGGTACTGGGCCAAGAACACGCACAGGAAGCCTGGTGCGGGGAGCTGCTACCGGAGGGCTGGGGTGTGGAGGTGGTACTGGATAGACCGGACCGTGCAGGCGCACTGGAGCTCTTGAGCACCGAGCCTGCCCAACCTTACCCGGTTGAATGGTCCTGGTCGCCCTGCCAGTGCGGCGTGGTGGAATAGCCCGCACTGGGCAATGCAGGCGAACCGGAGACACCGTGCGCAAGTCTGGTGCCATGTAAGCCGGCCCAAGGAGACGCATTGGGGACCAGATGCGTAGAGCCGGCTTCATGGCACTTGGCTCGACGCTCACTCTAGCCCGGCCGATACGCGGAGCTGGAATGTACCGCACCGGGCTATGCACCCGCACTGGGGACAACGTGCGCTCCAAAGCATAACACGGTGCCTGCCCGGTCTCACTAGCCCCCCGGTAAGCACAGGTCTCCAACCTGGCGTAGCCATACTCCCTGTGAGCCCCCCCCAAGAAATTTTTGGGGCTGACTCTCAGGCTTCCATCCGCGTCGCCGTGCTGCCTCCTCATACCAGCCCCTCTCCGCTTTCGCCGCCTCCAGTTCTTCTTTGGGGCGGCGATATTCTCCTGGCTGAGCCCGGGTCCTCCTCCGTCTAATTCATCCTCCCATGTCCAGTACTCCTCTTTGGGCTGCTCCTGTTGCCTCTTCTCCTGCTGCACCTTGGGGCGGCTACACTCCCCTGGTTTAGCCCAGGGTCCTCTCCCGTCGAGGATTTCCTCCCATGTCCAGAATTCCTTGTTTCGTATCTCCTGCTGCCGCTGTTGCTTCTCCTGCTGCTCCTGCCTGTTGACACGCCGCTTGGTCCTGTTGTGGTTGGGTGATTCTGTAACGGTTCTCTTTAGTTGAAGGAGAGGCAGACCAAAATGCGGCGTGATGATGTTTGTTTAATGAAGAAAAAAAACTATACATGAATAAACTAACGAAAACAATAAACGTGCGACCTCAAAACAGCCCTATCTGGTGCAAACACAAAGACAGGAACAATCACCCACAAACACACAGTGAAACCCAGGCTACCTAAATATGGTTCCCAATCAGAGACAACGATAAACACCTGCCTCTGATTGAGAACCACTCCAGACAGCCATAGACTATGCTAGATACCCCCACTAAGCCACACACCCAATACCTAACAAAACCCCAAGACAAAACACACCACAATAAACCCATGTCACACCCTGGCCTGACCAAATAAATAAAGACAAACACAATATACTTCGACCAGGGCGTGACAGTCGGTGACTCTTAGCACACCATCTCACAGCCCTCTCTCAGAGACAAAATATGTAACTGGCCCTTCACAACTCTGGCCATAACCAAACTGTTTTGTTGTTAGGGACCAGGTTATCAGGTGCCTTATCACACTGTGGGGTCAGCCAATATCAGGCAGTCATCTTAGATTACAGATCCCCAATTCCTGCCACCCCCTCTGTCTTCAAGGTTTTTTATTGATTGAAAAGGGGAATTTAGAAGAAAGATGTGAGTCGGATAGTCGGAAATGGCATTGAGTAGTGAGGACAAGATGGAGGAAACAAACATAAAGTTGTTGAAGCAACAGCTGTGCTGGAATGTGAACAATATCGGTGTCAGTTCTGATAGTATGGAGCAGGAGGATGAGGGTCAAGGTCGGTAGTGGAAAGACAAAGGAAGAAGAGAGCTCATGATACAGAAAGCTTTGGATCGTCTAGTAAAGAAAGCATAAAGATGGCCAAGGTAGGAAGCAAGGGTAATGATGTGTTGGAGTGGAAAGTGGTGAGGGTTTTCATGAGACCACAGGGCCTCACTTACACCCTAACTGACTAACTAAAGCCTTAGAGAAAGAGGTAGGTGAAGTCAAATTAGCTTGGTTCATTGGAAATGGTAGATTGTTAAAATGTTGTGGTAGCCAGGCTCAGCAAGAGAAGATTCTGAAAATGGAAAAGCTTAAATGGGAAGAAGATTGAAAGCCATGTCCCTGGTAATAATGCTAAATTGAGGGGAGTCATCAATATCTATGTCCATAGATGATAAAGAAAATGTGAAGGAAGGCAGAGTGATTGAGGCCAAAATGTTGATCAGTAGGAAAGTAGGTCAAAGAAGTGAAAGCCTGTCAATGATGCTGAGGTTTGCGAAAGTTTTGACAGGAAAAGTGCAGATAGAATTTCTTAGTTTCAGTGATAGAGAATTTGTCCCATATGCACAGCAGTGTTTTAAATGACAACGAATGGGACACGTAGAGTAGCTGCTCAGTGTAAAAGAAAGAATCAAAACAAATTCTATTTGTCACGTTGTCACGTTCTGACCATCGTTCGTGTGTGTTTTCCTTGTTTTAGTGTTGGTCAGGACGTGAGCTGGGTGGGCATTCTATGTTGTGTGTCTGGTTTGTCTATTTCTATGTTTGGCCTGATATGGTTCTCAATCAGAGGCAGGTGTTAGTCATTGTCTCTGATTGGGAACCATATTTAGGTAGCCTGTTTTGTGTTGGGTTTTGTGGGTGATTGTTCCTGTCTTTGTGTTTGTGGCACCAGATAGGACTGTTTTTTTATTTTCACGTTTCTTGTTTTGTAGATTGTTGTACTTTCATCTTTATTAAAGATGCACAAAACTAACCACGCTGCATTTTGGTCTGCCTCTCTTTCCCCAGAAGAAAACCATTACAGAATCACCCACCAACCAAGGACCAAGCGGCGTGGTAAACAGAGGCAGCAGCAACAGCAGCAGCAGGAGAAGCGACAGGTGCAGCAGGAGCAACAGCAGCAAAGGCAGCAGCAGGAGAATCAACAGAGGCAGCAGCAGCAGCAGCAGTGGGAGAGGCTGCACTATTTGGAGAAATGGACTTGGGAGGAGATCCTTGACGGGAAAGGACCCTGGGCAAAGAGCCAGGGGAATATTGCCGCCCCAAAGCCGAGCTGGAGGCAGCGAAGGCAGAGAGGCGGCATTGTGAGGAGCTAGCACGGCAGAGCGGCTGGAAGCCCGAGAGGCACCCCAAAAATGTCTTGGGGGGTGGCACAGGGAGAGTGTGGCAGAGTCAGGAGCCAGACCTGAGCCAACTCCCCCTGTTTACTGTAAGGAGCCATGGATGTTATCGGAGCTAGCGGCGAAGCTGAGGGCTGAGTCTGAGAGGGTCGAGGAGTTATTGGACAGAATGGAAGAGAGTGAACGGATGGGAGATGAGGAGACACTCGAGGAGGTGTTAATAGAATTGGGGGAGTGTGAAGAGAGAGAGCAGTTGATTTGGCGTAGTATGCAAGGCATTCGCCCTGAGGTGTGTGTGTCCAGCCCGGTACCACCAGTGCCGGCACCCCGCACCAGGCTGTCTCTCCGTCTCATCAACACAGGTGCTCCCGCCTGTCCGGCGCTACCAGAGTTTCCGCCCCTCAGTCCAGAGGCGCCAGAGCCCCTCAGTCCAGAGGCGCCAGAGCCCCTCAGTCCAGAGGCTCCAGAGCCCCTCAGTCCAGCGGACCAGAGCCTTCCTCCTCTCCAGCGCCGCCTGAGCTACCCGTCTGCCCAGCGCCGTCTGAGCTACCCGTCTGCCCAGTGCCGCCAGTCTGCCCAGCGCCGCCAGCGCCGCCAGTCTGCCCAGCGCCGCCAGTCTGCCCAGCGCCGCCAGTCTGCCCAGCGCCGCCAGTCTGCCAGGAGCCGCCAGTCTGCCAGGAGTCGCCAGCGCCGCCAGTCTGCCAGGAGTCGCCAGCGCCGCCAGTCAGCCAGGAGCCGCCAGCGCCGCCAGTCAGCCAGGAGCCGCCAGTCAGCCAGGAGCCGCCAGTCTGCCAGGATCAGTTAGATCCGCCATTCAGCCAGGATCCGCCAGAACTGCCAGTCAGCCAGAAGCCGCCAGGATCCGCCAGTCTGCCAGGTTCCGCCAGTCTGCCAGGATCCGCCAGTCTGCCAGGATCCGCCAGTCTGCCAGGATCCGCCAGAACTGCCAGTCTGCCAGGATCCGCCAGAACTGCCAGTCTGCCAGGATCCGCCAGTCAGCCAGGATCTTCCAGATCCGCCATTCAGCCAGGACCCGCCATTCAGCCAGGACACGCCATTCAGCCAGGATCTGCCGGAACCGCCAGTCAGCCAGGATCTGCCGGAACCGCCAGTCAGCCAGGATCTGCCGGAACCGCCAGCCAGCCAGGATCTGCTAGATTCATCAACCTTCCCGAGCTGCCCCTCAGTCCCGAGCTGCCCCTCAGTCCCGAGCTGCCCCTCAGTCCCGAGCTGCCCCTCAGTCTGGAGCTGCCCGTCAGTCCAGTGGGGCCCGTTGTTAGTGTTCCTAGGCCAAGGTTAGCAGCGAGGGTCGCCACTCAAGGGACGCTAAGGAGGTGGACTAAGACAATTATGGAGTGGGGTCCACGTCCAGAGCCGCCACCGCGGACAGATGCCCACCCAGACCCTCCCCTATAGGTTTAGGTTGTGCGTTCAGAGTCCGCACCTTGGGGGGGGTCACGTTCTGACCATCGTTCGTGTGTGTTTTCCTTGTTTTAGTGTTGGTCAGGACGTGAGCTGGGTGGGCATTCTATGTTGTGTGTCTGGTTTGTCTATTTCTATGTTTGGCCTGATATGGTTCTCAATCAGAGGCAGGTGTTAGTCATTGTCTCTGATTGGGAACCATATTTAGGTAGCCTGTTTTGTGTTGGTTTTGTGGGTGATTGTTCCTGTGTTTGTGGCACCAGATAGGACTGTTTTGGTTTTTTCACGTTTCTTGTTTTGTAGATTGTTGTACTTTCATCTTTATTAAAGATGCACAAAACTAACCACGCTGCATTTTGGTCCGCCTCTCTTTCCCCAGAAAACCATTACACACGTGCCAAATACAACAGTGAAATGCTTCCTTACAAGCCCTTAAACAACAATGCAGTATTAAGACAATACAAAAAAAAAAAAAGTAAGAGAATAACAAATCATTAAAGAACAGCAGAAAAATAACAATAGCGAGGCTGTATACAGGGGTTCCGGTGCACAGTTTATGTGCGGAGCAGTTGCCATACCAGGCAGTGTTGCAACTGTTGGGGATTCATCAGAATAGTTGGGTAACATAGATAAGATGTTTTATTTTATTGCATGCTTATGTGAGAGATGTCATTAGAATGTCTATTTTTGGATAATACTGTTGGCCGGTTGCAGTTATCTGTTCTCTGTCAGGGTTCAGTTACTTGGCCCGCAGAGAGGGGAGAGGTCAAGCTTGTCTTCATATGTAAACATATATTTTAAACCATGTGAAAGGATGATTGAGGGGAACCAATTATCTCTTGGCTCCACAATGTCTGTGTGCCAGTCACTGTGTCTCCGTGAGCTTGTCCAGAATGGGAGTGTCTAAAATGACAATTGATATATATCCTAATGTCTTGGTACTATGTTGTACCAAGAACGAGAAGTAGAACCTCGTTCTAGGAGAGCAAACTGAACGATAATTTGTAGCTAATACTGTCTGGCTATGGAATTACTCCTCTCTCAAGTAAAGTCTTCCTTTGTAATGTTCCTAAGATCTGTTATTCGTCATGTGAGTTGAGATGGGTGTGTCTTGGCTATAAATGATACGAACTGTTTTGTAAGGACTCGCAGAGAATTCCTTTATAGACACTGAATTGATCTGAGAGTCACAGGGTTGTGATGGAGCTCATAATTAAAGATGGACTTCATGATAACTCTGACTTGTGTGTGGTTTGCTCTCATGATTTGGTAAATACAGGAAATTTCCACTACACAACCTGTCAGGATGCTCTCGATGGTGCAGCTGTAAAACCTTTTGAGGATCTGAGGACCGATGCCAAATATTTTCAGTCTCCTGAGGGGGAATAGGTTTTGTCGTGCCCTCTTCATGATTGTCTTGGTGTGCTTGGACCATGTTAGTTTGTTGGTGATGTGGACGCCAAGGAACTTGACGCTCTCATCCTGCTCCACTACAGCCCCGTCGATGAGAATGGAGGCGTACTCTTACCTCCTTTTGCTGTTGTCCACAATCATCTCCTTTGTCTTGATCACGTTGAGGGAGAGGTTGCTGTCGTTGCACCACACGGTCAGATCTCTGTCCTCCTCCCTATAGGCTGTCTCATCGTTGTGTCGTCAGCAAACTTAATGATGGTGTTGGAGTCGTGTTTGGCCACGCAGTCGTGGGTGAACAGGGAGTACAGGAGGGACACACCCGAGGGGCCCCAGTGTTGAGGATCAGCGTGGCAGACATGTTGTTGCCTACCCTTACCACTTGGGGGCAGCCCGTCAGGAAGTCCAGGATCCAGTTGCAGAGGAAGGTGTTTAGTCGCAAGGTCCTTAGCTTAATGATGACCTTTGAGGGTACTATGGTGTTGAACGCTGAGCTGTAGTCAATGAATAGTATTCTCACATAGGTGTTCCTTTTGTCCAGGTGTGAGAATGCAGTGTGGAGTGCAATAGAGATTGCATCATCTGTGGATCCATTGGATCGGTTGGGGCGGTATGCAAGCTCTCGGTTGTGCTTCCCTTTGAAGTCTGTAATAGTTTGCAAGCCCTGCCACGTCTGAAGAGCGTCGGAGCCGGTGTCATACGATTCGATCTTAGTCCTGTATTGATGCTTTGTCTGTTTGATGGTTCGTGTGAGGGCATAGTGGGATTTCTTATAAGCTTCCAGGTTAGAGTCCCACTCCTTGAAAGCATCAGTTCTACGCTTTAGCTCAGTGCGAATGTTGCCTGTAATCCATGGCTTCTGGTTGGGGTATGTACGTACAGTCACTGTGGGGACGACATCATCGATGCCTTTATTGTAGAAGCCAGTGACTGATGTAGTGTACTCCTCAATGTCATCGGAAGAATCCCAAGAAGATATTCCAGTCTGTGCTAGCAAAACAGTCCTATAGCTTAGAATCTGCTTCATCTGACCACTTTTTTATGGATCTAATCACTGGTGCTTTCTGCTTTAATTTAAGCAGTTATCCCCTGATAACTGTAAGCAGTTATCCCCTGCCTCTTATACTCACTGTGATCGAACAGATGCACGGTGCTCAGTACTTTACCAAATTGGATTTATGCAGTGCCTACAACCTGGTGCACATCAGGGAGGGGGAAGAATGGAAGGCCGCCTTCATTACCAGCACTGGACACTACGAATACAGGGTAATGCCCTACGGCCTGACAAATGCACCCTCTGTGTTTCAATCCTTCATTAACAAGGCGTTTAGAGATATGTTTGGTCGCTGTGTAGTGGTGTACATAGACAACCTCTAGGTGTACTCCACTATACGCGAGTAACATGTCTCTCATGTCAGGTCCATTTTGGAGAAGCTGATAGGACATCACCTGTACACCAAGGCGGAGAAGTGCCTTTTCTTCCAGCAGGCGGTCTCCTTCTTGGGCTATCGGATATCCACCGCGGTAGTGGAGATGGAAGAGCAGAGGGTCAGTGCAGTATGGTCTTGGCCTGTTCCATCCAACATAAAGGCGGTGCAGCACTTCCTAGGTTTTGCCAACTATTTAATGCAGTTCATTAGGGGTTTCAGCACAATGGTGTCCCCTCTTACCTTCCTCCTGAAGGGAGGTCCTCGACAGCTGCGCTGGACTGAGGAGGCCAATAAAGCATTCCGTGCGGTCAAGGAACGTTTTACGAACGCACCTGTTCTGGCTCATCCTGACCCGTTTTTGCCCTTCAATATGGAGGTGGATGCCTCCGAGGTTGGAGTAGGGGCCGTTCTTTCCCAACGCACTGGATCGCCGCCTAAACTTCATCCATGTGCCTTTTACTCGCGGAAGCTCTGTGAGTTGCTGGCCGTCAAGAAGGCGCTGAAAACGGCACTGGCTGGAGGGTGCTCAACACCCATTCCTGGTTTGGATGGACCACCGGAACCTAGAGTATATTCAAGCAGCAAAGACGCTGAACCCACGTCAGGCCAGGTGGGCCCAATTCTTCGCCATGTTTGACTTTACCCTCTGCCATCGGCCGGGATTAAAGAACGTCCTGAGGAGGACTCCTCACCTGCCCACACTCCCGAGGGGTGTACCTACGTCTTGAAGGCCTTCATGGAATGACTGGGGGTCACGGGCGGCCTCACCTCCGGGTACCATCCCCAAGCAAATGGGCAGGTGGAAAGGGTAAATCAGGAACTGAGTAGGTACCTTCGTAGTTATTGTCAGGACCGGCCGGGGGAGAGGACTGAGTTTCTGCCTCCGTCACTCCTCCACTAACCTCACACCCTTTCAGTGTGTTCTAGGCTCCTGGCACCGGAGTCAGATCGAGGCTCCTGCAGTAGACGATTGGTTCCAGCACGCCAAGGAGGTATGGAACACAGCGCACATCCGTCTCTAGCGCATTATTCTTCAGCAGAAGGAGCAGGCCGATCGTCACCGCAGTGTGGCCCCGGTCTTTCACCCTGGTGATAGGGTCTGGCTTTCTACGAAGGACCTTCCCCTCCACCAGCCCTGCCGGAAGCTGAACCTGTGGTTTGTGGGGCCATTCAAAGTCCTGAGGAGAGTCAATGAGGTGATATAAATATTACAGCTCCCCATCAATTACCTTATTTCACCCTCATTTCATGTACAGTGGTTCTACCTTTAAAAGTACTGCGGAACACCTTGCGGGCTGCTGCAGTATTCTGTGGCACGTTATATAATTGTCAGCAATTTTTCTTTCTGTTAATGCAAGTTATTGCTAGTTTGACCACCAGAGGATATCTTTGAGAAGCATTTGATAGTATTCCATATTGCAGGCACGCGGGAGACCAGGATTCAATTCCCCGATGGGGAGGAAGGAATAGGCTGTCCTTGTAAATAATAATTTGCTCATAACTGATTCCATATATGTTATTTCACAGTTTGGAAAAATAGTAAAAATATAAAAAAATCCTGGAATGAGTAGGTGTGTCCAAACTTTCGACTCATACTTCCTTAATTCATTTGATTAATACTATTCCATGAAAAACAAAAAACCCTTTGGGTAAATTCAGACAGTTTCGCTCTCGGAGCGCACCCTGGATGTTTGGGTTTATTTGAGAGTTCTGGCCTTACAATGGCAGTCAAGCACCCAAGCTAACATTGGCTAGCTTGCTAGCTACTTCCAGACACAAATGAGACCACTCTGACCATTTTACTCGCCCTAGCAGAGCTAGTTAGGCAATTTGTGTTAACCAGAGTGTTGGTGACTGTAACTCTGCTGCTGGAAACAATTTAATTACGCTTTTTTGCCGACGTTTACTGACACCGGCCATATTCAATGGGTGTTGAGCACTTGTAAATTCATTATTCAGTGCTCTGGTACACTCAGACAAGAGTGCTCTGAAATCAGAGTAAATGCCAGAGCGAATTTACGAAAGAACCTGAATGTCTATTGAGAACACACAACAACTATACCATTTAGCTAAACTAAGAATGACAGGAATTATCAAGTCAATAAACATTGGGTAGTTAGCCTATATTTAATATACTGTCAAGTTTGATGTATAACTACTAACGTTAGGTAGATAGCTAACATACCGGTACATACTCCTGTCATGATATGCTATGTGGTTCGTAAGGACAGCGTAGCTAACAAATTGTCAGCCAACACAACGTGTAAGGTTACTTATTTGAAAAGTCATTACTTTATTACATTGAGTAGTAAGCTACCATGAGGACGCACTCTATCGACTCTGCGGCTTGAGCATGCTTTTGGTGCATAGTCCTGCTCTTTGCTTGTTTCATTGCAAGTCATGCACAATTATCAGTTTATTATTTGGTTTATATCGCCCATTCATTGGCAGTTAGTGCATTGGGACCCAAAAGCATAATCAGTGCTCTAACTCCCCCTTGGTCATTATGGGGCAAATCTGGTCTGTGATAGGACAGGGTTTTTTCATACTTAGCTCAGCTATTAGACTATTCTTTAGTAAAGGTTGAATAGTCTATTGTTCAGCTATTAGCCCCCCTCCCCAATCTGCAACAAATGTATGTCTTTTTTATTTTTTAAAAATGTATTTGAAAAAAAAACTCGATTTAATTTTTCTGTCAACCACCCTCCATTTTGGCCATTTTTTGAGTGTCAGTTTGGCTACAACCAATACTGTTCAGCCTTGCTTTCCGACACAAAGGACGTCATAGCGGACACCTACGACACCTACCAACTTCTGCATAGCTAGTAATTAGCTCATACGATTCAGTGTCGGTTCTGTCACATGGTATGACACTGGAGAGACAAAGCAAGTACGGGTAGTCAAACAATTAATACAGGAACAGACATGGAACGGGAGAGGAACAGCGTCAGCAAAAGAGTAACACAAACAAAAAACTTAATGCATTAATGCAGCAGCGGAGAACAGAGCAAGGGAACTGACAAATATAGGGGAGGAAATAAACAGATGAGTGAGTCCAGGTGAGTCCAATATCGCTGATGTCCGTGACGAGGGAAGGCAGGTGTTCGTAATGGATAGAAGGAGTGCGTGATGCAGGGCAGCCTGGTGCCCTCAAGCACCAGGGGGGAAAGAGCGGGAGCAGACGTGACAGGTTCATAACATTCTAATATATTACATAGATACATACATACCGTAGAATGATAAATCATGCAATTACTATTCTCAAGCTAACCAAAAACATTTAGCTACGAACGCCTGTTCTCGCCATTGTCTGTTGAATTCATCTAACTTTCTTTCATGGCAACTCATAAGCAGGCCATGTCCTATTTGTTTCATAGTCGATATATAATCATATTTCATAACAGTGTAATGGTTAGCTTTTTTTACAGAAGGATGAAAGAACACAATATGTCTGTCAAGGAATGCTATTCTGATATGTCAGATGAAGAGTTAGACCAGAAAGTCAGGGCTTTTTTTCAAGATACAATACAACATTGTCATCTATGGCAATTGTCATCTATGGTATAGATGGATTTTCAAAGAAGGTAAGTATATTATTTTGTATGCATATTGCATATTTCCCATCACCTAATGAGCAACAACAATACCAGTCTGGTTTTAAGCTTTCTGTGCTGTATTGATGTATCCTGAAAATGACATCTCCTGCTTTAGATTGAACGGTCATATCTCAGTTATTGTTTTCATATCAAAAAAAGCTATTTTCAAGGGGTCGAAAATGTAGATATTGCCAGATCTTCACAGTCTGAGGAATAGGCCATGGAAGCTTTATTGCTGGCAAAAGTGTCCATATCCAGAGGTAATTAAACTGTTCTGTGTTCTTTTTCTCTCTTCCTCTCTGCCTTTCTTGTTGTACATGGAACCTGTCTCACATGCATTAATTTAAAAAAAACTTAAGATGTCAGCTGTTAATTTTAAGATTTACACCACATAAACACTCAGCCATTTTCACTGGACTATCAAGCTCCTGTTGCTGCCAAATTTATCATCACTAATACAGATTTGTTTCTTTTGAGCGTTCCAGATTCAGCAGGTGGAGGACCTGCTTTATCAGGAGGATAATCTGGAATCTGGAAACACTGACAATGGGGTCATTGTTCCTGACATCCCATGCCCCCTGTCTACAGAGAATCTTGCTGTGCTGCAACATTAAGTGAACCCTACTACTGACTCCTCATCTTTTGGTCAGGACATATAAATTCAGCAAAATAAGAAACAGCCCTTTTTCAGGACCCTGTCTATCAAAGATAATTCGTAAAAATCCAAATAACTTCACAGATCTATATTGCAAAGGGTTTAAACACTGTTTCCCACGCTTGTTCAATGAACCATGAACAATTAATGAACGGTCGTAAGACACTAACAGCTTACAGACGGTAGGCAATTAAGGTCACAGTTATGAAAATTTAGGACACTAAAGAGGCCTTTCTACTGACTCTGGAAAAACTCCAAAAGAAAGATGCCCAGGGTCCCTGCTCATCTGCGTGAACGTGCCTTATGCTTGCTAAAAGGAGGCATGAGGACTGCAGATGTGGCCCCGACCGACCCGCACCGCCTCTCCAGGGTCTTCCACAAGGTCGGCGACACCCCGCTACTGGAGCAGCACCTGGGGGGGGGGGTGTATCGCCGGCCTTCTAGCTGCTGTCAAACCTGCTGCTGGCAAACGCCCTTCACTCATCAACCTCGTGTCTCGTTATCATTACACACCTGTTTCCAATCCCCCCTCTACCATTGTATATATCCTCCCTCTGTCATTTGTCTTTGTTGGTCATTGTAAATGTTGCTTGTTTTTCTAATTTTTCTAATACAGTTTTACTGTATAATTAAGCAGTGACCACCAAGTGTTTCCCTCGTGATTCCTGCTGTGATGCTCATCCAGTGGATGTATCAACCTCCTGCTTTTTCTGGTATTGGAGCGGCTATTGTTTACTGGACTCCTGTCCTGAGCCTGCTGTTGGCTCAAGCTGGAGCGGCTGTTATTTAACTTCTTTGGGACAGGGGGCAGTATTTTCACGTCTGGATGAAAAGCGTGTCCAAAGTAAACGGCCTGCTACTCAGACCCAGAAGCTAAGATATGCATATTATTAGTAGATTTGGATAGAAAACACTCAGAAGTTTCTAAAACTGTTTGAATAATGTCTGTGAGTATAACAGAACTTATTTGGCAGGCGAAACCCCTGAGGTCACTCTTTTCAATGGGTTTTTATTGGGAATCCAGAGTTCTAATCGACTATCCTGCAGTTCCTATCACTTCCACTGGATGTCAACAGTCTTTAGAAATTGGTTGAGGTTTTTCCTTTGAGAAATGAAGAAGTAACACTGTTCAAATCAAATCAAATCAAATCAAATTTTATTTGTCACATACACATGGTTAGCAGATGTTAATGCGAGTGTAGCGAAATGCTTGTGCTTCTAGTTCCGACACTGCAGTAATAACGAGCAAGTAATCTAACTAACAATTCCAAAAAAAACTACTGTCTTATACACAGTGTAAGGGGATAAAGAATATGTACATAAGGATATATGAATGAGTGATGGTACAGAGCAGCATAGGCAAGATACAGTAGATGATATCGAGTACAGTATATACATATGAGATAAGTATGTAAACCAAGTGGCATAGTTAAAGTGGCTAGTGATACATGTATTACATAAGGATGCAGTCGATGATATAGAGTACAGTATCAACGTATGCATATGAGATGAACAATGTAGGGTAAGTAACATTATATAAGGTAGCATTGTTTAAAGTGGCTAGTGATATATTTACATCATTTCCCATCAATTCCCATGATTAAAGTGGCTGGAGTAGAGTCAGTGTCATTGACAGTGTGTTGGCAGTAGCCACTCAATGTTAGTGGTGGCTGTTTAACAGTCTGATGGCCTTGAGATAGAAGCTGTTTTTCAGTCTCTCGGTCCCAGCTTTGATGCACCTGTACTGACCTCGCCTTCTGGATGACAGCGGGGTGAACAGGCAGTGGCTCGGGTGGTTGATGTCCTTGATGATCTTTATGGCCTTCCTGTAGCATCGGGTGGTGTAGGTGTCCTGGAGGGCAGGTAGTTTGCCCCCGGTGATGCGTTGTGCAGACCTCACTACCCTCTGGAGAGCCTTACGGTTGAGGGCGGTGCAGTTGCCATACCAGGCGGTGATACAGCCCGCCAGGATGCTCTCGATTGTGCATCTGTAGAAGTTTGTGAGTGCTTTTGGTGACAAGCCGAATTTCTTCAGCCTCCTGAGGTTGAAGAGGCGCTGCTGCGCCTTCCTCACGATGCTGTCTGTGTGAGTGGACCAATTCAGTTTGTCTGTGATGTGTATGCCGAGGAACTTAAAACTTGCTACCCTCTCCACTACTGTTCCATCGATGTAGATGGGGGGGTGTTCCCTGTGCTGTTTCCTGAAGTCCACAATCATCTCCTTAGTTTTGTTGACGTTGAGTGTGAGGTTATTTTCCTGACACCACACTCCGAGGGCCCTCACCTCCTCCCTGTAGGCCGTCTCATAAAAAATCCTACAATGTGATTTTCTGGATTTTTTTCTCTCATTTTGTCTGTCATAGTTGAAGTGTACCTATGATAAAAAATTACAGGCCTCTCTCATATTTTTAAGTGGGAGAACTTGCACAATTGGTGGCTGACTAAATACTTTTTGCCCCACTGTATATTTAGATTAACAGGCTTGTGTCGCTGAATTTTTAAAATACACACATACGCTATATAAGTATATAAACAACAAATATGATACGTGTTACAATTAAATGGTGTTCCAAACAAATAAAGTAAAATCTTAGACAAAGTTGTTTCTAGTTCTTCAGAATCATCCACAAGACGGGATACCAGTTGTGTCCATTGTAGACTCTTGCGCGTATGTCGTACATGATTCATGATTTGTTCCGTTTTCAGCACACGCTCTACATTAGCCCAGGCATTTTGGGTTGTGTAGAACACTACATTGCTCACTTTATTTTCAATAATTTGATGCATAACATTTGTAAGGTCTCTCAAAAGAAAAAATGTATTTATTCTCTCTAAAATCGTATACACACAGTTGCCCATTGCTTTACATCTAAATAACAAATTGTCACTCGGTCTCTTGGGGTTTATTGAGCCAGAAAGTCATCACATCAGCCACCACATCTTCCCTGTATTTGTTGTCGTCCACCAGGGTGTGTCGGATTTCTTTGAGTTTCTCGTGGATGTAGATTGCCTCATTCAGTTCATGTAGGAAAGCCTCGGTAACCCCGTAAACTCTGGGAATAGACGGCACAAGACCCATAGACTCCAGGGCTCTGACCAGCGATGGTATAAACCTGCAGGACCAAAGTCTTTTCACCTGCGCCTTAAAATGGTTGAAGAAGTAGTATCTTGGGGGGTCATATAGGCACGGATGACAGCGCTGGCTGGGGTGATTGATCTCACAACCGATGCATTTTTCACGTAAATACTCTCCAATCACCACGTCTAAAAGGGCTACAGAGGCTTTGATGGTGTCCACAAAAATAGTTCTGACCACCCCATCAAACACATCCTCATGTAGGATTTGTCGCGAGTCTTGCCAGGGGCGAGTAGAATGTTGGGCTGCGAGGCATAGAGTCCTTAGGGTCTGGCCCCATGACGTTTCGGAGTCCTGGTATGTTGTATGAATATCCATGGTATATGCGGAAATGAAAAACTGGAGGCTTTAAGGGCACTCCTTTTATTGTTGAACCAGTCCTTTGGGTATCAGGGCGTGGTTAACGCAGCCACGTACTTAGTTTTCTTCGTGGGCTGACCCTTCTGAGGATGACTCTTCTTGGGGCTCCTTTGAATCATCATCCTCAGGATTCGTATATATTATGCACTTCCTTACATGAACAATGCTCTGCCGCTGTTGGCTCTGTACAAAAAGAGCGTCCAACAACTCTAACATTTTCAATTCCATTAAATCCCAACTTTTAAAAGGAATAAGCATGCGCAACCTAAAATCCCCAGTCAGGCCACCATCACAAATGTTTTGGTTGGGTGTTTCCTCGTTGCTGATATAGAACTCCATGCAGCCATAATGGAAGTGCATTCTTTCTTTGTATTTTCACCCTGTGAAATATTCTTCCTGGGGAGTCAGGGGCACCTTCCCAACGGGTCTCGTAGCCCGTGAACAAGCTATACCTCTTGGTGATAAGTCTCAGTTCGGGACACACAACCTTGCAAAAAACCGTCCAGTCTTCAAGCCCGTAGTCCACTCCTAAAGTCTGGTCGGTATATTCTTCTCCTTCGGCTACCGTATAGGAGGTTCACTCTACAGGCCAGGTAATCAAACTGATACCCCAATTGCTGTCCATTAGACATCAGCACTTGATCTTTCAGTGCAGTTGCAGGCAGTATTTGGGTTCTATACACTTAGAAACCACCTTTTTGGCGCATCGTATATTGTGGCGTTATACTTGGCCCTTTCTCTATGTTTCAGCCGCGGTCCTGCTTCTGTTGTTACAGTCATCACAGCTTTGCCACTGATCACAAAATCCATGTTTATTTTTAAAATCTTGGGGCTGCATGTCTTGTTCTGGGCTTTATTTATAATGCGTCTGCCACACCCAATACCCTCGGACATTCCTGTTTCATAGACAACAGCCCTAAGGTCAATAAAACAGGGGGTGGGGGGGGCCATACTCTTTGAAATGTTCAAACACATCCCCCCCAGTTCAAAGAGGTCCCTAGACATCAATCATCATGACAACTTCAAAGGAATAGATGCGATATATGCATAAATTAGCACACCCTCTAACGCGTGAGAACAGGATGCCAATATATGGGCATAAGCACGTGATAAGTTCCCGCCAGGATGTCCTGACAGGATGCCCAAATATGGGCACTCCCTAGAGCACGTGATCACTTCCCGCCAGGATGTCCTGACAGGATGCCCAAATATGGGCATGCACACGTCATCCGGACATAGGGTCATGAATCAAACGTTTGACGTGTGCCGTCTACTTTATTCTCTCTTCTGTGGATTGCCTTGTTGTGCGTGGGATCTGTGTATTTGAGCAATGGGGCAGAGGTGAAACGTCACTTGACTAGACGGAAGGCATTGTCAGTAGCTGGGCTCCACACCAACCTACAGGGACCACCCATAAGGAGGGAAGAACAGCAACAGAGCTGAAGTTCTAAATGAAACGGCAGTAGAAGTTGGCAAACCCCCAAAAACATTGTAACCCCTTTATGGTGGTTCGGACTGGCCATGACCTGACCGCATCTACCTTCTTGACGCCCATCCTCACTCCCTGCAGACTGATTTGGTAGCCTAGGAAGGAGACAGCCTTTGACGAATGGGTGGTTAGCCAGGAGAAATTCCAGGACTGCTCGAACGTGAGTGATGGGATCCTCCAGGGTAGCCGAGTAGACCAGGATGTCACATGTGCAACCAGAAAAAACTCTATCCATCTTCACTCCACACACAGAGATGTACACAAAGCTCTCCCCCGCAATCCATTTGGCAAATCTGACCATAATTCTATCCTCCTGATTCCTTCTTACAAGTAAAAGCTAAAGCAGGAAGTACCAGTGACTCTCTCAATACAGAAGTGGTCAGATGATGCGGATGCTATATTACAGGAATGTTTTGCGAGCACATACTGGAATATTTTTTGCCGGGACTCATCAAATGGCTTTGAGGAGTATACCGCCTCAGTCATCAGCTTCATCAATAAGTGCATCGATGACGTCGTCCCCACAGTGACCGTACGTATAGCAGCATACCACTATGCAACCCAATGCTGACTTGCTTCTGAAGCTAAGCAGGGTTGATCCTGGTCGGGTCGGTCCCTGGATGGGAGACCATATGCTGCTGGAGGTGGTGTTGGAGGGCCATTAGCAAATTTGGTCCCAAAAATATCCCAATGCCCTGTGTATGTTGTCGTCTTTCATATAGGACTTTAAAGGGGTGTCCTGACTCTCTGTGGTCACTAAAAGATCCCATCACTTATCGTAAGAGTAGGGGTGTTAACCTCGGTGTCCTGGCTAAATTCCCAATCTGGCCCTCATACAGTGGCTTGCGAAAGTATTCACCCCCCTTGGTATTTTTCATATTTTGTTGCCTTACAAACCTGGAATTAAAATAGATTTTTGGGGGGTTTGTATCATTTGATTTATATAACATGCCTACCACTTTGAAGATACAAAATATGTTTTGTGAAACAAATAAGAAAAAAAAAATGAACTTGAGCGTGCATAACTATTCACCCCCGAAAGTCAATACTTTGTAGCGCCACCTTTTGCAGCAATTTTTGCCCACTCTTCAAGGCAAAACTGCTCCAGCTCCTTCAAGTTGGATGGGTTCCGCTGGTGTACAGCAATCTTTAAGTCATACCACCTATTCTCAAATGGGTGGAGGTCTGGGCTTTGACTAGGCCATTCCAAGCCATTTAAATGTTTCCCCTTAAACCACTCGAGTGTTGCTTTAGCAGTATGCTTAGGGTCATTGTCCTGCTGGAAGGTGAACCTCCGTCCCAGGCTTTTTTCTGTCCACTCTTCTGTAAAGCCCAGCTCTGTGGAGTGTACGGCTTAAAGTGGTCCTATGGACAGATACTCCAATCTCCAACGCATTGTAGCTCTTTCAGGGTTATCTTTGGTCTCTTTGTTGACTCTCTGATTAATGCCCTCCTTGCCTGGTCCATGAGTTTTGGCAGGTGGCCCTCTTTTGGCATGTTTGTTGTGGTGCCATATTCTTTCCATTTTTTATAATGGATTTAAATGGTGCTCCATCAGATGACCTAAGTTTAGGATATTTTTTTATAACCCAACCCTGATCTGTACTTCTCCACAACTTTGTCCCTGACCTGTTTGGAGAGCTCCTTGGTCTTCATGATGCCGCTTGCTTGGTGGTGCCCCTTGCTTAGTGGTGTTGCAGATACTGGGGCCTTAAAGAACAGGTGTATATATACTGAGATCATGTGACACTTAGATTGCACACAGGTGGACTTTATTTAACTAATTATGTGACTTCTGAAGGTAATCGGTGCACCAGATCTTATTTCGGGTCTTCATAGCAAAGGGAGTGAATACATACTGTATGCACGCACCACTTTTAGTTTTTTTTATTTATTTTTTAAACAAGGAATTTTTTAAATTTCACTTCACCAATTTGGAATATTTTCTGTATGTCCATTACATGAACTCAACATAAAAATCCATTTAAATTACAGGTTGTAATGCAACAAAATAGGAAAAACGTCAAGGGGGATGAATACTTTTGCAAGGCACTGTATCATCAAGGTCACCTAATCATCTCCAGCTTATAATTGGCTCAATCATCTCCCCTCCTCTCCCCTGTAACTTTTCCCCAGGTCGTTGCTGTAAATGAGAATGTGTTCTCAGTCAACTTACCTGGTAAAATAAGGTTAAAATAAACAACATATCCCAACCAAAAGCCATTTATTACAGGCAACATCTGCATTGAGCTAAAGGTTAAAGCTGCTGCTTTCAAGGAGCGGGACTCTAATCCGGTCGCTTATATGAAATCCCGCTATACCCTCAGACAAACCATCAAGCTGCCCAGTGACGCGAGCCTACCAGTCGAGCTAAATGCCTTTATGCTCGCTTCGAGGCAAGCAACTCTGAAGCATGCAAGAGAGCACCAGCTGTTTTGGACAACTGTGTGATATGCTCTCAGTAGTATTGTGAATTTTCCAGTATGTATGTGGCAATTATTTATTTCAGAAGGAGTCAGTAAAACTAGTACTCTATATGTGCTCTAGGTCATTGGACACGATTAGATATGCACCTGTCGGTTATTCTTGTAACTGTTATGGCCAACTATGTACTGTTGCTATTGTTACACCTCTTGGGTCTTTTAGCATGATGACATGTATTGGTTATTCCTGTAGAGTGCCAAGGTTTGTTGCTATGGTCCTACATGCATGAAACTATTTATGTGACTCTACACGTTGCATGTCTTAATATGAATGCAATATGATAACGGTGGCTAAATGCCAGAGGTGATGAGTCATTAAGAGGAGTTACTATGAGTATGACTTAAGGAGGACAAAAGTATAAGAAGTCTGTGCCGTGACTGGAAAGCAGTGGTATTCATGATCCAGCTCGGCTTTTATTATGAAGTAATAAAAAGTCTATTTGAACTCACATGCTCCAGTATTTGTGAAATACGATTGACCAAATATTTGCACGACAGTAGCCGATGTAGGCAAGACCTTTAAGCAGGTCAACATTCACAAGGAAGCGACGCCAGATGGATTACCAGGACGTGTACTGAAAGCATGCACGGACCAACTGGCAAGTATCTTCACTGACATTTTCAACCTCTCCCTGACCGAGTCTGTAATACGTACATGTTTCAAGCAGACCACCATAGTCCCTGTGCCCAAGGAAGCGAAAGTAACATGTTTAAATGATTACTGCCCCGTAGCACTCACATCGGCAGCCATGAAGTGCTTTGAAAGGCTGGTCAAGGCTCACATCAACAGCGTCATCCCGGATACCCAAGATCCACTCCAATTCGCATTCCACCCCAACAGGTCAACAGATGACAGATGACGCAATCTCAATCGAACTCCACACTGCCCTTTCCCACCTGGACAAAAGGAACACCTATGTGAGAATGCTGTTCATTGACTATAGCTCAGCGTTCAACACCATAGTGCCCACAAAGATCATCACTAAGCTAAGTACCCTGGAACTAAACACCTCCCTCTGCAACTGGATCCTGAACCTCCTGACGGGCCACCCCCAGGTGGTAAGGGTAGGCAACAACACGTCTGCCACGGGGCCAGTACAACAACCTTTCCCTCAATGTGAGCAAGACAACGGAGCTGATCGTGGACTACAGGAAAAGGCAGGCCGAACAGGCCCAACATTAACATCGACGTGGCTGTGGAGCGAACTAGTGTAGCCCACAGCCATATGGCATAGCCAGATCAGAGCCAAACTGTAATGGGGTGCGTGCTGGTGGCAGGGAAGTCAGGCGCAGGAGAATGAACTTGGTATAAACGGAGCTGTTTAAGTATTCATAACCTCCGAAAACCAAAATGTACAAAATAAAATAAGAGGGTGCAAAATGCACACCAGAACATAACAAGCACACATACAACAAACAATCACCGACAAGGACATGAGGGGAAACAGAGGGTTAAATACACAACGTGGAATTGATGGGGTTGAAACCAGGTGTGATGGAAGACAAGACAAAACCAATGGAAAATGAAAAATGGATCAGTGATGGCTAGAAGGTCGGTGACGTCAACCGACGAACTTCGGCGGAAGTCTTGACACTAACATAAGTACAACTCGGAGTACACTATTCTGTTCTTCTGAAATAGAATACATTTTCTTCATATCATGTTTCTTTAGACATACCTAAAATAACTAATGGGTTTATTGTGATGGTGTAGGCTATATTACATGGATTTATTAGACTTTTTAAAATGTAGATGTTCCAAAGGTCTGCATCAGTGTCTTGCAGGATATGCGTGGATGTTAATGAACGGTCAATTACGATGAGCCCGGCAGTCATTTGCTGACAATTTCATGACCACCAAAGCCCTACTCCTACCTGCCCATGATGCCAGACGGATCTGTGATGCTTGTTGACAACGAGAGAGAGACATTGGTAGTACCCAACTTGCCAACAATCATCAGGTCGCTAATGGCCTGGTACTCAAGGCTCTATTGTCTCTCTAACCAGTAGTGGTGCGTGGCTAAAGGGGAAGCCAATCCCCCAAAAATTGTGAATAGAGTATGTGTTGCAAAAATTGTGTTGTTTGCTCTATAACCTGTTAGTTTATATGCCTTGACACCCTGATATACAGGCCTAAGACCAAGACAATAAGAAGACACCATACATTCAACCATACATTTGTTTCATCCACAAAACATCTTTCATGTAACAAACAGTTACATGACCTACAGGATGGTCAAGGAAGGTTATGTTTTCGACATTTTCGGACTACTAAAAAACTATTGATTTAGAACCACGGAGTTACTGCAAGTTACAAAAGAAAACAGGAGCTGCCTCCCCTGTTCCAGCACCGTTTCAACATATGCTAAATATGATGGCCATGGTACTGGTGTGTGTGTGGTATGTGCGTGCAAGTAGAAAACCATGTTGACTCACTCTACTGGTAGAGAAATGCCAATGCCATCCTCCTCTTTCATGTTGCCTAAATGGTCTATGACTTTACAGTACACGCTTTTAGTTTTTGGCTAAAATACTTGCTCGCTAGCCTAACTTACTTTCATGGGCAATGATACCCCAGGCCAGCTAGTTAACATTCGCCTACTACATCTAGCTACATGTTGAACTTCCATCCTCTCAGGGCAGGGGTACAATGTATGAATTTATGGTTGGATCAGAATCTCTGTTATAATCATTGGCCGGAACTGTCCAAATCGATGGCTAATTTAGGAAGGGACAATCTTTTGCTAACTAGCTAGACACCAGAGGACAACAAACACAATGAGATGCAACAATTCAAGTTTTTTTCTCTGTTTATAATGACGTTTGGCTTGTGATGTGATTGGTCTGAGGCCAAATCCAAACATGTTTGGTGCACCAGAACATTCATAGCTGAGCTCACACAGTTTAGCTCCACTCTGATTGGCTATTACTTTATACATTTTTTGTCAAGGGAGGCCTAAAGCCTGGCTTCCTTTGGCATCCATTAATACACGCCAGTGCCTCTAACCACGTAAATGCAAATGTCATCGAAAATCACATCAAACACTTATCATCAAAACAGTATTTGCTTTTAAAACTCACCTCACTGTGATTGATTAATATGAAGAAAGAAGTTCAAAAACAGGTTGAAACTGAATGGAAAACATGGTAGTTGTGGATCTTGTTTCAAAGCCTATAGAAGTGCATTCTAAGGTGATGATTAAATACAAAAAAACGTATGCATATTGGAGCTTATGGCCTATATGAGTCAAAGCACGAAAAAAAACGGAATTAAAATAATGATTGTGCCTTCATACATACATAGCCTACCGCATATTACACATGGCAGAAAAACGTTTTTTTTTAAAAATGATATAAGATATGGTACATAATTGATCTAGCCTATACTCCAAAATTTATCAAAAAGACAAAGTTGAAACCACTGATTATGACAATGAGGTGAAACTCCTGGACAACTTGGATCTGTCCTGTCGTTACATGTTGTTTGTTAACATAACAGCAATTTGGGGGGGGATTGAGAGCCATTTAGATTAGGCTATTTGATCGAAGAAACCTGCATGATGTTAAACCCGCCCGTCTCATTACAATGCCATACATTTTATCTCCAGCATGTAGGCTAGCCTGTATGCTGCATATCCTATATCTGTTACATGATTTATGTTAGATATTTTTTGGGACAGAACGTTTTTGGAGAGCACCCTGGAGAGGCGCCCTGGGAAAAAATAAGATAAATATTTTGTGCCCCTGCCTTTGACAAAGTGGAAACTGCTTATCAAAGTGTGGCATCAGCGCTGACCTGAAAAGCCGATATGCCCCTGGTTGAGAGAAATTGTCATGTTATTTTGGGGCAGAATTCTGTGAGGTTTTCAAGGTTGTTGGAGGTGCGTTTTGGCCAGTTTAGCTCAGAAAATGGAGAAGATAGTTGCTCAACCAAACTCCTTATTTGGTGATCAACGAACGTATTTTGACATTATAACGCTTGCAGAGCTGGTGAATGGGAGTTTGCATCGGAGTTTTGTGGCCGTTAAAGTTAGATAACGTTAGCTGGTGTCCCAGTACATGCACATGTGTTAGCTACTTCTATGGTAGCTCCGAAATAACTAGCTCAGGATATATGTCTTTACATTTGTCTTTTTGGCATGTACTGACTTTATTAGCAACAGTAATTAGATACTAGTTAGCTAAACATTTTGCCACTTGAAATGAACATCGCAAAGTGTATAGTCCCATTTGTAACAGTACACAACATATTAACAGTACGCAACATATTTTAAGGCATACCGGAATCAAAGTTTCCAAGTGGTTCCATAGTGTAGCGGTTATCACGTCTGCTTTACACGCAGAAGGTCCTGGGTTCGAGCCCCAGTGGAACCATGTTTTTAATTTACGTACATACGTTATGTGATACGCTACAGTATTACTAATGCATGTGTCTATTTAGGTGGTGGCAGCCTACACTATTTTAATACAGAGTTTGCTGTTGATATCCACATAGGTTGCTGCTGCCAATGACTGGAACGAACTACAAAAATCTCTGAAACTGGAAACACTTATCTCCCCCTAAGCACCAGCTGTCAGAGCAGCTCACAGATCACTGCACCTGTACACAGCCCATCTATAATTTAGCCCAAACAACTGCCTCTCCTCCTACTGTATTTATTTATTTATTTTGCTCCTTTGCACTGCGTTTTTTCTATCTCTACTTTGCACATTCTTCCACTGCAAATCTACTATTCCAGTGTTTTACTTGTATTTACTTCACCACAATGGCATTTTTTTTGCCTTTACCTCCCTTATCTCACCTCATTTGCTCACATTGTATTTAGACGTATTTTTCTACTGTATTATTGACTGTATGTTTGTTTTACTCCATGTGTAACTCTGTGTTGAACTGCTTTGCATTATCTTGGCCAGATCACAATTGTAAATGAGAACTTGGTCTCAACTTGCCTACCTGGTTAAATAAAAGTGAAATAAAAAATATATATAAAAAATAAAAAGGTTATTGTGAGCCACTGTCAACAAGTAGTTGACTGAGTTTAAGCCCAAAAGCCTGCAGATGGCGATATTGAGTCATTTCATTCTACCATCCAAAGGGTATCTATGCAGCCGGCTATACACTCGGATCGCTTGTGGACGGTTCATACATAAAACAATTTCCATTCAGGCTGCAAATGCATCCGTTTCCTCCTTAACTCGATTTAATTGCGAGAAGGCGAGAAAAAAAAAGGTAAAATATGCATACCATAAAACTTCAATTAAATGCACCTCTGATCAGTGTTGGATTTGTTATTTTAATGTTTACACTGGTCATACTGGTCACAATATACAGTGTGGTAGTCTTTTCAACAATGTATTGAGCAAAAGCTGTGTGCATTAGGAAATAAACACTTGGTTCAAACAGAAACCTATCTCTAATAAGAGCTCAGTGATTGAAGCAAATACATGCCTGGGCTATTAATTGTAGTTTTACAGTACTTTCTTTAAGAAACACAATTTTCCACAAAATAAAATTTGATTTGTCATGTGCCGAATACAAAGGGTGTAGGTAGACCTTACAGTGAAATGCTTCCTTACAAGCCCTTAATTAACCAACAATGCAGTTCAATAAATAGAGTTAAGAAAATATTTACATAATAAACCAAAGTAAAAAATTAAATAAAAAGTAACACAATAAAATAATAATAACGTGGCTAAATACAGGGGGTACCGTTACTGAGTCAATGTGCGGACGTACAGGTTGGTCAAGGGGGGGGATCAATGTAAGTAGTCCGGGTGGCCATTTGATTAAATGTTCAGCAGTCTTATGGCTTGGGGTAAAAGCTGCTAAGAAGCCATTTGGACCTAGACTTGGCGCCCTGGTACCGCTTGCCGTGTGGTAGCAGAGAGAACAGCCCATGACTAGGGTGACTGGAGTCTTTGACAATTCTTTGGCCCTTCCTCTGACACCGCCTAGTATATAGGTCCTGGATGGCAGGCAGCTTGGCCCCAGTGATGTACTGGGCCATACGCACTACCCTCTGTCGCGCCTTACGGTCGTGTGCCGAGCAGTTACTTTTGGAGGATCTGGGGACCCATGCGAAATCTTTTCAGTCTCCTGATGAAAAGGTGCTGTCGTGCCCTCTTCACGACTGACTTGGTGTGTTTGGACCATGATAGTGTGTTGGTGATGTGGACACCAAGGAACTTGAAACTCTCGATCCGCCCTGTCAATGAGAATGGGGGCATGTTCGGCCCACCTTTCCCTGTAGTCCATGATCATCTCTTTTGTCTTGTTCACATTGAGGGAGATGTTGTTTTCCTGGCACCACACAGCCAGGTCTCTGACCTCACTATAGGCTGTCTCATCTGTTCTCTCTGCTATCGAACGGCAAGCGGTACCGGTGCTCCAAGTCTAGGTCCAAAAGGCTTCTCAACAGTTTCTACCCCCAAGCCATAAGACTCCTGCCGCCTTGCTAGTGTGGCTAAATGCTTTTCCCGGATGTTTGCGTACCACTGCTTTGCTTTATCTACGCCAGGTCGCAGTTTGTTGATGAGAACTTGTTTTCAACTGGCCTACCTGTTTAAATAAAGGTGAAATAAAAACAATAAAACATAATCTTAGGAAAACATGGAGATGCCGGGGATTGAACCCGGGGCCTCATACATGCGAAGCATGCGCTCTACCACTGAGCTACATCCCCACGTGATATTGCTGTAGAAAGTATTTAAGCTATTTGAACCTAGTTCCTGTAATATTTAGGGTTTTATGTCGATGTTAGCAACTTGTTAATCAAGTTGGTTGGTATGTGATTTATGCATTTAGTCTTTAATTCTACATTCATTGCAATATCTGATGTCGACAACGTTTACAGTGGCGCACAACATTATGATGTTTACGTTAGCTTCTTGATGGCGAACGTTAAGTTAGCTATGCTTGCTACTGTGCGTTGTAGCTAGATCAGCGATGTTTACTGATATTTGTGTCAGACAGTACAATTGCTATTTAGTTCAATACTATCCACGTTATGGATGGTAGCTTATAATCAAACTAGCTAGCCAAACTGCCTGGTTTTATAACGTTCACGGAATCGTCGACGCCTTACAAGAATTGTTCATTATTTATAATATCATCTAAAATAAGCATAAGCTGCGATGGCCGAGTGGTTAAGGCGTTGGACTTGAAATCCAATGGGTTCTTCCCGCGCAGGTTCGAACCCTGCTCGCAGCGGAAAATGGTTCTTTTGAATAAGTTATAACGGTGAGGATTTATAACGAATAACCATGCGAAAAGAACCAGATTTTGTTAGGACATCAGTTTGCGCGATCAAACCTAATGCATGTGCTAAAATAGGCGATAGATTGATTGAAAGGTACACGAAATACACTAGCTGAGGAACGCTCAACTCCATTCTCAATAAAACAAAAAATGTGATAGACCGGCTCGATTCGGTCTTATATGGCAACATTTGAAATAGTGTTTTTTTTTTACATTGGATAAAAGTAGAGACTCAGCGCTAGAAAATTGTATACCATACACTACGGAACATTGGGAAAGTAATTCTGCATTGAAAGTTGATTAACTTCTAACCCACTTTTGAGAAAAATTATATTTTGGTACTGTAATATTTGTGTTGTGGAGAAATGACCAGGCAGGAGACGGGAGTACAGTTAGTTTTCGTTTAGTCAAAACCCCTCGTGCTCTACAGTTCGCGGCACCCCAGTGCGCATGTGCATTTCCTATTAGGTGTAGTAACATAACACTGCCGTAATGCATTACATGCAGCACAGTAACTAATATAAACAGATGTAGATCCCAGATACCACACTCCTCCCCCATAGTGTTTAACTCCCAGAGAACAAGGTAAATATGTTAGGTAACTACTAATGCAATATCTGAACAATGCATTCTTAAACATTTTTCAACTACTGGGTTGAAGCAGACTTTTCAGAGCCCAGCACAAATCCAGGGGATTATTCTGCCCCGAAGATGGAGTTTGTGTCCTAATAACTAACCCAGGTAATGTCCTTTTTCTTTCCTTTTATCTAGGACATATTAAAGTGTTTGTTTTACTGTCCGTTACCTCCTTAACCAGCTCAACTCACAGGTCAAGCTTTTGAGGTGCCCTTCGCTGTCGAATAGGATATCTCCGCTCCTCCTGGGCTTCCTGTGGTGGGCCAGGTTCGGGTGGAAGGTCAGGCTCGGTCTCTCCCGTACGTCCACAGTCAGGAGAATAGTCCTGGGGGTCGTTATTGTTCTTGTTCTCTCGGCGTGTCTCTGCTGGGGCGTTGGACCGTAGCAGATGATCCACATGAACGTTGACCTGGCGATGACCAATTTGGACTTGGTAAGTCAAAGGTCCTCTGCGTTGCAAGATCACACCTGAGTTCCACAGGCGCTTGGGGTGTCTGAAATCACGTACCATCACCCTCTCTTCCTCTTTGAATTCTCTGACAGTCTTTGAGTGTCTGTCATGAGCTTTCTTCTGCTGTAGCTGGTGCTTTGCCACAGTGCTTGACAAGTCTGGTTTCAACAATGTCAGGCGGGTACGTGGTTGGCGTTTCAGAAACAGTTCAGCTGGTGTACATTCCGTTACTGTGTGTGGTGTGTTACGGTAAGTAAACAGGAACCGCGGAATCCTTTGGTGGGTGGGCACAGACTGAACCTCGAGTCTAGTCCAGGCCTTCCTAAAGGTTTGCACGGCTCTCTCCGCTGCTCCGTTTGATGCCGGATGGTAAGGTGGTGACAGGATGTGCCTTACTCCGTTGTTCTTGAGAAACATTTCAAAATCGTTTGACGTGAACGGAGGGCCATTGTCCGATACGAGCTCCTTGACTAGTCCAAAGGATGCAAACAGGTGTCTGAGAAGATTGATGGTCTTCTCAGCTGTGGTCAGTTGAGTAGGGAACACTTCCATCCACTTGGAATGGACATCGACGACAACAAGGAAATGTTGCTTGTCAATTTCGGCGTAATCCACATGGATGCGTTCCCAAGGTGTAGCAGCCCAGGACCATGGATGAAGAGGTGCAGCAGCAGGCTTGTTGCGAACAGCTTCACAAGGTGAGCAGTGGCCTACATGCTGTTGAATGTCCTGATCCAGTCCAGGCCACCACAGATAACTGAGAGCGAGTGCTTTCATTCGAGTGATCCCTGGATGTCCCTCATGCAGGTCAGATAGCAGTCTCCTCTGGAATTTGTGAGGTACCACCACCCTTGATCCCCACAGAACACACCCTTGATCAGTGGACAACTGGTCTTTCTTGTCGATGAATGGACGAAGGTTATCGTCATTTACGAAGGTTGGCCAACCGCCTAATGTTAAGTCCAAGACTTTGGAAAGCACTGGGTCTTTCCTTGTTTCCTCTTCTATGTCAGAAGCAGATATGGGCAGTTCATCAATGAGAGAGATCTGGAAGACTGCTCTATCATCTTCACTG
Source organism: Oncorhynchus tshawytscha (assembly GCF_018296145.1). NCBI lineage: Eukaryota > Metazoa > Chordata > Actinopteri > Salmoniformes > Salmonidae > Oncorhynchus > Oncorhynchus tshawytscha. The sequence continues at coordinate 1,795,348 of NC_056445.1, forward strand.
TCGGAGTCACTATTGCACGGTAGTCTTGATAGTGCATCGGCATTTGCATGATCACTGGATCGTCTGTACTCAATCTCGTAGTCGTAGGCTAACAATATCAGAACCCAACATTGCATTCGAAGTGCAGCAAGGGTTGGTATAGCTGATTTTGGTCCAAGGATGGCCAACAGAGGCTTGTGATCTGTCAGCAGTTGGAACTTCCTTCCGTAGAGGTATTTGTGAAACCTCTTTGCTCCGAATATTATGTTCAGGGCTTCCTTCTCAATTTGAGCATAATTTTTCTCACTTGGTGACAGAGTCCTTGATGCAAATGCAATAGGGTGTTCTTCACCTGATGGTAGAACATGTGAGATGACGGCTCCTACTCCGTATGGAGATGCATCACACGCAAGTCTCAGCTTCATCTCTGTGTTATAGTGGGCAAGCCACTTGCTCTTTAGCAGACGCTGTTTGCAAGTCTTGAATGCTTCTTCGCATTGTGGGGACCAATTCCACTTTGTATCGGCCTGCAGCAGTTGGTGAAGCGGATGCAACAATGTGGACAAGTTTGCCACAAACTTTCCGTAATAGTTCAGGAGCCCCAAAAATGACCTCAGCTCTGAGATATTTGTGGGTGCTGGTGCGTTTACGATTGCTTCCACCTTGCTGTTGGTTGGGTGCAGGCCTTGTGCATCAATCTTGTATCCGAGATACTCCACTGACTCCTGGAGGAACTCACACTTGCTGTATTTCATTCTCACTCCGTATTTCTCCAGTCTTGACATCACTTTGTCCAGCACTACAAGGTGCTCTCCAATGGTTGGTGCTGACACGAGAATGTCGTCCATGAAGCACACAACATGGTCTATACCGTCCAAGATCTGATCCATTGTTTGTTGGAATATCGCTGGAGCTGTCGAGATTCCATAGGCCAAGCGATTGAATCTGAATAGCCCCTTGTGTGTATTGATGGTCAGATACTGTTCTGACTCCGGATCCAGCCTCAGTTGCTGATAAGCGAATGCCAGGTCCAGCTTACTGAAAACCTTCCCACCAGCTAGAGTGGCAAACAGATCTTCAGCATTTGGTAGTGGATATTCCTCTGGTAGTATGCAGCGATTTACTGTGACCTTGTAGTCACCGCACATTCTGACAGTCTTGTCTTTCTTTGGGACTACAACAATCGGAGCGGCCCAGTCGCTCCTCGATACTTTCGTGATTATGTTATTCTTCTGTAGGCGTTCCAGTTCCTTCTCTACTGCTTCCTTAAGAGCATAGGGAACCGGACGTGGTTTGTGAAAGATAGGCTTGGTTCCTTCTTGCACTCTGACTTTTGCTGTGAAGTCTTGTATTTCACCGTAGCCATCTTTGAAAGGTTCTTTGTGCGTCTCCAGCATGTTAGTGAGTGTAGCCTGACTCACTGGTTTGTCATTTCTGAGACTGAAGATTTCTCCCCAGTTCAACTTGACCTTTTGTAGCCAGTTTCTGCCTAACAAGGCTGATTTTTCTCCTTTAACAATGACAAGCGGTAGCGTCCACTCCTTCCCCTCATACCGGACTGGTACCTGGATCTGCCCTAACACAGGAATAGTGTCACCAGTGTATGAAGAAAGGCGGATGGACGCGGGCTGAAGAGGGCACTCTTTCAGTTTTTCTTCGTAGAGTCTCTCTGGAACCAGAGATACAGACGCTCCGATGTCCAGCTGCATTTTTACTGGTTTTCCCGCTAACTCCATGTTGAGATAGATTCCATCTTTTAGTTGTTGAGCTGTGTACACTGTGAACAGTTCCACTACTGTTTCAGTTGTACCTTCCTCTTCTTGTGCTGCGTCTGACACTTTGTGCGCTCTTGCTGTGCGTTTTGAGGCTTTACACACTCTCTGTAAATGTCCAACCTTTCCACAATTGTGGCACTTTTCATAATGGAATCGACATTCACTGTGCTGATGATTATCTCCCCCACATCTGTAGCAACTTGGCTTAGACCTTTGAGATGTGGGCTGCTTTGTTCTTGTGTAACCTTGAGGACGGGACTGAAAAAAGTGTGACCCCTGTGAGCTTTTTCCACCACGTGCATCACTGACCTTGTGAACACCTTTCTGACGTTCTGCATGTCCCGATAGCTCAATAGTATCCCTGTGGGCAAGCTCGAGTCCAAGTGCTATATCACAGGCTTTCTTAAAGGTCAGGTCCTTCTCTGACAGGAGCCTTCTGTGATATGCTTCACCTGTGAGACCACATACAAACTTGTCTCGGAGAGCATCATCAAGAAATCGTGCAAAGTCACATGTACTTGCCAGCCTTTTCAAAGCAAGGATGTAGTCAGCCACAGTTTCCCCTTGACTCTGGTGACGTTGGTAAAATCTGAAACGTTCTGCAATGAGAATTGGCTTAGGCTTGAAATACCTTGAAAGAGTTTCAGTCAGTTCTGCATAGTTCAATTCCACTGCTTTCATTGGTTCAATGAGACCTTTCAGCAATCCATACTCAGTTGGACCCAAAACACTGAGAAATACGTCTGCTTTCTTTCCATCTTTGATTTGCAGCCAGCCAACGCTCAAAACGCTCCAAATAGGAATCAAAATCTTCTTTTGTAGCCTCAAACTCTGGTACTTGACCAATGGTTGCCATTTTCACAGTTAATTGTTCAGTTTCCTTATTCCTTGTATTCCTTAATTTTCATCTAATTCTTCACTTCAGAAGTTTCTGCAATTACTTAATTCACTGCACTCATTTGCAATAATGTACACACCGTGTTTACGTTCCTTCTTCCTTTTTTTTCTTGCCAATATTTCTCCACTGAGATCGCCTAATTTCAATGGGTTCAATGAGACGTTAGTTTTCATTTAGTCAAAAACCCTCGTGCTCTACAGTTCGCGGCACCCCAGTGCGCATGTGCATTTCCTATTAGGTGTAGTAACGTAACACTGCCGTAATGCATTACTGCTTAGTAACAGCACAGTAACTAATATAAACAGATGTAGATCCCAGATACTACAGGTACGCCTTCTGAAGTATGGAACGCCGTTGGGGTCAAACCGTTATCTTTTTAACGCTATGTGTTTAAAGTAAGCAGGTGCAGGCGCTAAATTAATGCGTGCACGCGTTAAATTAACATCCTCACGTGCTAAAGTAACGCCTAAAATAAGCACTTGCAAATGTGCTTGCAGGCGGTCCAACATGTGCTAAATAAACTGCTGCAAGTGGTCCTACACACGCTAATTTAACTCATTCTTTAATCTGCTAATTTTACCAGCGAATTTCCCTAGCGCCTCCTTTCATTAAATCGGTGTACAGTCAGTTTGATGCAACAACACAACAATTGAAGATGGCGAGAAGGAACTTCCTTAGCCGCTGCAAACAGACCCTTAAATGACTGCACTCGGCTTCTGCTCTCCGATAATCCTGGACTTGATGCCCTTCAGTCCACGTTAATCAAGGTTGATTCTTTTTAAATACTATTATTTATATATATTTTTATATATATATATTTTTTTTTATATATATATATTTTTTTTAAGGGGTGGATCAGCTTAATATTGTGGAAAGAATGTTGCTTCCAATGTAATTGTCTGCATCATTTCCAATCCCCCATATTTTTGGGGTAAATATATATATATATATATTACACGCATGCATACATATACACATATATACATACACATACCTATATGGACATACATACTTTTTTAAAGAATATACCTTTATTATTATTCCCCGCAAACCCTACCGCCAATCCCCCAATTGGAGTAAACTAATAAACACTTCTGCTTTTACCTTCAATTTATACATCTTATACACATTTTACAGACACAGTCTACTTTGCAATAGTTCTGGATTAAACTGAAATTGCAACCAACTTTCTAAGGCTTGTTTAAAAAAGAAAGATATTTTGGAGATTATTTCCTTTTCAAACAACCGAAAGTGAGCAGGTGTAATCTGAATAAAGGGGAAAAGGCCCTGCCTGAATATAGGATGATACATTCGTACCAATTGACTAGAGAACCAGTTTGGATTTAAGTATAACTTTTGTATGACTGATGCCTTTAGTGAGAGGTCTAATGCTTTAATATGTAATCATTTCTGCCCACTGAATTCATATTCGTTATATAAATAGGCCCTTTTAATTTTATCTGGCTTGCCGTTCCAAATAAAATGGAATATTTTTTGTTCACATAATTTAAAAAGCAGGTCACTAGGTGTAGGCAAAACCATAAGCAAATAGGTCAACTGTGATATAACTAAAGAGTTAATCAGGGTGATTTTTCCACAAATAGACAGGTATTGTCCTTTCCATGGTAGCAAGATCTTATCTATTTTTGCTAACTTTCTATAAAAATGTATTGGAGTGAGATCATTTCTTTCTTTTGGAATTTGTATACCGAGTATGTCCACATCTCTGTCAGACCATTTAATTGGTAAACTAGATGTAATGTAAAATGTGCATTTTTTGTGATCCAATACGTAATATGGTACGGTATGGTATATGGTATCATAATTTGGTTTTAATCCAGAGAGCATAGCAAAAATATCTAGATCCTCTAAGAGGCAGTGGAGAGACTCTAATTGTGGTTTTAAAAGAAAACATGAATCATCAGCGTACAATGACACCTTTGTTTTTAGGCCACGGATTTCTAATGCCTTAATATTATTGTTTGATCTAATCTTAGCAGCTAACATTTCGATGGCAATAATAAATAGATATGCCGATAGTGGACAACCTTGTTTTACTCCTCTAGATAGTTTTAAACTTTCTGAGATGTAGCCATTATTTACTATTTTACACCTAGGGTTACTATACATAACCTTAACCCATTTTATAACAGATTCCCCAAAATTGAAATGTTCTAGGCATTTATATATAAACTCCAGTCGTACTTTATCAAAAGCCTTTCAAAATCAGCTATGAAAACCAGGCCTGGTGTCCCCGATATTTCATAGTGTTCTATTGTTTCCAGTACTTGTCTTATATTATCTCCAATGTATCGTCCATGTAAAAAACCTGTCTGATAAGGATGAATAAATATCTGACAATACTTTTTTAATTCTATGTGCCAAGCATTTTGCCAGGATTTTTGCATCACAATGCTGAAGTGTAAGAGGTCTCCAATTTTTTTAATGGACTTTATATATATCGCTTGGGTCCTGTTTCAGTAATAATGATATCAGACCTTCTTCTTGCGTGTCTGATAATCTACCATTTATATAGGAGTGGTTAAAACAAGACAATAATGGTCCTTTGAGTATACCAAAAAAGTTTTGTATACTTCCACGGGTATGCCATCCAGCCCTGGAGTTTTCCCATCTTAAAGGCCCCAATTGCCTCAAGCAGTTCCTCCTCTGTAATTTGGCCTTCACATGTGTCTTTCTGAACAGATATTAATTTTACATTTAATATTAGGAAAAACATCCATACAATTAGTTTCAGTTAGTGGAGATGGAGGAGCCTGAAATGAAAACATATTCTTAAAGTACTTTACTTCCTCTTTCAAAATATAATTTGGTGAATCATGCGTGACTCCATCATTTGTAACAAGTTTTAATACATTTTGTTGGTAGCATTTCTATATTGAAGATTGAAAAAGAATTTGGTGCATTTTTCCCCATATTCCATCCAGTTCGCTTTATTATTATAATATATTACTCTAGATCTTTCTTGAAAAGTTCCTCCATTTCTTTTTGTTTTTCCTCTAACTTATTCTGTGCCTCTATAGTACCATTTTTTTGCTATCTAACTGTACTGTTAGTCCTTCAATTTCCTTTGTTAATATGGACTCTTTTGATCTAAATTGCTTTTGTTTTATAGATGAGTACTGAATTGCAGTTAATTCCTTGGCCTATATTGTACTTCCGGCGCCGACAGAGATGGCCTCCTCGCTTCGTGTTCTAAGGAAACTATGCAGTATTTTTTATGTATAATTTCTTATACTGTTACCCCAGGAAATCTTTAGTCTTATTACATACAGCCAGGAGTAACTATTGGATATAAGAGCAATGTCAACTTACCCACATTATGACCAGGAATACGACTTTCCCGAAGCGGATGCTTTGTTTGGTCCACCACCCAGGACAATGGATCGGATCCCAGCAGGCGACCCAAAACATCGACGCTGCAGAAGGCGCAGACGGAACGGTCTTCTGGTCAGGCTCCGTAGACGGGCACATCGCCCACCTCTCCCGAGTATACTACTAAACAATGTCCGGTCTCGTGACAAGAAGGTAGATTGTTGGCAAGGGTTGCCCCTCCAGAGAGACATCAGAGATTTTAACATTCTCTGTTTCATGGAAACATGGCTCACTCAGGAGACGTTATCAGAGTCGGTACAGTCACCTGGTTTCTTCACGCATCGCGCCGACAGAAACAAACCTCTCTCTTGTAAGAAGAAGGGCGGGGGTGTATGACTTATGATTAACGAGTCGTGGTGTGATGATAACAAAATACAGGAACTCAAGTCCTTTTGTTCACCTGATCTAGAATTCCTTACAATCAAATGCCAACAGCATTATCTACCAAGAGAATTGTCTCCGGCCCTGAAATAACTTTATTGGACTCTATGTAAACTGGAAACCACGTATCCTGAAGCTGCATATATTGTAGCTGGGGATTTCAACAAGATTAATCTGAAAACAAGGCTCCCTAAATTTTATCAGCATATCGAATGCGCGACCCGAACTGGCAAAATTCTGGACCTTTGTTTCTCTAACTTCCGTGACACATACAAAGCCCTCCCTCGCTCTCCTTTCAGAAAATCTGACCACGACTCCATTTTGTTGCTCCCAGCCTATAGATAGAAACTAAAACAGGAAACACCCGTGCTCAGGTCTGTTCAATGCTGGTCAGACCAATCTGATTCCACGCTTCAAGATTGCTTCGATCACGTGGACTGGGATATGTTCCGGACATCGTCGAACAACAACAACATTGATGTATACGCTGATTCAGTGAGCGAGTTTATTAGCAAGTGCATCGGTGATGTTGTACCCACAGCGACCATTAAAACCTTCCCCGACCAGAAACCGTGGATTGATGGCAGCATTCGTGCAAAACTGAAAGTGCAACCCCTGCTTTTAATCAGGGCAAGGCGACCGAAAACATGACCAAATACAAACAGTGTAGCTATTCCCTCCGCAAGGCAATCAAACAAGCTAAGCGTCAGTATAGAGACAAAGTAGAGTCGCAATTCAACGGCTCAGACACGAGAGGTATGTGGCAGGGTCTACAGTCAATCACAGACTACAAAAAGAAAACCAGCCCCGTCGCGGACCCCGATGTCTTGCTCCCAGACAAACTAAACAATCCTTTGCTCGCTTTGAGGACAATACAGTGCCACTAACATGGCCCGCTACCAACACCTGTGGGCTCTCCTTCACCGCAGCCAACGTGAGTAAAACATTTAAACATGTTAACCCTTGCAAGGCTGCCGGCCCAGACGGCATCCCTAGCTGTGTCCTCAGCATGCGCCGACCAGCTGGCTGGTGTGTTTACAGACATATTCCATCAGTCCCTACCCCAGTCTGCTGTTCCCACATGCTTCAAGAGGGCCACCATTGTTCCTGTTCCCAAGAAAGCTAAGGTAACTGAGCTAAACGACTATCGCCCCATAGCACTCACTTCTGTCATCATGAAGTGCTTTGAGAGACTAGTCAAGGATCATATCACCTCAACCCTACCTGACACCCTAGACCCACTCCAATTTGCTTACTGCCCCAATAGGTCCAAAGACAATGCAATCGCAATCACACTGCACACTGCCCTAACCCATCTGGACAAGAGGAATACCTATGTAAAAATGCTGTTCATCGACTACAGCTCAGCATTTAACACCATAGTACCCTCCAAACTCGTCAATAAGCTTGAGACCCTGGGTCTCGACCTCGCACTGTGCAACTGCGTCCTGGACTTTCTGACGGGCTGCCCCCAGGTGGTGAGGGTAGGAAACAACATCTTCACATTGATCGTCAACACTGGGGCCCCACAAGGGTGCGTTCTCAGCCCTATCCTGTACTCCCTGTTCACCCATGACTGCGTGGCCATGCACGCCTCCAACTCAATCATCAAGTTTGCAGACGACACTACAGTGGTAGGCTTGATTACCAACAACGACGAGACGGTCTACAGGGAGGAGATGAGGGCTTTCGGAGTGTGGTGTCAGGAAAATAACCTCACACCTAATGTTAACAAAACAAAGGAGATGATTGTGGACTTCAGGAAACAGCAGAGGAAGCACCCCCCTATCCACATCGAAGAGACAGTAGTGGAGAAGGTGGAATGTTTTAAGTTTCCTCGGCGTACACATCACGGGCAAACTGAAATGGTCCACCCACACAGACAGCGTGGTGAAGAAGACGCAACAGCACCTCTTCAACCTCAGTAGGTTGAAGAAATTTGGCTTGTCACCAACAACACTAACAAACTTTTACAAATGCACAATCGAGAGCATCCTGTCGGGCTGTATCACCGCCTGGTACGGCAACTGCTCCGCCCACAACCATAAGGCTCTCCAGAGGGTAGTGAGGTCTGCACAATGCATCACCGGGGGCAAACTACCTGCCCTCCAGGACACCGACACCACCCGATATCACAGGAAGGCCAAAAAGATCATCAAGGACAACAACCACCCGAGCCACTGCCTGTTCACCCTGCTATCATCCAGAAGGCAAGGTTTGTACAGGTGCATCAACGCTGGGACCGAGAGACTGAAAAACAGCTTCTATCTCAAAGCTATAATATAATATAATATATATATATAATATAATATGTAATAATTTTGCACGCCCAATTTTTCAGTTTTTGATTTGTTAAAAAAGTTTGAAATATCCAATAAATGTCGTTTCACTTCATGATTGTGTCCCACTTGTTGTTGATTCTTCACAAAAAAATACAGTTTTACATCTTTATGTTTGAAGCCTGAAATGTGGCAAAAGGTCGCAAAGTTCAAGGGGGCCGAATACTTTCGCAAGGCACTGTACATGATCTGTACCATAATATTGACAGAGTAAGTCAGATTCCCGATGCTGACACCTCCTGGGACTAGTTTTATATGACATTTGTGTCCGTTTGTGATAAGCATTCCCCTGTGAAGAAATGTAGAATTGTTGGAAGGGACAATACCTGGTTTACAGATAACTTGGCAGAATTAATTAGAAAGAAAAATGTCTCTTGGACTCAAGCTAGACATACAAATGCTCCTGTTGACTGGGCCTCCTCCAGTGCGCTGAGAAACAAATGTACAGGATTGATTAGGAGATCCAAATAAGACTTGTATCTAAATGCAGTCACAGAGAACCTAAACAACCCTACAAAGTTCTGGAAGCTAATCAAATCAGTGTCAGGTTCTAATGTCTCCTCTTGCCTTCCTGACCATTTAATGATGGATTCTATAATGAAGTGAAGGATAAAGCTGATGTTGTAGGTTTTTTTTAATAAGCACTTCATATCTGCTGGTTCAGTTTTTGGTAATGGTGGGGCCCAGGCCTCTAATGTAAGCTCTTTTACAGTAAACCATGATATTGGCCCTCATGTGAACCATTTTAACTTTGAGCCTGTTTCTAATGCTGAGGTCTTTAAAGCGCTAAAGGCAATAGACACTAAAAAAGGATCCCTACTTCTTGAAGATAGCAGCTGGTATTATTACTGAACCTGTGGCTCACATTTTCAACTTGAGTCTCTTGACCAATTCCATACGCAGCATTTGGAAATCAGATTATGTCCTCCCACTACTAAAGGGTGGAGATCCCTCAGATGCTAATAACTATCGTTCTATCTCTAAACTCCCTATCCTGGCCAAAGTCTATGGATCCCTATTGAACTCCCAGTTAAAAAACATCTTAAATGAAAACAACATACTGAGCGGGGTTCAGTCTGGCTTTAGATCGGGGTACAGCACCACAACTGTAGCTATGGTAAATTACATCATAAATGCACTTGATAAAAAGCAACATTGTGCTGCTCTTTTTGTTGATTTATCAAAGGCCTTTGATTCAGTTGAACATGATTGTTGCTAGCTAGACTCCGTAACATTGGTCTCAGTGAAGGGGCAGTAAATTGGTTTAGGAACTATCTTCTGACAGAACACAATTTTAACCTACGTGTCGTGATCGTGTTTGGTGTAGGGGGAAAACATAAATTTATGCACGATAGCGCACGATGGCACACGCTCGCAGCCGGTTTGGGCTCCGTGTTAGGCAAAACTGCCTTCTCGACTTGTGCACCAGAGGCATGGAATAGTCTACAACCCATGCTTCATCAAGATATATTAGGTCCACTGAATGAATTTAAAATGTTGATGGGAGACTCTGTTGCAGAGGAGTGTAAATGCTGTCTTTGGTGTGGATCATGTTGTTGAATTGTATTGTATTGTTGTATGTTTTAATTTTGTAATGTATTGATTGTTGCTGCCTTCTTGGCCAGGTCGTCATTGGGAAAGAGACTCTGGGTCTCAGTGGGCTTTTCCTGGTTAAATAAAGGTTAAATAAATGAATTGTAAGGTCCTTCGGGTGATTCACAGTCATCGGACGTCCTTAGACTGAATTGTAAGGTAAAAATGTTTTTGCTTTCAGCCCTGTCATTGAATTTGTAGCAGAAACTAGGTTCCCATCCAATTGGCGACAGATTTTATGTGAATATTCTAAAATCCACAAAGAAAATATGCACATTTTCCAGTGGAGGAAAAAGTACCCAATTGTCGTACTTGAGTAAAAGTAAAGATATTTTCTATTAAGGTGACTCAAGTAAAAGGGAAAGTCCCCCAATAAAATTCTACTTGAGTAAAAGTCCAAAAGTATTTGGTTTAAAATGTACTTAAGTATCAAAAGTAATATTACTGCTAACATATACTTAGGTATCAAAGGTAAAAGTACACTGCTTAAAAAAATAAAGGGAACACTTAAACAACACAATGTAACTCGAAGTCAATCACACTTCTGTGAAATCAAACTGTCCACTTAGGAAGCAACACTGATTGACAATACATTTCACATGCTGTTGTGCAAATGGAATAGACAACAGGTGGAAATTATAGGCAATTAGCAAGACACCCAATAAAGGAGTGGTTCTGCAGGTGGGGACCATAGACCACTTCTCAGTTCCTATGCTTCCTGGCTGATGTTTTGGTCACTTTTGAATGCTGGTGGTGCTTTCACTCTAGTGGTAGCATGAGATGGAGTCTACAACCCACACAAGTGGCTCAGGTAGTGCAGCTCATCCAGGATGGCACATCAATGCGAGAAGTGGGAAGAAGGTTTGCCTTCTTGTCTGTCAGTGTAGTGTCCAGAGCATGGAGGCGCTACCAGGAGACAGGCCAGTACATCAGGAGAAGTGGAGGAGGCCGTAGGAGGGCAACAACCCAGCAGCAGGACTGCTACCTCCGCCTTTGTGCAAGGAGGAGCACTGCCAGAGCCCTGCAAAATGACCTCCAGCAGGCCACAAATTTGCATGTGTCTGCTCAAACGGTCAGAAACAGACTCCATGAGGGTGGTATGAGGGCCCGATGTCCACAGGTGGGGGTTGTGCTTACAGCCCAACACCGTGCAGGACGTTTGGCATTTGCCAGAGAACACCAAGATTGGCAAATTCGCCACTGGCGCCCTGTGCTCTTCACAGATGAAAGCAGGTTCACACTGAGCATGTGACAGATGTGACAGAGTCTGGAGACGCCGTGGAGAACGTTCTGCTGCCTGCAACATCCTCCAGCATGACCGGTTTGGCGGTGGGTCAGTCATGGTGTGGGGTGGCATTTCTTTGGGGGGGCCGCACAGCCCTCCTTGTGCTCGCCAGAGGTAGCCTGACTGCCATTAGGTACCGAGATGAGATCCTCAGACCCCTTGTGAGACCATATGCTGGTGTGGTTGGCCCTGGGTTCCTCCTAATGCAAGACAATGCTAGACCTCATGTGGCTGGAGTGTGTCAGCAGTTCCTGCAAGAGGAAGGCATTGATGCTATGGACTGGCCCGCCCGTTCCCCAGACCTGAATCCAATTGAGCACATCTGGGACATCATGTCTCGCTCCATCCACCAACGCCACGTTGCACCACAGACTGTCCAGGAGTTGGCGGATGCTTTAGTCCAGGTCTGGGAGGAGATCCCTCAGGAGACCATCCGCCACCTCCTCAGGAGCATGCCCAGGCGTTGTAGGGAGGTCAAACAGGCACGTGGAGGCCACACACACTACTGAGCCTCATTTTGACTTGTTTTAAGGACATTACATCAAAGTTGGATCAGCCTGTAGTGTGGTTTTTAATTAATGAGTGTGACTCCAAATCCAGACCTCCATGGGTTGATACATTTGATTTCCATTGATCATTTTTGTGTGATTTTGTTGTCAGCACATTCAACTATGTAAAGAAAAAAGTATTTAATAAGAATATTTAATTAATTCAGATCTAGGATGTGTTATTTTAGTGTTCCCTTTATTTTTTTGAGCAGTGTATAAATGATTTAGGAAACCAGACAGAATCATTTCCTTGATTTTATTTGATTTTAATTTCCTTGATTTTACGCTCCAACACTCAGACATCATTTACAAACAAAGCATGTGTTTAGTGAAGTCAGAGATAGTGGGATGACCAGGGATGTTCTCTTGATAAGTGTGTGAATTAGACCATTTTCCTGTCCTGCTAAACATTCAAAATGTAACGAGTACTTTTGGGTGTCAGGGAACATTTATGGAGTAAAAACTACATAATTTTCTTTAAAAATGTAGTGAAGGAAAAATAGTCAAAAATACAAATAGTAGAGTAAAGTACAGATACCCCAAAAACGACTTAAGTACAGTCGTGGCCAAACATTTTGAGAATGACACAAATATTAATTTCCACAAAGTTTGCTGCTTCAGTGTCTTTAGATATTTTTGAGAGATGTTACTATGGAATACTGAAGTATAATTACAAGCATTTCATAAGTGTCAAAGGCTTTTGTTGACAATTACTTGACGTTGATGAAAAGAGTCAATGTTTGCAGTTGACCCTTCTTTTTCAAGACCTCTGCAATCCGCACTGACATGCTGTCAATTAACTTCTGGGCCACATCCTGGCTGATGGGAGCCCATTCTTGCATAATAAATGCTTGGAGTTTGTCAGAATTTGTGGGTTTTTGTTTGTCCACCCGCCTCTTGAGGATTGACCACAAGTTCTCAATGGGATTAAGGTCTGGGCGTTTCCTGGCCATGGACCCAAAATATCGATGTTTTGTTCCCCGAGCCATTTAGTTAGTATCACTTTGGCCTTATGGCAAGGTGCTCCATCGTGCTGGAAAGGGCATTGTTCGTCACCAAACTGTTCCTGGATGGTTGGGAGAAGTTGCTCCCGGAGGATGTGTTGGTACTATTCTTTATTCATGGCTGTGTTCTTAGGCAAAATTGTGAGTGAGCCCACTCCCTTGGCTGAGAAGCAACCCCACACATGACTGGTCTCAGGATGCTTTGCTGTTGGCATAACACAGGACTGATGGTAATGCTCACCTTGTCTTCTCCGGACAAGCTTTTTTCTGGATGCCCCAAACAATCGGAAAGGGGATTCATCAGAGAAAATGACTTTACCCCAGTCCTCAGCAGTCCCTGTACCTTTTGCAGAATATCAGTCTGTCCCTGATGTTTTTCCTGGAGATAAGGGGCTTCTTTGCTGCCCTTCTTGACACCAGGCCATCCTCCAAAAGTTTCCGCCTCACTGTGCGCGCAGATGCACTCACACCTGCCTGCTGCCATTCCTGAGCAAGCTATGTACTGGTGGTGCCCGATCCCACAGCTGAATCGCCTTTAGGAGACGGTCCTGGTGCTTGCTGGACTTTCTTGGGCGCCCTGAAGCCTTCTTCACAACAATTTAACCGCTCTCCTTGAAGTTCTTGATGATCCAATAAATGGTTGATTTAGGTGCAATCTTATTGGCAGCAATATCCTTGCCTGTGAAGCCCTTTTTGTGCAAAGCAATTAATTGCAATTCATCTGATCACTTTTCCTAACATTCTGGAGTATATGCAAATTGCCATCATACAAACTGAGGCAGCAGACTTTGTGAAAATGTATATTTGTGTCATTCTCAAAACTTTTGGCCACAACTGTAGTACTTTCAAGTATTTTTACTTCAGTGGAATTATCCCACCAGTGGTGTGTATCCACCAGACTTCTTGGGGATAAAAACCAGTGTGTGATGGCATAGAGCACATTAAATGTATTTTTATTTGTCATACAGCAGTCAAGCATCGATCATCATGTCACCAGAATAAGACCCTCAATATTTATTGGAAAGGAGCTTCAGGCTCATCACTGTGAATTTTCACCAACCTGTGAAGTTCATCATAACTTATTTAATCTGTAGCCTAATAAACTGCATTGTTTCCTGAGTCGTAGTGGGAGGACAACACACCATGTCATAATTTCCTGACACTTCCTGTTTCCATCACAGCTGTCATTACTTTTTTTATACAGTATGACTTTACTCTCACATGTTTCAATCAAGGTTTTTATGCAAGTAAAGTCATACGGTATATAAGAAAATCACGGCAGGGCCTCCCGGGTGTCGCAGCAGTCTTGTCACGTCTACTCCCACTCCTCCACTCCGGCGTTCGCAGATGCCGGTTTACTAACCACTGGTCCTGGCAACCATCATCATGAGCACCTGGCATCAATCATTACCTGGCATCAATCATTACGTTACAGAATACTGCCTCAACAAATGGAAACAGCAGGAAATCAGAACTCCCTGATGGTCAACGAACAGGGATGCCTACTTAGTCAACACCATGACCAGATGGCGCACCTGGGGATGAACATATCTGAGAGGCGTTGACTTGAACTAGAGGAGGATACTCCACCACCAGTCGACCCAGCGAGCCAGCACACCAGCCCATTCAACAACCCTCTTAGGTAAGTGTTTGTCCCTCCCAGATAAATGTGACAGCACACCATCTAAATACCGTGGCTTCCTACTACAGTGCTCCATCTACTTTGCCCACCAGATGGGAGCCACAACCGTCGAGAGGTCCAAGGTTGCCATGGTTATTTCTCTGCTGACTGGGCGGTCGTCGGAATGGGCCACGGCCATCTGGGAGAGGAGGAGCTGGATTCGTATGAGGGGTTCATGGCTCTGTTCAGAGGTATCTTCGATCATCCACCGGAGGGCAGAGAGGGGTGAGCGCCTACTCCAACTACAGCAGGAGGACCAGACTACAGCTGAGTACGCGGTCACCTTTTGGACAGTTGCAGCATTAAGTGGATGGAATGAGCCGACGCTTCGTGCGATATTCAGAAGAGGACTGCGTGAGGAGGTCCAGACGGAACTGGCCTGTCGAGAGGACAACCTCTCCTTGGACACTCAGACTGTCATGGTTCCACCTGTCACCAGAGGGTAGCAGAGACCGTCCTAGAGACACTAATGACACTCAGGTGTGTCCTATTACTCATTATGATGTCCCTGTTAAAAGAGGTGTGTTTTCTGGTTTCCTTTGCCGTCCGTCCGTGCGTGCGTTTAGACTTAGTGTTTGTTGGTTCCCCAGTGTTACTGTGATCCTTCCATTACCATTTCTCAGTAAAGTATTATGTTTATCCTTAACCACTGATTCCTCGTCTGGTCTCTTCTCTGTACCTTGGTCCAACCTCACCACGTCACACCCTGCTCTGAATATCACCCTCTGTCCTCCTGTTACTCTCTTTCTCTGTCCCTGCTCTGAATATCGCCCTCTGTCCTCCTGTTATTCTCTTTCTCTCTCCTTTCTCTCATTCTCTCTCTCCCGAAGTTGGCTTGGCAGCACAGGATGAAGCAGCATGCCATGTCAGGCCATATGGTCCATCTTTCTTTCTCTCCCTTTATCTATATCTTCCTCCACCGCTCTCTGTGTTACTGTGACACTGTCAGAAGACAGGCAGATAGACAGGCATGCAGACAGACAGAAAGACAGACAGAAACAAAACAGACACTTACATTGTGATATTGACAGAACATATTAGTGAAATGTCAATGTCACTGTGTTAATCTGTTAAGATGAATGTCTGGGATGATCCATGAAGTAGGCTAACTGGAAATCTCTTAATCTGAAATGTTTGCCCCGGTGAGCTAAACCCCTAGAGACTCAGAGAAATACCCTGTTTCCAACATTGTGCACTATAACTTTTTCTGAAGTAGTGCACTATAAAGGGAGTAGGATGCCATTCGGAACATAACAGATTGACACTTTCATATTATTTAAGTGATAATGCCAGAGAAGCCAGTATTTGGAGGATATATTGACACCTCCAAACACCGGCATTATAACTTTTATACAACGGGTTGCCAACATATTCAAATAATGATTGACATATTTTCATTAAAACTTTATTTTGATGAATTTATTCATACTATTTCGTCCTTCCATGAGATTTAGTCCCGACACAAATCTATAGTCGCTACCAAAGACTGCTGGTCGTTCATTCTATTGGTTAGGTTGCCAGAGATGCGACCCAGTCGTGAAGTTTTTTGTTCTATATCTAGAGTATAGACGCGACCCAGTCATTTCTTTATAAATGTTCCGTTGCCATGCTGGCTGGCAACACAGTCACGTCAAACAGTGCAGCCAGAATAACAGCAAAGTTGCTGCATTTGCATTTGTTTCAGCATTTTTCTAGTGAAATTTATTTCGATACACCCATAACAATGAGCTACTAATGCTCGATTTCGCGTGGCATAGAACATTTGCTCTCTCGCCAGGAGCTAGCCAAATACACAGCTAACACAATCACTTCAAACTGAAGATAGAAAAATCAGCAAACTAGCTGCATTTGGTTTCGTTAGACCTGTTTTTATATAAACATTTCTTTGTATATATCCATACAAATTATGCTGATTCATGATTTCGACTGGCTGAGAAAAGCTGTCTGTCTTGTCCTGAAATGTTAATGATCAATGGGACAGTGGAGACTGAATTTCAATGTTAAAATGATGTTGCAAAGGTCGATGCGATAGACGGAAAGGTTACAGGTCTCCGCTGTTGAAAACCAAATGCTAGTCTAAAGGAAAGGGGAGATCATGTCTAGATGCTTTCGACAATTGATATCAAGTTTATACATTTCCGAGGTGGACTGGTGAGATAGTGGATTGTGCAGTGAGATGGAACAGTAAATAGGCATTTCAATGTAATATCCTTAACCTGTGGCAACCTTTCACTGAGGGGATTCGATTATCTGGCCTGGGTCACCCTTGTGGGTTACCCTTCCGGCCTGGGTTACCCCTGTGGGATTCTGTGTTTTGACATGCAAAACTGAATGTTTTTGATGAAAACGCTTTATCTGCCTTCCCAATGAAAACTAAACAAAAAATATAAAGGCAACATGTAGTGTTGCCTTTATTAAGTGTTGGTCCCATGTTTCATGAGCTGAAATAAAAGACCCCAGAAATGTTCCATATGCACAAAAAGCGTATTTCTCAAAAATGTTGTGCACAAATTTGCTTACATCCCTGTTAGTGAGCATTTCTCATTTGCATAGATAATCCATCCAACTGACGGGTGTGGCATATCAAGAAGCTGATAAATAGCATAATCATTACACAGTGCACCTTGTGCTGGGGAAAATAAAGGCCACTATAAAATGTGCAGTTTTGTCACAAAACACAATGCCACAGATGTCTCAAGTTTTGAGGGAGCGTGCAATTAGCATGCTGACTGCAGGAATGTCCACCAGAGCTGTTGCCAAAGTATGTTCATTTCTCTTCCATAAGCCGCGTCCAACCGGCCTCACAACTGTGGTTTGCTGATGTCAATGTTGTGGGCAGAGTGCCCAATGGTGGCGGTGGGGTTATGGTATGGGCAGGCATAAACTACTCACCACTAACACAATTGCATTTTATCAATGGCCATTTGAATGCACAGAGATACCGTGACGAGATCCTGAGACCCATTGTCGTGCCATTTATCAAATTTCAGCAAGATAATGCATGGTCCCATGTCGCACGGATCTGTACACAATTCTTGGAAACTGAAAATGTCCCTGTTCTTCCATAGCCTACATACTCACCAGACTTGTCACCCATTGAACATGTTTGGGATGCTCTGCATCAGCATGTCCGACAGCGTGCTCCAATTCCCGCCAATATCCAGCAACTTCGCAAAGCCATTATTTATTTATACCAAAGAAAACAAGTGATAGACAACAATACAGATAAAAACAAATGAAAGCGCTGTGTGAAGGTATGAAAGCTTATATGAAAGCTTATATGAAAACCACACCACAAAAGTACAAAGTAAACAAATCTAAAAAGTTTGTTCAAACATATAAGAAAAATCTACTAAATATAGATGTATAAATTAATTGATCAGTAATCACCAAATATATATATACCAGTGAAAAGTTTGGAGACACCTACTCATTCAAGGGTTTTTTCTTTATTTTTACTATTTTCTACAATGTAGAATAATAGTGAAGACATCAAAACTATAAAATAACACATATGGAAACATGTAGTAACCAAAAAAGTGTTAAACAAATCAAAATATATTCATATTTTAGATACTTGCCTTGATGACAGCTTTGCACACTCTTGGCATTCTCTCAACCAGCTTCACCTGGAATGCTTTCCCAACAGTCTTGAAGGAGTTTGCACATTGAACCCTGGTAGATGCACAGCCGTTCACAAAAACACATTGTTCTCTTACATAAACATAAAACTATTTCGACAATTCTAAGTATAATCATGAAAAACTATTTTATGATCAACCGTGTCAAACGCTTTGGATAAATATAAAAAGATGCCAAGAGCTTATTCATTTTCAGGGATGTAAAGATTTTATCCACAAGTTGAAAGAGAGAGAGAGAGCGAGAGAGAGAGAGAGCGAGAGAGAGAGAGAGAGAGAGAGAGAGAGAGAGCACCATTGGGTAGGTACCCTCTCTGTGTGGTACAGTGTACTGAGGGCTGTAGTAACCAGTAGTGGTATTTTTTATATGGAAGCCATTTCTTATATGACATCTGACCACTTAACCCCCTTAAGGCATCTGTTTCTCAAACTAGACACTAATGTACTTGTCCTCTTGCTCAGTTGTGCACTGGGGCCTCCCACTCTTTATATTCTAGTTAGAACCAGTTTGCGCTGTTCTGTGAATGGAGTAGTCCACAGCGTTGTACAAGATCTTCAGTTTCTTGGGAATTTCTCACATGGAATATCCTTACTTTCTCAGAACAAGAATAGACTGACAAGTTTCAGAATAAAGTTATTTGTTTCTGGCCATTTTGAGCCTGTAATCGAACCCGCAAATGCTGATGCTCCAGATACTCAACTAGTCTAAAGAAGGCCAGTTTTATTGCTTCTTTAATCGGAACAACAGTTTTCAGATGTGCTAACATCATTTCAAAAGGATTTTCTAATGATCAATTAGCCCTTTAAAATGCTAAACTTGGCAACGTGCCATTGGAACACAGGAGTTGTCATGCCCTGTCCATAGAGAGCCCTTGGTTCTCTATGGTATTTTAGGTCAGAATGTGACTCGGGAGTGTTCTAGTCTTTTCATTTCTATGTTGGTGCTCTTATTATGGTTCCCAATTAGAGGCAGCTGATGTTCGTTGTCTCTAATTGGGGATCATACTTAAGGTGTCCCTGTTCCCACCTGCATTTGTGGAATATTGTTTTGTGTATGTGCATGTAGCAGCACTACTTTCATGGTTCGTTGTTGGTTTATTGTTTTGTAGAAGTTTCACTTGAATAAAAGATATGGAACTCTAATCACTCTGCGCCTTGGTCCTTCCATTTTCACGAGCGTGACAGAATATCCCACCAATCAAGGACCAAGCAGCGGGAGGAGAAGGTGAGTTGGCCCTGGGAAGAGATCAGGAGTGGATGCGAGACCCTTCCTTGGCAGGAGTCGCAGAAAGATCAGGAAGGACAGCGACGACGCCGGGGGCCGCAGCCACAGAAACCCCAAGAATTATTTGGGAGGGGGGCACATGGGGTGGTCGACTGAGCAGCGGGCAGTGCCAGAGCCCAAATGGCAGACGGTGGAGGAATTCAATGAGGGACACCGGAGAGAGGTGGAGGCGAGGAGTAGGCTACAGTGCAGGCGTGCTGAAGAGCGTGTCATCAGTCCGGTGCCATCTGTACCGGCTCCACGCACCAGGCCACCAGTGCACCTCCCCAGCCCGGTATGTCCTGTGCCATCTCCTCGCACTCGCCATGAGGAGGTTGTCTTCAGTCCGCTTTCACAGAAACCCCACGATTATTTTGGGGGAGGCACATGAAGCTGGCGGATGATCAAAGAAAAGAGCCAGAGACCGTCAGGGAGGTGATGGAGAAGTTGGGGGGGAGAGAGAGGAGAGAGATGTTGGTCAAGTGTGTTCTTCTCAACATTTGACCTGAAGTACCTGTCAGCAGTCTGGTGAGGTCTGTGCCAGCTTCACACATCTGGCCTCCAGTGCGCCTCCCCAGTCCGGTACGTCCTGTGCCAGTTCCCCGCACTCGCCCTGAAGTGTGTGTCACCAGTCCGGTGCCATCTGTGCCGGCTCCACGCACCAGGCCTCCAGTGTGCCTACCCAGCCCGGTACGTCCTGTGCCGGCTCCCCGCACTCGCCCGGAAGTGCGTGTCAACAGTCCGGTGCAACCTGCGCCGATGCCCAGTCGAGGCAGGGTATCCAGTCCCGCTCCATGGCAGGAGCCTTCCTCTGTGCCGGTGCCCAGTCCAGGCATGGCGTCCAGTCCCGCTCCAAGGCAGGAGCCTTCCTCTGCGCAGGTGCCCAGTCCAGGCACGGTGTCCAGTCCCGCTCCTTAGCAGGAGCCTTCCTCTGCGCCAAATGAACCAAAGAACCAAAGGCTCTCTATGGTGTTGTAGGTCAGGGCGTGACTAGGGGTGTTCTAGTCTTTTCATTTCTATGCTGGTGCTCTTAGTATGGTTCCCAATTAGAGGCAGCTGATGTTTGTTGTCTCTAATTGGGGATCAAGGTGTCCCTGTTCCCACCTGCATTTGTTGGATATTGTTTTGTGTAGGTGCATGTAGCACCACTACTTTCACGGTTCATTGTTGGTTTATTGTTTTGTAGAAGTTTCACTTGAATAAAAGATATGGAACTCTAATCACGCCAATCCAATCACCTTGGTCCGTCCATTTTCACGAGCGTGACAGGAGTGATGGTTGCTGATAATGGGCCTCTGTACACCTATGTAGATATTCCATTAACAATCTGCTGTTTCCAGCTACAATAGTCATTAACAACATTAACAATGTCTACACTGTACTTCTGATCAATTTGATATTATAATGGACATTTTTTTTTTTGCTTTTCTTTCAAAAACAAGGACATTTCTAAGTGACTCCAAACTTTTGAACGGTAGTGTCAATATAGTTAGAAAATTCAATGTATTTTATGGTGGAAAAAAATTTGTGTGTTTCTGGACAATGCACCATGCTGCCTTGTTGACAACATGTTGACAACATCGGAGCAGATTACTGTTCGGCTTGAGAAGGGCGCTCCTCCCTCACCGCTTTTGTCCTTTCACGTCACGGGCCATAGATCAGTGCACTGCAGCTCAGGTTAATAGAACTCTCTCATTGACATTTAACCAAGAGATGTTTCAAACATAAATGACTCCATAAAGAAAGCACTCCAGTCCAGCGTTTTGAATTAGGCTGATGCAGCAATTCTAATTTTCTATTGCCTGAGTACCCATGAAAAGATGATCTAGCAATCTGCTTTCTTTAGAATATCTCTAGTCCCGGCAGTTCTTCTAGAATATTCCACCTCTAGAATATGAACACAAGTATTTTCAAATTGGTACTGGCACCTAAAATTACCTTCTTCATTCCATTTCAGACACTGAGGTACTCATATTAACATGGTCTATTATTTTGACATCAATGCCACTTTTTTTTGCCTTGTCAGTCTGTCTCTCTCAGAGTCAAAGAATAGAGGTAGAGAAATACACAGAAAACACCACCTCCCTTCCTCCCTGTCTACTCCCTCCCTCCCTCCACCCCTCCCAACCTCCCTCTCACTCTCTCTCACACTATCGCCCTATCTCGCTCATTCACTCGTTCCAGCCTAGCGGGTGGTGAGGGAGGGAAGCAGTGCAGTGGAGGGAGAGACTAGGCAGGTGTTAAGCTCATACTGTGTGAGAGAGTGAACGAGAGAGAGGGAACCAGGGAGTGAGAGAGATAGAGAGAGAAAAACAGTGAGGGCATGGTAAAAAGGCTAAAGCGCTAACTGAATAGATAGAAGGCTGGAGGCAGACGACACATAGTGGTGGTAGAGAGAGAGAGAGAGAGAGATTGTTGTAAGACTAAGAATTTCAAGAGAAGCAGACACAGAATCCCAGAGAGAGAAAGAGACGTAAACACCATGCTAAGGAGGAAGAGGAGTGTGTCCTTCGGAGGGTTTGGATGGTAAGTGTGTGGGGTTGGTGTGTGTGTGTGACAGAGATAAAGTGTGTGTTGTGTATGCGACTTTGCATATGGCTCAGTTTGATATGGTGTGTTTATGTAATTGTGATTGTAAGTAGTTTGTTGTATTGTTTGGGGGGGTGTTAGCTATGTTATGACAGTTGATTGTCTATGGCAGGGATCCTTGCTAGTTTGTAGTTGGACTAGTTTGTGACTGCTAAACCAGGTAAGTGGTAAAGACAGAGACCAATAGTAGCAGAGTAACGGGATGATAACAATCTCTATACCTCTATGATACAGCCAGGGTATTTTTTTATCCCCTAAATATCCCCTTTCTTTGTCTTCTTGCAGGTATGAGACAGCATATTTCTCTCCTCTTTTTCTCTCTCTCTCTGAGTGATTCAGAGCCCTTTACCTCACTGAATCTCAGCTCGGCATACGGCCTGTCAAATCTAACCTGTGCCCAGAATACACAAGAGGCCTGTGTGTGTCTGTGCGTCTGTCTGCGCGTGTGTGTGTGTGTCTGTGCGTGCGCACGTACGTGTGTGTGGTTAGAGAAGTTGCAAGACTTACACAAGCCTCTATTCAACCATTCAATTTCATACTCAATTTTCCTCTCTCCATTTCTCTAGCTCTCCATCTCCCTCCCTTTCCCTCTCTTTCTCCAGCTCTCCATCTTTCTCTCTCTCTCTCTCTCTTTAGCTCTCTTTCTCCATCTCCATCCATCTCTCTGAGTGTGTGAGAGGTAATAGTGAGACAGTGTCGAATAATGCAGGAAATACTTTTTGGGGAAGGAGGGAAGAGTGGATATTAGCATTACTATTCCCTCCCTTCTCTCATCTGTTTCTCTCCTTTCCTTTCTTCCTCTCTTTAACCTTCATTCTCTTCCTTTCTCCAACCCTTTTATCAGCTATTCAGCATGCTTTGTTTCACTGTGTGCTAAGTCAGTTGAGGTGTGTGTGTGTGTGTTCTGTGGCTGATTTTAGCGTATTGGTGGAGCTGTAGTGTGTGTGTGTGTGTGTGTACTGTGTAGCAGCACTAAATGTTTTATTTATGACCCGTTGAACAGAGGTTTCAGACTCATCATATGAAGCTTTTAACGTTTACTGCTCCCTCTGCTACTCTCTTCCTGCACCCTCTCTCCTTTTCTCTCCTTCTCTCCTATCTCTGTCTCGGTCTCCCTCTTCTCTTCCCCTCTGCTACACTCCTCACCTCTCACTTCTTCCATCTCCCTCCCATACTCCTTCATTATCTCTATAAAACACAGTGACACATCAGGGTTAATGGTTACTGTGAGTCTGAGTTAGTTTGAAAATGCAAACTGAAAATAGAACATTGACAGACAGATTGACTTCTCATGATGGAAAAACGTGTTCACAAAAGATTACCTGTGTGTGTGTGTGTGTGTGTGCATTTGTGTGTGTGTGTGTGTGTGTATGTGTGATTGTTTACCAACAAAACACTTTGAGATGGAAAATATGCAATGGCATGCACTAGTCACTGCGTTACTGATCATTGTCTTGATAACTGTGTGTGTGTGTGCGTGCGTATGTGTGTGTGGTTTAATGCAGTACTGGGAGGGGTTCCAGCACAGGAAGGGTGTGTTAAAGTGTGATCTAGTCTCCCACAGAGAGAGAGAAAGAGAGTGTGTGTTTGTGTGTGTGTGTCACAACAGCAGAGCTATGTGATGACAGCTTGTCAGCCATTAGTGTGTAATTCAGTGTAGTAAATACCCTTCCTAAGGCGATAACATACATATATATGACAGATGACAAATATATATATATATATATATATATATATATGACAAAACACTCAAACACTGAGATAGAGAGAGGGAGGACAGGAAGAGAAGGAGAGAAAGAAGGTATGAAGGAAGAGAATGAACAACATGCCGATTATGCCATGGTGATTAACTTAATTTTGGTTGTGTGTGTGTGTCTGTGTGTGTGTGTGTTTGTGTGTGTATATGTGTGTGTGTGTGAGTCAGAATGCGTGCGTGTGTGTGTCCATGTGCAAGCGTTCATACTTACACGTGTGTGTGTGTGTGTGTGTGTGTGTGTGTGTGTCCATGTCCGTGTGTGTCTGTGTGTGTGTGTGTGTGTCCGTGTGAGGGACATCTCTGGAGCCAGGCTGTGGAGGAAGGAAGTGCTTCACCAGTGAGGGTGAATGGGGTCGTGTGCCCCTGTTGTCATAGCTACATGACAAGTTAACTGGACATGTTTTCTCTCTCCCTCTCTCTCTCCCTTCTATCTCTCTCTTCAGGATTGATAAGAGTACGGTCAGTGCACTCAGAGCACGGTGAGTAGTACGCACATTCAAAAAGTATACACAAAAATGGTTCATAAAATTGGGTTTGCTGGAAGGAAGGGCATTCACGTCCACATGAGTGCTTATAAGTGAGTGTGTGTGTGTGTGTGTGTGTGTGTGTGTGTGTGTGTGTGTGTGTGTGTGTGTGTGTGTGTGTGTGTGTGTGTGTGAGTGAGCACCATTGGGTAGGTACCCTCTCTGTGTGGTACTGAGGGCTGTAGTAACCAGTAGTGGTATTTTTGTATGTGGAAGCCATTTTTTATATGACATCTGACCACTTAACCCCCTATAAGGTGGATGTCCTAATTAGCGTAATAAAAAAATCCCCATAAAAATGGGTCAGTTTAAGCTAGAGACATCTGTTTATTTTTGCATTGATGTGTCTCAATCCACCGCATCCGCCGATGTCGCACTTCCACATCGGCGGTGAAAGGTGACAGAGCTAGAGCGGTGTTTGTCAGACCAATTAAACATCCCGAAAATCGGCCTTCTCACAAAATCGTAAGTAGCGTCCAAACTATTATGAACCATTTGTGGAAAGATATGACTCTCACGAACACGATGGCGTTCTTTGTTTGCTCTATGACCCCCACAAACTGTCTTGGTACTCGTCTGAAGTCGCCACAGCCGATCTGCCAACTTCTGTCTGTAGCGTCTAAACACACTGATATGACCCCTCTGTGCAAAGGTGAGACTCACAGCCATACCGTTCTGTGGCTTTGTCAGTCACACAACCTCACACACACAGTCTTACAGATAATAGAGTTATACAGTGATTTGTTTTCTTCTTTTGTCTGCTGTTTCTTGTGGTTGTGTTTCAATGTATTTAGTACCCAATAGAAATGAATGGTAAATAGTGTATTGTGTCATTTTGGAGTCACTTTTACTGTAAATAAACACTTCCACATGAATGTGGATGCTACCATGATTACGGAGGATTCTGAATGAATCATGAATAATAATGAGTGAGAAAATTACAGACGCACATCATACCCTCCCCAGAATGCTAATCTCCCCTGTTATTGTAATGGTGAGAGGTTAGCATGTCTTGGGGGTATGGTATAAAATGCTAACCTCCCCTGTTATTGTAATGGTGAGAGGTTAGAATGTCTTGGGGATATGGTATAAAATGCTAACCTCCCATGTTATTGTAATGGTGAGATGTTAGCATGTCTTGGGGGTATGGTATAAAATGCTAACCTCCCCTGTTATTGTAATGGTGAGAGGTTAGCATGTCTTGGGGGTATGGTATAAAATGCTAATCTCCCCTGTTATTGTAATGGTGAGAGGTTAGCATGTCTTCGGGGTATAATATTTGTGCGTCTCTAACGTTTGTCGCTCATCTGAAACACAACCAAAGCAAGGGACAAATGCATGAAACAAATATGTAGAATCACAAGCTTGATGTGGTCATTGCATGCTATGAATATGGGACCAAATACTTAATTTTTGACTACTTTATTACACATTTGATTACATTTGTCCTGATACTTTTGGTCCCCTAAAATGGGGGGTCTATAAACAAAACATGCTGTAATTTCTAAATGGCTCACCTGATGAAAATACCCTCAAATTGAAGCTGACAGCCTGCACTCTAAACTCACAGGCATTGTTTAAATTTTAAATCCTTTTTTATTTTTATAAGTACTTCACAGTCCCAATAATTATGGAGGGCACTGTATGTTATGAAGTTAGCAGCAGCAGTAATGTATAATAATCTGCATGATTTATCCATGGATTTACCGTTGGGTATTATAGATCAAATCAAATGTATTTATTTATAAAGCCCTTCTTACAACAGTTGATATCTCAAAGTGCTGTACAGAAACCCAGCCTAAAACCCCCAAACAGCAAGAAATGCAGGTGTAGAAGCACGGTGGCTAGGAAAAACTCCCTAGAAAGGCCAGAACCTAGGAAGAAACCTAGAGTGGAACCAGGCTATGAGGGGTGGCCAGTCCTCTTCTGGCTGTGCCGGGTGGAGATTATAACAGAACATGGCCAAGATGTTAAAATGTTCATAAATGACCAGCAGGGTCAAATAATAATAATCACAGTGGATGTCGAGGGTGCAACAGGTCAGAACCTCAGGAGTAAATGTCAGTTGGCTTTTCATAGCCGATCATTTCGAGTATGTCTACCGCTCCTGCTGTCTCTAGAGAGTTGAAAACAGCAGGTCTGGGACAGGTAGCACGTCCAGAATGATATGATAGCATAAAGAACTCATTAAGTCAGCAGCAGCAGTTTTACATTGGGTATTACCATCGTATAGGAATTATATTTTGTAGGCTATAATTATATGCCTGTTATGTTACATAATATTAGTGCCATCCTAATCAAAGGTGTTATAGAAATGATATGATGTATTACATTTGATATGACATGAGTGTAAAGATGTATGATATGAAATTAATTAGTTGCTAACCTAATCAAAGGGGCAATCTGGGATTTCCATCTAAAAATGAACATTTCATTAAACAAGTGTTGTTTGGGGTGTTTGTGTGTTACTAGATAGGACGTGTAACTATAAATTTGTTTTAGTGTCACCTCAGTGGTAGCAGTAAGGTGTGTGAATTCCACCTGTCTGTGTTCTTACCTGCTGATAACCTGGGTGTGTATGAGAGATCTGTGTGTGTGTGACCACTCCTCTGTGATCTGAGTTTGTGTATGTGTGTGTGTGACCACTCCTCTGTGATCTGAGTTTGTGTATGTGTGTGTATGCACATCTGTCTCTCCATCTATTTCAGTTCATATAAATTACATTTTTAATGGAATTTCTCTTGTAGTGCAGTTCAGTTCCAACACTTGATGGCTAAACTGAGATGGAGTTAACCCCATCTCTGGTGTGTGAATGTCTGTATATTATGTTTAGATGAGCATGATGAATTGAGATAGTGAGACCGGAGGGTGTGCCGAGTCAGGTTAGCATCATGTAGGCTACATGTGCATATTCCTGTAGGCTCACGGGTGTGTGCGTGCGTGCGTTTATGCCTGTGGTGTGATGTATTTGTATTCTGCAGGAGTCTGCAGTACGTTCATATGACTGTGTATGCTTAGTCGGTTTGTGTATAACTTATTAAAGTTGGTTTTAAACTGTGTATGTTTTATGAATGAGTACTCAATGTCCATGTAATGTCTAAACAGCACACTATCATCTTCCCTGTCATCCCTTTATTTAGAGCTTGACTCATTCATTCACACACTCACTCTCTCCCTCCACTCTCTCCCTCCACTCTCTCCCTCCCTCATTTGCACTCTCTCTGTGTGTGTGTGTGTGTGTGTGTGTTGTGTGTGTGTGTGTGTGTGTGTGTCAAGAAAAGATTCTGATAGGTACTCATGCTCAAGATTATGTAGCACACTGACTATTTTACTGTTTTGAATGTTTGAGGGTTTTTGATGTGTGAGTGTCTGTGTTTTATAAGTTTGATGTATGTTTTTGTTAATGTTAATGTTAATGTGTTTGATGTGTTGGAGTTTTTTGATGAGTTTGAGCATCTGTGTTTGATAAGTTTGATGTATGTTTTTGTGTTTGAGTGTTTGATGTTTTGGAGTTTTTTTTATGTGTTTGATGCGTTTGAGTATCTGTGTTTGATAAGTTTGATGTATGTTTTTGTTGTGTTTAATGTGTTTGATTGTGTTTGAGTGTTTGTATTGTTTTTGATGTCTGTGTATTTTTTACCCCTTTTTCTTCCCCAATTTCGTGGTATCCAATTGTTAATAGTTACTATCTTGTCTCATCGCTACAACTCCAGGACAGGCTCGGGTGAGACGAAGGCCTTCTTAACACAGCGCGCATCCAACCTGGAAGCCAGCCGCACCAATGTGTCGGAGGAAACACTGTGCACCTGGCGAACTTGATTAGCGTGCACTGCGCCCCGGCCCGCCACAGGAGTCGCTAGTGCGCGATGAGACAAGGATATCCCTACCGGCCAAACCATCCCTAACCCGGACAACGCTAGGCCAATTGTGCATCGCCCCATGGACCTCCCGGTCGCGACCGGCTGCGACAGAGCCTGGGCGCGAACCTAGAGTCTCTGGTGGCCCTAGACCACTGCGCCACCCGGGAGGGCCAGTCTGTGTGTTTTTGATGTGTTTGAGTGTGTGTTTGAGACGTGTGTTTGAGTGTGCGTTTTGAGACGTGTGTTTGAGTGTGTGTTTGAGTGAGTGTTTTTGATGTGTTTGAGTGTGCGTTTTTGAGATGTGTTTGAGTGTGTGTTTTTGATGTGTGTTTGAGTGAGTGTTTGAGTGAGTGTTTTTGATGTTTATGATGTGTTTTTGTGTTTTTGATGTGTTTGAGTGTTCGTTTATGATGTGTTTGATGTGTTTGAGTGAGTGTTTGAGTGTGTGTGTGTGTGAGTTTTTGATGTGTTTGAGTGAGAGTTTTTGATTTGTTTGAGTGTGTGTTTTTGATGTGTTTGAGTCTGTGTTTTTGATGTGTTTGAGTGTGTGTTTTTGATGTGTTTTTGATGTGTTGGAGTGTGTTTGTGTTGGAGTGTGTTTGATGTGTTGAAGTGTTTTTGATGTGTTTGAGTGTGTTTTTTTTATGTGTTCGAGTGTGAGGTTTTATGTGCATGATGTGTTTTTGATGTGTTTGAGTGTGTTTTTTTAATGTGTTTTTGAGTGTGTGTTTTTGATGTGTTTTTAATGTGTTTTTGATGTGGTCGATGTGTTTTTGATGTGTTGATGTGGTTGAGTGAGTTTTTTTGTTTTTTTAATGTATTTTTGTTTGTTTGATGTGAGTGATTTTGATGTGTATGATGTGTTTTTAATGTCTTGTAGTGTATGTTTTTGGTGTGTTTGAGTGTATGTTTTTGGTGTGTTTGAGTGTATGTTTTTGGTGTGTATGTTTTTGGTGTGTTTGAGTGTATGTTTTTGATGTGTTTGAGTTTTTCAAGGGATGCAAGTCTGTTGCATTGTTTTTTGTTTTAGATTGTGATGGACACTGAACCGTGTTTAGAAACCTTTTTAGTCCAAGTCTGCTACCAATACCAGCCTTGTTTAGGGCTAGGATATAGTTTAAAGTAAAAGCTTTGATGCCATCCTTCTAGCCAGGTTCTTTCCAGGATGCAGTCGAATGGAGAATGCATGGCCTGGTTACGTCATACTAATAGCAAGTGGTCTACAGCTAGGGTGGATCCCAGAGCCCTAGTCAAATATAGTGAATAGGGTGCTATTTGGGATGAAGCACTGGACTGTACATTTTAATAATTCACTATTATGTAATCATCTAATGGCTCCTACAGTAAGGCATGAATATAATCTTGTTATATTCTGGCTCTGGCACTTAGGGTGCTCTAAGCAAAATGTAATTTTGTGTGTGCGTATGAGCGTGTGTGTGCCTGCGCGCACATTTTTGCTTGTGTTTGTGTGTTTGATTGGTCGAAGACAGACACTCTGCTCAGTGTACCTTCAGAGGCATTTGAAAATCAAGAAGTGTTTGAAAAACCATGACCAGGTATCCGGTTCCGGTGGCATGCATTGAAACGGATGGCTTTTCTTTTGCAAAATAACTATGAATTGACTGACTTATTTTCAAATAATTGTCAACATGGCAAAACATGGCGACTCTCAACACCTGACAATAGAAAGAGTTTGCCACTACTGACGAAACATTGTTAATGAGGAAATTACCTCTGCCCTCGACTTGCAATTTAAATTTAAGGATTGGTGGGTCCCCCCCGAGACGTTTGAGCTAACATAGGCTAATGCGATTAGCATGAGGTTGTAAGTAACAAGAACATTTCCCAGTACATAGACATATCTGATATTGGCAGAAAGCTTAAATTCGTGTTAATCTAACTGAACTGTCCAATTTACAGTAGCTATTACAGTGAAATAATACCATGCTATTGTTTAAGGAGAGTGCACTGTTATGAACTTGAACATGTATTAATAAACCAATTAGGCACATTTGGGCAGTCTTGATACTAAATTTTGTACAGAAATTAAATGGTTCATTGGATCAGTCTAAAACTTTGCGCATACACTGTTGCCATCTAGTGGCCTACATGTAAATTATGCCTGGGCTGGAATAATACATTATGGCCATTCTCTTGCATTTCATAGATGATGGTACACATTTTTTTAAATGTTTATTTATTTTTATTATCTTTTACCAGATCTAATGTGTTTTATTCTCCTACATTAATTTCACACTTCCACAAACTTCAGTGTTTCTTTTCAAATGGTGTCATGAATATGCATATCCTTGCTTCAGGTCCTGAGCTACAGGCAGTTAGATTTGGGTATGTCATTTTAGGCAAAAATTTAAAAAAAGGGTCCGATCCTTTTAAGAAATCAAAATATATTTTAGATTCTTCAAAGTAGCCATCCTTTGTCTCGATGACAGCTTTGCACCCTCTTGGCAAATAGCCATTTGATAAGGTATTCAGAAGTTTTGTGGCTTGTTAACTCTTTGGGATATGTGGGACGGTAGCGTCCCACCTCGCCCACAGCCAGTGAAATTGCAGGGCACCTCCAAATTCAA
This sequence comes from Oncorhynchus tshawytscha, assembly GCF_018296145.1. Taxonomy (NCBI): domain Eukaryota; kingdom Metazoa; phylum Chordata; class Actinopteri; order Salmoniformes; family Salmonidae; genus Oncorhynchus; species Oncorhynchus tshawytscha. Next base: position 1,826,443 of record NC_056445.1, read on the forward strand.
AACAACAGAAATCCCAAAATTAAAATTCCTCAAACATACAAGTATTTTACACCATTATAAAGATAGACTTCTTGTAAATCCAGCCACAGTGTCTGATTTCAAATAGGCTTTACGGCGAAAGCACACCAAACGATTGTTAGGTCAGCACCTAGTCACAGAAAACTATAAAGACATTTTCCAGCTAAGGAGAGCCCTCACAAAAGTCAGAAATAGCGATTAAACTAATCACTAACCTTTGATGATCTTCATCAGATGGCACTCCCAGGAATCCATATTACACAATAAATGTGTTTTGTTCAATAAACTTAATCTTTATGTCCAAAAACCTCATTTGAAATTGGTGTTTTATGTTCAGAAATGCATTGTCTCAAACAAACATCTGGTGAAAGTGCAGAGAGCCACATCAAATTACAGAAATACTCATAATAAACATTGATAAAAGATACAAGTGTTAGGCATGGAAATATAGATACACTTCTCCTTAATGCAACCACTGTGTCAGATTTCAAAAAGGCTTTATGGCAAAAGCACACCTTGCGATTATGTTAGGTTACCGCCTAGCCACAGAAAAACAGCCATTTTCCAAAGAAGGAGAGGTGTCACAAAAGTCAGAAATAGCATTATAAATATTCACTTACCTTTGATGATCTTCATCAGAATGCACTCCCAGGAATCCCAGTTCCTCAATAAATGTTTGTTTTGTTCGATAAAGTCCATAATTTATGTCCAAATACCTTCTTTTTGTTTGCGCGTTTAGTTCACAAATCCAAACTCACGAGGTGCGGGCAAGTCCAGGCGAAAGTTCAGATGAAAAGTTATATTACAGTTCGTAGAAAAATTTAAAACCATCTATAGATCTTTAGGGTGTTTTTATCATAAATCTTCAATAATGCTTCAACTGGACAATTCCTTTGTCTATAGAAATGCAATGGAACGCAGCTAACTCTCACGGGCGTGCGCAAGACTGAGCTCATGGCCTTCTGCCAGACTCCTTAGTCAAACAGCTCTCATTCTCTCCCCGTCACAGTAGAAGCCTCAAACAAGGTTCTAAAAACCGTTGACATCTAGTGGAAGCCTTAGGAAGTGCAATAGGACCCCATAGATAATGTATATTCGATAGACAATGACATGAAAAACTACAAACCTCAGATTTCCCACTTCCTGGTTGGATTTTGTCTCAGGTTTTTGCCTGAGTTCTGTTATACTTAGACATCATTCAAACCGTTTTAGAAACTTCAGAGTGTTTTCTATCCAAGTATACTAATTATATGTATATTCTAGCTTTTGAGTAGCAGGCAGTTTACTCTGGGCACCTTAATATCTAAGCTACTCAATACTGCCCGCAGTCCCAAAGAAGCTAAGGAGCTTTTTGGACCTAGACTTGGCACTCTGGTACCACTTGCCACTCTGGTACCGCTTGAGAGAACAGTCTATGACTAGGGTGGCTGGAGTCTTTGGCAATTTTTAGGGCCTTCCTCTGACACCGCCTGGTATAGAGGGTCTTGGATGGCAGAAAGCTTTGCCCCAGTGATGTACTGGGCCGTACGCACTACATTCTGTAGCGCCTTGCGGTCGGAGACCTAGCAGTTACCATACCAGGCGGTGATGCAACCAGTCAGGATGCTCTCGATTGTGCAGCCGTATAACTTTGAGGACCTGAAGACCCATGCCAATTCTTTTTAGTCTCCTGAGGGGAATAGGTGCTGTCGTGCACTCTTCACGACTGTCTTTGTGTGTTTGGACCATGATAGTTTGTTGATGATGTAGACACCAAGGAAAGAAGCTCTCAACCTGCTCCACTACAGCCCTGTCGATGAGAATGGGGGTGTGCTCGGCCCTCCTTTTCCTGTAGTCCACGATCATCCCCTTTGTCTATATCATGTTGAGGGACAGGTTGTTGTCCTGACACCACAATTCCATGTCTCTGACCTCCTCCCTATAGACTGTCCATTTTTTGGAGTCTTTTAATGCTAAAATCAGTTCTTTAACATCCATTTTCAAATGTTCCGAGCTAGCCCTCCTGATGTCATTTGACCCCACGTGGACTACGACAGTGTCAGCTCCCGGCATCTGTGGTAGAACAGTCGGAAGCAGCCTTGTTATGTCCTGTTTTTGCCTTGGGGACTGAGATGTTTCTCACCATAGAGCTGCCTATGATGACAGCTGGTGATGTTGAATGGGCCAGTCTCTCAGGCAGCCTCAAGGTCCGGTGAGCCTGGGAGCTCCGAGGATCTGAACCCGAGGTAGAAGCCACCGGAGAGGGAGACAGAACCAAGGACGAAGACGCAGGTACCTTCGGATCCGATCTTGATTGGGAAGCCAACAAGGACGAAGGCGCCGGAACCTCTGGATCCAGGGAGGCAAAGCTGTTTCTGGTCTGTGTCAGTGCCGGGCTCTACATCTCCATGGAGACCCCCGTTGCCAGAGGACGCCCTCTTTGACTTCCACTGCGAGTGGCGTACCTCCATAGCTGGTTGGTTGGGTCTAGAACAGCTCCATTATACAGGGAAGGAGGAGACTACTTCGTGGATGGAACCCTGCCTAGCACACACCAGCCAGCTGTGGAGAGCCGACACGTCGGCGAAACTTCCACCAGACCAGAGGTGAAGAAAAAAAAACTGACTGTACAGAATCTTGCTAGCCTCAAAGCTATTATTAGTCAAATGTTTTAGGCTGTTGTCCGATGCAACACCAAGCACCAAACCCAATTTCTCTCCTCTTGATCTATAGATTATACACTCTCAATGCCTGGTGAACCTGGTGGGATGCATTGTATATTGTTTAATACAATTACCATGTGACATGGTTATTATGTCATATTATCTGTCATAATGGCTCTGGAGGGGATGGCTGCCGTTTTCCAGGCTCCCAACCAACTGTGTTATTTTGTTTATTTCGCATTGTTTGTTATTCATTTTGTACATAATGTTGCTGCTACCGTCTCTTATGATCAAAAAATAGGTTCTGCAAATCAGAACAGCGATTACTCACTGGACAAAGATTTTTTCTTTAATGAGTCCGACTCGAAGGCTGTACTGGTTTGTCAAGATAAGGCCCTATGCCCGTCATCAGCATGAAGAAAAGACAGAGGAAAAGGGGGAGGAGGGCGGGGTGCCTTGTAAGAATTTGCCGACGAGTAGGTAAACCACCACTTCCCTCAGTATTATTGGCCAACGTACAATCATTGGAAAACAAACTGGACGATCTACGATTAAGACTATCCTTCCAACGGAACATTAAAATCTGTAATATCTTATGTTTCACTGAGACGTAGCTTCTCGGTGCATCGGCAGGACAGAGCAGCTACGTCTGGTAAGACGAGGGGCAGGGGTGTGTGTCTATTTGTCAATGACTACTAGTGCGCAATGTCTAATATTAAAGAAGTCACAAGGTATTGCTCGCCGGAGGTAGAATACCTCATGATAAACTGTAGACCACACTATCTACCAAGAGTTCTCATCTGTATTATTCATAGCCACCTATTTACCACCATGGCACTAAGACTGCCCTCAACGAGCTGTATAAGCCTATAAGCAAACAAGAAAATGCTCATCCAGAAGCGGCGTTCCCAGTGGCCGGGGACTTTAATACAGGCAAACTTAAATCCGTTTGAACTTATTTCTACCAGCATATAACATGCAACCAGAGGGGGAAAAAAACTCTAAACCACCTTTACTCCACACACAGAGACGCATACAAAGCTCTCCCTCGCCCACCATTTGGGAAATCGGACCATATTTCTATCCTCCCGATTCCTGCTTACAAGCAAAAACTAAAAAAGGAAGTACCAGCGATTCTGTCAATAAAAAAGTGGTCAGATGAAGCAGATGCTAAGCTACAGGACTGTTTTGCTAGCACAGACTGGAATATGTTTCAAGGATTCTTCCAATGGCATTGAGGAGCACACCACATCAGTCACTGGCTTCATCAATAGATATTGTGCACCAGGTGTTGTTTACAAATATACCTTGACCGCCACCCCTTGTCTTACCAGAAGCTGCTGTTCTATCCTGCCTATTGAACAGTGTATAACCCGCCAGCTGTATGTTATTCATGTCGTCGTTCAGCCATGAAACATAAGATATTACAGTTTTTAATGTCCCGTTGGTAGGATATACGTGCTTTTAGTTCGTCCAATTCATTATCCAGTTGGCCAATAATACGGATAGCAAAAGCAGATTAGCCAGTCGTCGCCTGATCCTCACAAGGCACCCCGATCTCCTTCCACAAACCTCTGTCTCTTTCTCCTGCGACTGATGGGGATGAGGGCCTGTTCGGGTGTCTGGAGTAAATCCCCCTCGTCCGACTCATTAAAGAAAAAGTATTTGTCCAATTCAAGGGGAGTAAATTCTGTTCCGATGTCCAGAAGCACTTTTCGGTCAGTAAGAGACTACCGTCTCAGCAAAAATAAAAATGTTTTTAAATAGCACGGTTGGTGAAGAGCCAATAAAACGGCAGCCATCCTCTCCGGCGTCTTTAGCATGATTAGCAGTCTGATCCTCGCTTCGAGGAAAGGAACACTGAAGCATGCATGAGAGCACCAGCTGTTCTGGACAACTCTACTCAAAGCATGCACAGGGCGGCAGGTAACCTAGTTGTTAGAGAGTTGGGCCAGTATCCAAAATGTTGCTAGATTGAATCGCCGAGCTGACAAGGTAAAATCTGTCATTCTGCCCATGAACAAGGCAGTTAACCCACTGTTCCTAGGCCGACAATGAAAATAAGAATTTGTTCTTAACTGACTTGCCTAGTTATATATAGGTTAAATTAAAAATTAAAAATGCGCACACCAACTGATGTGTCTTCACAAACATTTTCAACCTCCCCCTGACCGAGTCTGTAATACCTACACTTCCGCTCAAAAGTTTGGGGTCACATAGAAATGTCCTTTTTTTCAAAGAAAAGCACATGTTTTGTCCATTAAAAAAACATTAAAATGATCAGAAATGCAGTGTAGACATTGTTAATGTTGTAAATGACTGTTGAAGCTGGAAACAGCTGATTTTTTTGTGGAATATCACTCCTGTGTTCCAATGGCACGTTGTGTTAGCTAATCCAAGTTTAGCATTTTAAAAGTCTAATGGATCATTAGAAAACCCTTTTGCAATTCTGTTAGCACAGCTGAAAACTGTCATTCTGATTAAAGAAGCAATAAAACTGGCCTTCTTTAGACTAGTTGAGTATCTGGAGCATCAGCATTTGTGGGTTTGATTGCAAGCTCAAAATGGCCAAAAACAAAGAACTTTCTTCTGAAACTTGTCAGTCTATTCTTGTTCTGAGAAATTAAGCCTATTCCATGTGAGAAATTGCCAAGAAACTGAAAATCTCCTACAATGCTGTGTACTACTCCATTCACAGAACAGCGCAAACTGGCTCTAAACAGAATAGAAAGAGGAGTGGGAGGCCCCGGTGCACAACTGAGCAAGAGGACAAGGACTTTAGAGTGTCTAGTTTGAGAAAGAGACGCATCACAAGTCCTCAACTGGCACCTTCATTAAGTAGTACCTGCAAAACACCAGTCTCAACGTCAACAGCAAAGAGGCGACTCCAAGATGCTAGCCTTCTAGGCAGAGTTCCTCTGTCCAGTGTTCTTTTGCCAATCTTAATCTTTTATTTTTATTGGCCAGTGTGAGACATGGCTTTTTTCTTGCAACTCTTCCATTTGTTTTGTGTTAGCCGCAACTGTTTGCTAATGTTAGCGAACGGTCTGAAATGGTAGTGTGCGGCGAACAAAATAATCAAGTGGCCATGTAGAATTTTTATTATATTTATTAGGAATTGCTAAGTAATTTTTAGTTTGAGTATTGTCACTTAGAAGCTACTGTATTCTTTCAGCTGAAATCTTTCAACTGAAGTTGTTACTTTGGCAACATGTTTGCCACAAAGAGAAGCCTTGTTGAACTCAGCTCAGTTGGCCACATTTATGACAAGCAGTTCCTTTTATTTTTACTCTTTTTTTCTCCCAATTCAATGTTCTCCCCCCTCCCCTCCCCTCCCCTCCCCACTTCTACAGTGCAGACGCAAATTACATTATGTCAAGGTTAGAAAATACCAAATGAATATCACTACCACCATGGGCAGCATAGTAAATAAGATAGTGAGTTGGAATTTTAACGGTATTCAGAAACCGTTAAGAGGTATACAATTCTGGTGCATTTAAAATATCTTAACTGTGATGTGGCAATGTTACAGGAGACACATTTGAATGCAGAATAATCTAAGAAATGGAGACAGAGATGGATGGGTTAGGTGTTCTCCTCCCCTGGTGGCAAAGGTTCTAAAGGTGTCAGCATTCTGATTGCAAAAATAATGTCTTTCAAACATTCTAACTTGCATGTTGATAGCCTCAGGATGGTTACAGAATGAGAAGTGTACCCTGGTAAACGTACAGTATATGCACCTAATACTTCATAAGCCAACATTCTCTTTTCCAACTGCATAGATTTTATTTGGGCTCGGCAGAAGGCAGGAAAGATGTTATAGGTTTAAGCAGGTAGAGAACAGACAGTCTATTCTAGCCGTTAGGTATAGTAAGGGAGTACTTCAATGGGATGGCACCAGAATTAATCCATCTTTCAAATAATTAAATGACAAATTGTATGGGTAAGAGAGTATTGCAGGTGACAATGATTTTGATGCCTTCTTTAAGGGCCTTGACCTTCCCTCTGTCAATATGGTGGATAAAGTTGAGTTGGACCTCCTGATCACCCAGATAGAAATTGACAATTCAATTATGAAAATGTCCTCTGGGAAAACACCTGGCGATAACGGCTTGGGTATTGAATTCTACAAATGCTTCAAAAAACAACTGCCCCCAATCCTTCTGAAGTTATTTTATGAAACACTAGAGTCCGAATCTATGCCCCCATCCTTGTGCCGAGCCATTATCGCTCTGCTACCCAGGCCTGGTAAGGACCCTTTAAAGCTAGGAAGTTTCCGACCCTTAAGTTTGTTGAACAGCGACTATAAGATATTAGCCAAGACCCTCGCCCTACGCTTAGAGACAGTAATCCAATAAATAATTAATCTAGACCAGGTTGGGTTCATCCCAGTTCGTCTCTCTGTGAATAACATGCGTAGGCTGTTTCATGTCATACCCAAGGCTAACTCTTAATACTCAAGTTATAGCAGCGTCCTTGGATGCCGAGACATACACTCACCAAGTTTGGCTTTGGTCCCATGTTCATTAGCTGGGCCAGAGCCTGATACAGTGCCCCAATCTCATCCGTCAAAACGAATGGAATAGTGTCTGACTTATTTTGTCTCCATGAGGTGTGAGACAGGGTTGCCCCACTAGTCCCCTCGTATTTATTTTAGCCTTAGAACCCCTGGCATGTGCGATACGCACAGAAGAGACCATCTCAGGTGTATACATTTATGAACATGAGTTAAAATTGAATCTATACGCTGATTGTTTGGAAGACTAGTTGCGTGATGTATCTAGGAATTAATATAGTATCCCCCATAACCAAGATATTGAGCCTAAATGAAACTAGAGTTGTCCAGGTCATCAGGGATGATATTAAGAGATTGACAACTCTCCCTGTCACGTTGTATACTGATTGGAGACAGGTGCAGGAATACAAAATAGTTTTTTGTTGTTGTTACGAGACCCGTAATAATGATACACGGGACGAGACCATTAATAACAAGTGCACACTAACAAGGTATGTAAACCGTAATATAATGTACACCAAACATAGCACGAAAGCCGATACCACAGAGCACAGGTACTCACAAGACCAACTGACATGGAACATTAATCGACAAGGAATCGAATGGGGAACAGAGGGCACAATTATACACATACTAATCAGGGGGAATAGGAACCAGGTGTGCGTAATGAGACAAGACAGTCCAGGGTTGGTAGTAATGATCCAGTTCAGTGACTCCTAGAAGGCCGGTGACGTGGACCTCTGGAGCTGTACCGGAGGAATCCGTAACACTATCTTCATGGGGTAGAGCTGAAATTTTGAAGATGAATATATTACCTAAGCTAGCCTCTGTCATCGCGCAACGCTCCCGAGCATACTATCTTGAATTCAATATCCTAAATGATCTGGCTCCCGCTCCACTCAGTATTTTTGTTAAACAGAAAACCCAAACATATGGCAGCAGATCCACAAGGTCTGCCATGAGAGGTGACTGTATAGTTAAGCACCTTTAGTAAATCCGCTTTCTCTGTGAGAGCTTCCCATGTCTGGAATACACTGCCATCAGACACACATAACTGCACCACCTATCAAACTTTCACAAAATGTATGAATACATGGCTAAAAGTCAATCAGATTTGTAATCATAATCCCTAGCTGTGTATTGCCACTTTCCTTGTTGTCTGTTGTCTGTAGCTTGTGAGGTGTGGAAACACTTTTCTGCTTTCATGAATTTTGTCTTGCTGCTTTTTGTTCTATGTTGCTCTGTCTGTATGCTACGTCTTGCTTGTCCTTTGTTGCTGTGTCTGTATGCTATGTCTTGCTTGTCCTATGTTGCTCTGCGTGTGCTCACTGCTCAATGATTGTCTATATTGTCATTGTTTTTAATAACCTGCCCAGGGACTGCGGTTGAAAATTAGCCGGCTGGCTAAAACCGGCACTTTTACTGAAATGTTGATTAATGTGCACTGTCCCTGTAAAAATAAAATAAACTCAAAATCAAACTACTCGCCCATGTCCAGTCTATTGGCAACAAGGTTGATGAAATCCGAGCAAGGGTAGCATTCCAGAGAGACATCAAAGACTGTAACGTTCTTTGCTTCACGGAAACATGGCTCACTCGAGACACGCTATCGGAGTCGGTACAGCCAGCTGGTTTCGTCACGCATCGCGCCGACAGAAACAAACATCTTTCTGGTAAGAAGAGGGGCGGGGAGGTATGCCTTATGATTAACGAGGCGTGGTGTGATCAAAACAACATAAAGGAACTCAAAGTCCTTCTGTTCACCTGACATAGAATTCCTCACAATCAAATGTCGAGCGCATTATCTACCAAGAGAATTCTCTTCAATTATAATCACAGCCGCATATATTCCCCCCATGCAGACACATCGATGGCCCTGAATGAACTTTATTTGACTCTATGTAAACTGGAAACCACATATCCTGAGGCTGCATTCAGTGTAGCTGGGGATTTTAACAAGGCTAATCTGAAAACAAGACTCCCTAAATTCTATCAGCATATCGATTGTGCTACCAGGGCTGGTAAAACCCTAGATCATTGTTATTCTAACTTCCACGACACATATAAGGCCCTCCACTGCCCTCCTTTCTGAAAAGCTGACCACGACTCCATTTTGTTGCTTCCAGCCTATAGACAGAAACAGGAAGCTCCCGCTCTCAGGTCTGTTCAACGCTGGTCCAACCAATCTGATTCCATGCTTCAAGATTGCTTTCGATCATGTGAATTGGGACATGTTCTGCATTGCGTCAAACAACAACATTGACGAATACGCTGATTAGGTGAGCGAGTTCATTAGCAAGTGCATTGGTGATGTCATACCCACAGCAGCTATTGAAACATTCCCAAACCAGAAACCGTGGATTGATGGCAGCATTCGCACAAAACTGAAAGCGCGACCACTGCTTTTAACCAGGGCAAAGTTACCGGAAACATGACCGAATACAAACAGTGTAGCTATTCCCTCCGCAAGGCAATCAAACAAGCTAAGCGTCAGTATAGAGACAAAGTAGAGTCACAATTCAAAGGCTCAGACACAAGAGGTATGTGGCAGGGTCTACAGTCTATCACGGATTACAAAAAGAAAACCAGCCCCGCCACGGACCAGGATGTCTTGCTCCCAGACAGACTAAACAACTTCTTTGCTCGCTTTGACGACAATACAGTGCCACTGACACGGCCCGCTACCAAGACCTGCGGACTCTCTTTCACTGCAGCCGACGTGAGAAAAACATTTAAACGTGTTAACCCTCGCAAGGCTGCAGGCCCAGACGGCATCCCCAGCCGCGTTCTCAAAGCATGCGCAGACCAGCTGGCTGGTGTGTTTACGGACATATTCAATCAATCCTTATCCTAGTCTGCTGTTCCCACATGCTTCAAGAGGGCCACCATTGTTCCTGTTCCCAAGAAAGCTAAGGTAACTGAGCTAAACGACTACCGCCCCGTAGCACTCACTTCCGTCATCATGAAGTGCTTTGAGAGACTAGTCAAGGACCATATCACCTCCACCCTACCTGACACCCTAGACCCACTCCAATTTGCTTACCGCCCCAATAGGTCCACAGACAACGCAACCACACTGCACACGACCCTAACCCATCTGGACAAGAGGAATACCTATGTGAGAATGCAGTTCATCGACTACAGCTCAGCATTGAACACCATAGTTCCCTCCAAACTCGTCATCAAGCTTGAGACCCTGGGTCTCGACCCTGCCCTGTGCAACTGGGTACTGGATTTCCTGACAGGCCGACCCCAGGTGCTGACAGTAGGTAACAACATCTCCACCCCGCTGATCCTCAACACTGGGGCCCCACAAGGGTGAGTTCTGAGCCCTCTCCTGTACTCCCTGTTCACCCACGACTGCGTGGCCATGCACGCCTCCAACTCAATCATCAAGTTTGAAGATGACACTACAGTGGTAGGCTTGACTACCAACAACGACGAGACCACCTACAGGGAGGAGGTGAGGGCCCTCGGAGTGTGGTGTCAGGAAAATAACCTCACACTCAACGTCAACAAAACAAAGGAGATGATCGTGGACTTCAGGAAACAGCAGAGGGAGCACCCCCCTATCCACATTGACGGGACAGTAGTGGAGAGGGTAGAAAGTTTTAAGTTCCTCGGCGTACACATCACGGACAAACTGAATTGGTCCACCCACACAGACAGCGTGGTTAAGAAGGCGCAGCAGCGCCTCTTCAACCTCAGGAGGCTGATGAAATTTGGCTTGTCACCAAAAGCACTCGCAAACTTTAACAGATGCACAATCGAGAGCATGCTGTCGGGCTGTATCGCCGCCTGGTATGGCAACTGCTCCGCCCACAACTGTAAGGCTCTCCAGAGGGTAGTGAGGTCTGCACAACGCATCACCGGGGGCAAACTACCTGCCATCCAGGACACCTACACCACCCGATATCACAGGAGGGCCATAAAGATCATCAAGGACAACAACCACCCGAGCCCCTGCCTGTTCACCCCGCTATATCATCCAGAAGGCGAGGTCAGTACAAGTACATCAAAGCGGGGACCGAGAGACTGAAAAACAGCTTCTATCTCAAGGCCATCAGACTGTTAATAAACAGCCACCACTAACATTGAGTGGCTGCTGCCATACATGTAGAAAAAATGATCACTAGCCACTTTAGACAATGCCACTTAATGTAATGTTTACATACCCTACATTACTCATCTCATATGTATATACTGTACTCGATACCATCTACTGCAACCTGCCTGTGCCGTTCTGTACCATCACTCATTCATATATCTTTATGTACATATTCTTCATCCCGTTACACTTGTGTGTATAAGGTAGCTGTTGTGAAATTGTTAGGTTAGATTACTCGTTGGTTATTACTGCATTGTCGGGAACTAGAAGCACAAGCATTTCGCTACACTCGCGTTAACATCTGCTAACCGTGTGAATGTGACAAATAAAATTAGATTTGATTTGGTCAAAAGCAATAAGCCCTATACTCACCCTGTGTCACATGGAGGCCTGACTAATTGGTGCCTGTATATAGCTTCCCTACTGTTATAGCCTCACTACTGTATATAGCCTCCCTACTGTTATAGCCTCCCTACTGTATATAGCCTCGTTACTGTTATAGCCTCGCTACTGTATATAGCCTCGCTACTGTATATAGCCTCCCTACTGTTATAGCCTCGCTACTGTATATAGCCTCGCTACTGTATATAGCCTCGCTACTGTTATAGCCTCGCTACTGTATAAAGCCTCGCTACTGTATATAGCCTCGCTACTATATATAGCCTCCCTACTGTATATAGCCTCGCTACTGTATATAGCCTCGCTACTGTATATAGCCTCCCTACTGTATATAGCCTCCCTACTGTATATAGCCTCGCTACTGTTATAGCCTCGCTACTGTATATAGCCTCCCTACTGTCATAGCCTCGCTACTGTTATATAGCCTCCCTACTGTTATATAGCCTCCATACTGTATATAGCCTCCCTACTGTATATAGCCTCCCTACTGTATATAGCCTCCCTACTGTATATAGCCTCCCTACTGTTATAGCCTCCTTACTGTATATAGCCTCCTTACTGTTATAGCCTCCCTACTGTATATAGCCTCCCTACTGTATATAGCCTCGCTACTGTATATAGCCTCGCTACTGTTATAGCCTCCCCACTGTTATAGCCTCCCTACTGTTATAGCCTCGCTACTGTATATAGCCTCGCTACTGTTATAGCCTCCCTACTGTATATAGCCTCGCTACTGTTATAGCCTCCCCACTGTTATAGCCTCCCTACTGTGTATAGCCTCCCTACTGTATATAGCCTCGCTACTGTATATAGCCTCCCTACTGTATATAGCCTCCCTACTGTATATAGCCTCGCTACTGTTATAGCCTCGCTACTGTATATAGCCTCCCTACTGTTATAGCCTCGCTACTGTTATATAGCCTCCCTACTGTATATAGCCTCCCTATTGTTATAGCCTCCCTACTGTTATAGCCTCCCTACTGTATATAGCCTCCCTACGGTATATAGCCTCGCTACTGTTATAGCCTCCCTACTGTATATAGCCTCCCTACTGTATATAGCCTGCTACTGTTATAGCCTCCCCCTAGCCTGCTACTGTATATAGCCTCCCTACTGTATATAGCCTCCCTACTGTATATAGCCTCGCTACTGTTATAGCCTCCCTACTGTATATAGCCTCCCTACTGTTATAGCCTCGCTACTGTTAATTTTCACTGTCTTTTTTACTGGTTTTATTTCTTTAATTAACTATTGTTCACCTAATACCTTTTTTTTTACATAAAAATTGCACTGTTGGTTAGAGCCGGAACCAAGCACTTCACTGTTGTATTTGGGGCACGTGACAAATAAACTTTGATTTCTCACCACAGGGTGAGTGACATGCTCTAGTGATGGAGGGTGATGTCACTGTGTGTAAACATGATTGAGCGTAGGGTCTGGTGTGTGTCACACCGAGCTTTTAGCGGGTTCATGCGCCGTCAGTAAGTTTAAATGGGACCCTTTCTTCATAGAGCACAGCGCTGCTGTTCTGCCCTGAGTTTTCCCTGACATTTCTGCTGTGAGAAACTAGGTCTTTAAACACTCAGCCTGGACATTACTGTTTGTCAGAGCAGAGAGGAGCTGGGTGGAACTGTTCTTAGGCAGGCATCCACAAACACACACACACACACACACACACACACACACACACACAAACATGTTGTACTGAGGTGTATACTCAGAGACCACTGCAGCGCTGCAACAGGGCTACAGAGCTGGGCTGATGGATCTGGGCTACTGCTAGTTTGAGCTACTCTGTCTCTGGGTGGCTTTAGCCATGTGTGTAACTGGGTCTCTTTTAACAAACTCAGGTTGTCTCCCCGATGGCATCCTATTCCCTCGCTCCATCCTCCGCCCTACTTTTGACTAATTTATAGTCAAAACTAGTACACTATAAAGGAATAGGGTGCCATTTGGAATGCAGACTCAGAGATGGAGCCCGCTGGAGTCTGACTGAAGGTTGACCATCTCTGTAGTCATAGACAGCAGCCCTCTGTCTCTCTGTGTCTCTCTTTGTATTTTCTCTCTCTCTCTCTCTCTCTCTCTCTCTCTCTCTCGGCTCCCCACTCTCTTAATTCAATTTAAATTCAATTCAAGGGCTTTATTGACATGGGAAACATACACTACCGTTCAAAAGTTTGCTGTCACTTAGAAATGTCCTTGTTTTTGAATGAAAAGCACATTTTTTTGTCCATTAAAGTAGCATCAAATTGTTCAGAAATACAGTGCATTGTTAATGTTACAAATGACTATTGTAGCTGGAAACGACAGAGTTCCTCTATCCAGTGTTTGTGTTCTTTTGCCCATCTTAATCTTTTCTTTTTATTGGCCAGTCTGAGATATGGCTTTTTCTTTGCAACTCTGCCTAGAAGGCCAGCATCCCGGAGTCGCCTCTCCAATATTGATGTTGAGACTGGTGTTTTGCGGGTACTATTTAATGAAGCTGCCAGCTGAGGACTTGTGAGGCATCTCTTTCTCCAACTAGACACTCTAATGTGCTTGTCCGCCAGCCAGTTTTATTGCTTATTTAATCAGAACAGTTTTCAGCTGTCCTAACATAATTGCAATTGGGTTTTCTAATGATCAATTAGCCTTTTCAAATGCTAAACTTGGATTAGCTAACACAATGTGATGGTTGCAGATAATGGCCCTCTGTACGCCTATGTAGATATTCCATAAAATATCTACATCTACATCTACACGTTTACAGCTACAACAGTCATTTATAACATTAACAACGTCTACACTGTATTTCTGATCAACTTGATGTTATTTGATGTTTTGTTTTTTTATCAACAAAAAATGTGCTTTTATTTCAAGTGACCCCAAACTTTGGAATGGTAGTGTATGTTAACATTGCCAAAGCAAGTGGAGAAAATAATAAACAAAAGTAAAGAACTAAAAGTAAAAATGAACAGTAAACATTACACTCACAGAAGTTCCAAAAGAATAAAGACATTTCAAATGTCATATTATGTCTATATACAGTGTGGAAACAATGTGCAAATAGTCAAAGTACAAAAGGGAAAATAAATTAACATAAATATGGGTTGTATTTACAATGGTGTTTGTTCTTCACTGGTTGCCCTTTTCTTGTGGCAACAGGTCACAAATATTGCTGCTGTGTTGGCACACTGTGGTATTTCACCTAGTAGATATGGGAGTGAATCAAAATCGGGGTTGTTTTCGAATTCTTTGTGGATCTGTGCAATCTGAGGGAAATATGTGTCCCTAATATGGTCAAATGTCATTCACAGTGGCCAGGTATTCTGCCACTGTGTACTCTCTATTAATAAGGGCCAAATAGCATTCTAGTTTACTCTGTTTTTTTGTTAATTCTTTCCAAGAATAATGTCAAATAATTATCTGTTTTTTTCTCATGATTTGGTTGCGTCTAATTGTGTTGCTGTCCTGGGTCTCTGTGGGGTGTGTTTGTGTTTGTGAACAGAGCCCCAGGACCAGCTTGCTTAGGGAACTCTTCTCCAGGATCTCTCTGAAGGTGATGGCTTTGTTATGGAAAGTTTGGGAATCGCTTCCTTTTAGGTGTTTGTAGAATTTAACTGCTCATTTCTGGATTTTGATAATTAGCGGGTATCGGCCTAATTCTGGTCTGCGTGCATTATTTGGTTTTCTACGTTGTACACGGAGGATATTTTTGCAGAATTCTGCATGCTGAGTCTCAATTTGGTGTTTGTCCCATTTTGTGAATTCTTGGTTGGTGAGTGGACCCCAGACCTCACAACTACCCAGGGCAATGGGTTCTATAACTGATTCAAGTATTTCTATCCAGATCCTAATTGGGATGTTGGATTTTATGTTAATTTTGATGGCATAGAATGCCCTTCTTGTCTTGTCTCTCAGATCGTTCGCAGCTTTGTGGAAGTTACCTGTGGTGATGATGTTTAGGCCAAGGTAAGTATAGTTATTGTGTGGTCTAGGGCAACGGTGTCTAGATGGAATTTGTACTTGTGGTCCTGGCGACTGGACCTTTTTTGAAACACCATTGAGATTTACTGTCAGGGCCCAGGTCTGGCAGAATCTGTGCAGAAGAACTAGGTGTTGCTGTAGGCCCTCCTTGGTTGGTGACAGAAGCACCAGATCATCAGCAAACAGTAGACATTTGATTTCAGATTCTAGTAGGGTGAGGCCGGGTGCTGCAGACTTTTCTACTGCCCTCGCCAATTTGGAATTTGTATTTGTGGTCTTAGCGACTGGACCTTTTTTGGAACACCATTGAGATTTACTGTAAGGGCCCAGGTGTGGCAGAATCTGTGCAGAAGAACTAGGTGTTGCTGTAGGCCCTCCTTGGTTGGTGACAGAAGCACCAGATCATCAGCAAACAGTAGACATTTGATTTCAGATTCTAGTAGGGTGAGGACGGGTGCTGCAGACTTTTCTAGTGCCCTCGCCAATTTGTTGATATATATGTTGAAAAGGGAAGGGCTTAAGCTGCATCCCTGTCTCACCCCACGGCCCTGTGGGAAGAAATGTGTGTGTTTTTTGACTATTTTAACCACACACTTGTTGTTTGTGTACATGGATTTTATAATGCCGTATGTTTTCCCCCCCAACACCACTTTCTATCAATTTGTATTGCAGACCCTCATGCCAAATTGATCGAAAGCTCTTTTGAAATCAACAAAGCACGAGAAGACTTTGGCTTTGTTTTGGTTTGTTTGTTTGTCAATTAGGGTGTGCAGGGTGAATACATGGTCTGTCGTACAATACGTTGGTAAAAAGCCAATTTGACATTTGCTCAGTACATTGTTTTCACTGAGGAGATGTACGAGTCTGCTATTTATGATAATGCAGAGGATTTTCCCAAGGTTGCTTTTGACGCATATGCCACGGTAGTTATTGGGGTCAAATTTGTCTACACTTTTGTGGATAGGGGTGATCAGTCCTTGGTTCCAAATATTGGGGAAGATGCCAGAGTTAAGGATTATGTTAAATAGTTTTAGTATAGCAATTGGAATTTGTTGTCTGCTGTCTTGTATAGGTGGACCCGGTCATAGAGGCTGTTCAAGTCCAAAGTGGAGTGGTGGGCCAGGAAAACATTTGGTTTTGAGGCACAGTCACGGGAAATACTTGCGTTTACCCACTGTATGGTAGCAGGGTGGAAGTCTTTTCATGGTAGCAGGGTGGAGATAACCACTTGTGCATTGAGGAAGAAGCTTTTTCAATCTCTCCCTTCAGTGCTGTGGCGACCCTTTCCTGCTGTGTTCTCAGGTCGTTTGTGCCTGTGTGTATTATAATGTGGTTAGGTGAACCTAGTTGGTCCTTAGACAGAAGGTCTAGGGTGCGCTGGGTGTTTGGACACCAGAGTTTAGACACACTGTGTTTGGGAAAAAGTTGTTTTTCTTCTATATATTTCCCATTTGAGTCCATAAGGAGTACAATCTTGTGTATATCCTCAGTGGGTGTGGGTGGGTTGTCAGGAGGGCTATCAAGGTGGCTATCAGGGGGTGCTCAGAGGGGGTGAGATCCCCTGGGCTTGGGGTTCTTCACTTGTCTGTTCTGCTGTGATGTCGACGCTATGGTCGGGGTCTGATGTGGACTGTTCTGCTGTGGTGTTGAGACTTTTGTCGGGAACTGAGGTGGGCTGTTCTGCTGTCTTCTCTGTGGGAGTGGCCACACACCAACCCCCTCATCCTCTCCTCCAGCAATCTGATCCTCTCCTCTAGTGCTCTGTTCTTCTCCTGCTCTTGCTTTATATATGTTGTCTCACCACAGTCCAGAGTGCAGATATGTCTCTCTCCACCTCCAGCTCTCCGGGTCTGGTTAAGGGGGTGTTGTTGTGCTGGACTGTTGTCTGGGTCTGTGCTGACTGGAGTGTAATCACCTGCTGTTCCAGCTCCACCTGCCTTACCTCCAGTTGGGTAAATTCATCCTTCATTTGAGGGGGTAGTACTCTGGCCTGGGAGGTTGACTTTCCACTTGGGGTTGCTCATCTGTGGGGTTATATAATGAAGAGGTCTGGTCTGACCTGATCAGGATGGGGGTATCTTTCTGAATGGAGATCTTCTCCTGCTGGGCTAATTCTTTGATTAGGTGAAAGCCCAGCTGAAACTGTTTGGGGTTGCCCTGTACCAAAACTGTTCAAGTCCTATAGAGATGTATATTAGCTGACTCAGAGTCCTCGTTATCTAGTATCCTGAGTTTCCACCCTCCGTTAACCCCCCTCTTCACAGTGGTAGTGTGCTAATATAGCACTGTACCATGCCAGGGGATGGTTTGTGTGGAAGATGAGGTTGCTGGTGTTCCCATTTTGACACATCAGTGCTAATTGAAGTTGTATCTAGCTTGGCAGCCTTAATTTAGCATTCAAGCCTTATAAATTAATGTAATGTATTTTTCTTCTTGGCTTTTGGAAATAAAATATAGACTAAACATTACTCACTCAATTCCAGGTTGGATGGTGTTTCTGTATCTGTTTCTGCACTGATAGTACAGTAGAACAAAAAGAGTCCTGCAGTAATGCTCCTCCCTGAAGTGATGTTATTGTCTCAGTGTAGAACAATAGTTCTTATGCCCTTCATCTATTTACCAAGCGACAGCCTGTCTTCATTTGGAACATGTATTGTGCCTGTTGTCAAGTCTCTCCACAGATATTGTCCTGCTATGAAAATTGTCCTGCTATGAAAATCCTACATAATATGTGTAGAATGGGTATTTCTATCCTAGTATTAACGATAGCAGAACAGCTTAAATAGAAAATAAAATGAGGGAATATAATAAAATACAGTTCTAGTTTTTGCAAAGTTTAATGTAAGTCATGATAGCCATTTTAAACTGATAAAACAACTGAAATAGAATATTAAGGAATACAGTGTAATACAGTACAATAGAACAGTATATGATAGATAGACTGAAATGGAAACGAAAAGAAGAGTGTGGACTCAACCTTGGCTCACCTCTCTCTCTGACATATGCTGTTCTTTGTTGTTCTAGTGTTTAACATTAACCTACAGTCTCAGCCTCCTGGCACAGAGGGAGAGAGGAAGGGGGAGAGACACGCTGGAGAAAGAGAGGGGCAATGACTGCGATGGCAGATAGTAAGAGAGTGGGTTGTAAGAGAGAGGGAGATGGAGAGAGAGAGTTTGTCCTGTTAAATGTTTCAGCAGGTTGTGTAACTCTGGATTAGTGGTTGAAAACAACAAGGAGCATTTCCATATCTATGGTTAAATAGTGTCAATAAGCACGCTGTCTGTACCTGTCACGACTCCGACCGAAGGTGGCTCCCCTTCCCGTTCGGGTGGCGCTCGGTGGTCATCGTCGCCGGCCTACTAGCGGCCACTGATTCTTTCCTCCCCCTCCTTGTGTGTTTATTGGGTACACCTGTTATGAGTTTGTGGTAATTAGTTGGGCTTTATTAGTCAGCCGGGCCGCCTGTTTCTTTGTGCGGGATTAATTATTGTAAAATTTGTGCATGTTGTAGACGAACGTGTTTGTTTCTGTTTGTGGATTTTGCTGGACTGTTTTTGTCGCCGCGTTTGGGGCATTTGTTTTGAGCACCCAGTGTTTTGTGTGGTGGCCGTTGTTCACCGTGTGTGCATTAAAAGAGCACTATATTGAACTCTCTGTTTCCTGCGCCTGACTTCACACCCACGACACCCAGATCGTTACAGTACCCATATGAAAAAATACTATAGGATTCTATGATTAAATACAATTAAGTCTGAAAAACACTGCGGACATGACTGTAGTATACTGTAGTATTTGCAGTTTACTATAGTTTAAATACTGTAGTAAGAAAAACAACTGTGGTGTATATACTATAGTAATTATTTTAGTGTTTCTGCTGACTGTTGTATTTACTGTCTTATTTTTGCAGACATTACTGTAGTATTTACTATAGTGTTTTTGTTTTATTATCTTTGACATATTAGTGGGTGCTTTGTCCTTGAGGAAACCTACTGGACAAAATACTCAGAGCAAATGTATACCTGTAGGTAGGACTGTGGTCTGAATTGATAGTACAGTGCTTCTGCTCTTTTCTATAACCTGTAGGGAACACAATATATGATCTATACTTGGCATGTAGGTTTCTCACTTATGGGTGGCACAAATTGGGATACGGGAGATGGGAATAGGCAGGTTATATGCAAGTTAAATACTGTAGTATATACTATAGTAATTACTTTTTTTGCATACATTACTGTAGTTATTACTATAGTATTCTACGGTATACTACAACATCTAATAGTAGGTACTACACATGATCAAGGTATACTACTGTGTGTAGTATAGTATTCTACAGTATACTACAGTTTACTACATAATTCTATAGTAAGTACTGTAGTATTCTATAGTAAACTGTGTTTTTTCATGTGAGTAGCATAGACTGAATAAAACTAATGGTCTGTAGCTGCCTGTGAGCTTAAAGCATGAGAACCACCATGTTAAACAAACCATTATTCTTTCTGGGGTGTATTCATTACTCACACACTGTAGCAAAATGTTTGTTGCAAAATGTTTGTTTCAAAACGTTTTGCAACAAAATACTGGAGTTTCTATTTAAAAGATTATGTTAGTTCCCTCCCTGTTTCGTTCCATTTGCATCTGTTTGCTTTTGTTTGGTTCCTATTGAGTACAGCCCGTTGTCTAGTTTCTGAACAAATTTCAATCGACTTTCACCTAGAAAATCCCATGGTGGTCTGAGACAAAATCATAATATCAATGGTAGCTATGTGTTAGCACTTGCCTGCTGTGAAATATTCAGGCAATAGTGGCACATCAAACTTCAAAAGTAGTTTGAATACCATTGTTAGGGCACTCGTGCTGCCAAGCATACGCTAGTAAAACTGACTATCCTACCAATCCTTGACTTCGGCGATGTCATTTTCCAAAATAGCCTCCAACACTCTACTCAGCAAATTGGATGCAGTCTATCACAGTGCCATCCGTTTTCTCACCAAAGCCCCATATACCACCTACCACTGCGACCTGTATGCTTTCATTGGCTGGCCCTCGCTTTATATCCGTCACCAAACCTACTGGCTCCAGGTCATCTATAAGTCGTTGCTAGGTAAAGCCCTGCCTTATCTCAGCTCACTGGTCACCATAGCAGCACCCACCCGCAGCACGCCCTCCAGCAGGTATATTTCACTGGTCACCCCAAAGCCAATTCCTCCTTCGGCCGTCTTTCCTTCCAGTTCTCTGCAGCCAATGACTGGAATGAACTGCAAAAATCACTGAAGCTGGAGACTCATATCTCCCTCACTAGCTTTAAGCACCAGCTGTCAGAGCAGCTCACAGATCACTGTACCTGTACATAGCCAATCTGTAAATAGCTCATCCAACTACAACTAGTTGTAAATGAGAACTTGTTCTCTACTAGCCTACCTGGTTAAATAAAGGTGAAATAAATATAAATAAAAACAGGGTAGTTACAGCCTCTAGTTACAGTCTGTTAGAGACCTTAGTTGATTCCCGAGTGGTGCAGCGGTCTAAGGCACTGCGTCTCCGTGCTTGAGGCGTCACTATAGACACCCTGGTTCGAATCAAGGCTGTATCACAACCAGCCATGATTGGGAGTCCCATAGGGTGGCGCACAATTGGCCCATCAATGTCTGGTTTTGGCCAGTGTACGCCGTAATTGTAGATAAGAATTTAGTTAAATAAAGGTAAAATAAAAATCAATAAAAAATGTAAAAAGTTACAGCCCTTGAATGAGCTATAAATGGCTTAGTATAGTTGGCTTTGTAAAAAGCGTTGAGAGAGAGCGAGTAAGCTGTGGCAAATTTACATTGTATATTGAGTCAATCTGGACACTTTTGTTTACAGAAGCAGTTGACTACTAGACATACATATATAATCTCACACACACACACACACACACACACACACACACACACACACACACACACACACACACACACACACACACACACACACACACACACACACACACACACACACACACACACACACACACACACACACACCCCATGTGGAGTCCGTCTGCTCTGACCTTTTCCTATCAATAGGGGGCTGAGATTCTCGCCAAGAGAAAGTTGCCTTGCCCTTCTTCTCGTCTGTCCATCTTTCCATTTATTTCTCTCCATCTCTCCTCCATCCCTCTGCCATTTTCCCAAGCTGTATGTCTGGGTAGAAATCTAATCTATGAGGTACAATAATAGCCTTGAATTTAAAGAGGAAAGAATACCTCTCTTTCTCTTGTGTTCTTCTGTCCTCATGTCTCTCTCTCTCTCTCTCTCTCTCTCTCTCTCTCTCTCAATTCAATTCAAAGTGCTTTATTAGCATGACGTAACAATGTAAATATTGCCAAAGCGTACTTTAGAGATTAAGTGATTCATTTACAATATGAACATAATTAAAATAATAATAATCAATACTGTCAACGGGACAATCAATAATCAAGGGTAAAAATATCCATACAATGGACAATAACAATGAAGTAGAGGACATGTGCAGGTTGGTTGGTCTGTCAGACACTGTCCCTCATTTTATGGCAAGCAGCAATGTAGTGTGCTGCCAACCCACAGCTCTCTGTATCTTTCACCAACAGGACAGGTAGCCTATTCTAATCAGAGAGGTCTTTGAAACCTTGAATATGGTTTTCAAGTTTGGGGAAATTATATATTTTTTTACATTATGTCAGGAAATGCAGCTCTGTCTCTAGTTTTGCTGTGGTGCAGTGGTTGCACAGCCTTTCCTCTATTTCCTCTACAGGGAGCCATGTTTTCCTGTGTCTACCCTTCTCAATGGCATGGCTGTGGTCACTGTTGCCTGTACTTTGTCAAATAGTTTGCCATGGTGTACTGTTGAGTTAGGGCCAGATAGCACTAAATTTTTTCTTCTTGTTCTTGTGTTTCCCAATAGGTAATGTAGTTTTGTTTTGACTGTGTTGTAATTTGGTTTATTCTGATTGAGGTTTCAGTGTGTTAGTTGAACAGGTTTGTGAACTCAGTCCCAGGACCAGCTGGATGAGGTGACTTTTTTCTTTGCTCAGCTCTTGGCATTTGCAGGGCTTGGTAATGATATGAGAGGGGGTCACTGTTTTGTTTCCAAAACTTAATTTCTCTTTTTTTATTATTATTATTATTAGTGAATATTGCCGTAGTTCTTCCCTGCATGCATTGTTTGTATTTTTCCTCTGGATATGTAGGATAATTGTCACGCCCTGGTCAAAGTATTTTGTGTTTATCTTTATGTATTTGGTCAGGCCAGGGTGTGGCATGGGGTTTTTGTAATTGTGGTGTGTTTGTCTTGGGGTTTTGGTGGTGGTATTGGGATTGTAGCTTAGTGGGTTGTCTAGCAAGGTCTATGGCTGTCTGGAGTGGTTCTCAATCAGAGGCAGGTGCTTATCGTTGTCTCTGATTGGGAACCATATTTAGGCAGCCATATTCTTTGAGTTTGTCGTGGGTGATTGTCCTTAGTGTCCTATGTGTACTCGTTGTTAGTTTGCACCAGATAGGCTGTTTCGGTTTCGTTTATTGTTTTTTGTAAGTTCGTGTTTCTTTGTTATATTAAACATGGATCGCAATCGACACGCTGCAGTTTGGTCCGACTCTCCTTCATCACCACTAGAAAACCGTTACAGAATCACCCACCACCAACGGACCAAGCGGCGTGTCAACAGGCAGGAGCAGCCGAAAAGGAGATGCTCACCAAGGATTTCTGGTCATGGGAGGAGATCTTCGACGGGAGAGGACCCTGGGCTAAACCAGGGAGTGTAGCCGCCCAAAGGAGCAACAGGAGAAGAGGCAACAGAGGCAGCAGCAGCAGGAGCAGCAGCAGCTACAGTGGGAGAGGTTGCACCACCTGGAGTTATGGACATGGGAGGAGGAATTGGACGGTAAAGGACCCTGGAATGAGCCTGGAGATTATTGTCGCCCCAAAGCCGAGCTGGAGGCAGCAAAAGCAGAGAGGCGGCATTATGAGGAGCTAGCACGGCAGAGCGGATGGAAGCCCGAGAGTCAGCCCCAAAATTTCTTGGGGGGCTTACAGGGAGTATGGCTATGCCAGGTAGGAGACCTGCGCAAACTCCCTGTGCTTACCGGGGGCTGGAGAGACCGGGCAGGCACCGTGTTATGCTGTGGAGCGCACGGTGTCTCCAGTGCGGGTGCACAGCCCGGTTCGGTATATTCCAGCTCCTCGTATCGGCCGGGCTAGAGTGGGCATCGAGCCAGGTAAGGTTGGGCAGGCTCGGTGCTCAAGAGCTCCAGTGCGCCTGCACGGTCCGGTCTATCCAGTACCACCTCCACACCCCAGCCCTCCGGTAGCAGCTCCCCGCACCAGGCTTCCTGTGCGTGTCCTCGATCCAGTACCACCAGTTCCAGCACCACGCACCAGGCCTTCAGTGTGCCTCGCCTGTTCAGCGCAGCCAGCGCTTTTCTCCTCTCCTGCGCTGCTGGAGTCTCCCGCCTGTTTAACGCAGCCAGAGCCTTCCTCCTCTACAGCGCTGCCGGAGCCTCCCGCCTGTTCAGCGCAGCCAGAGCCTTTCTCCTCTACAGCGCTGCCGGAGCCTCCCGCCTGTTCAGCGCAGCCAGAGCCTTCCTCCTCTACAGCGCTGCCGGAGCCTCCCGCCTGTTTAGCGCAGCCAGAGCCTTTCTCCTCTCCTGCGCTGCCGGAGTCTCACGCCTATCTAGCGCTGTTAGAGCTTTCCTCATCTCCAGCGCTGCCGGAGTCTTCCGCCTGTTTAGCGCAGCCAGAGCCTTCCTCCGACACAGCGCTGCAGGAGTCTCCCGCCTGTTCAGCGCAGCCAGAGCTGCCAGTCTGCATGAAGCAGCCAGAGCTGTCAGTCTGCATGGAGCAGTCAGAGCTGTCAGTCTGCATGGAGCAGCCAGAGCTGTCAGTCTACATGAAGCAGCCCGAGCTGCCAGTCTGCATGAAGCAGCCAGTCTACATGGAGCAGCCAGAGCTGTCAGTCCGCATGGAGCAGCCAGAGCTGTCAGTCCGCATGGAGCAGCCAGAGCTGTCAGTCTGCATGGAGCAGCCAGAGCTGTCAGTCCGCATGGAGCAGCCAGAGCTGTCAGTCTACATGAAGCAGCCCGAGCTGCCAGTCTGCATGAAGCAGCCAGTCTACATAGAGCAGCCAGAGCTGCCAGTCTGCATGAAGCAGCCAGAGCTGTCAGTCTGCATGGAGCAGTCAGAGCTGTCAGTCTGCATGGAGGAGCCAGAGCTGTCAGTCTACATGAAGCAGCCCGAGCTGCCAGTCTGCATGAAGCAGTCAGTCTACATGGAGCAGCCAGAGCTGTCAGTCCGCATGGAGCAGCCAGAGCTGTCAGTCTACATGAAGCAGCCCGAGCTGCCAGTCTGCATGAAGCAGCCAGTCTACATGGAGCAGCCAGAGCTGTCAGTCTGCATGAAGCAGCCAGAGCTGTCAGTCTGCATGGAGCAGCCAGTCTGCATGGAGCAGCCAGTCTGCACGGAGCTGTCAGTCTGCACGGAGCTGTCAGTCTGCACGGAGCTGTCAGTCTGTAAGGAGCTGCCAGTCTGCAAGGAGCTGCCAGTCTGCAAGGAGCTGCCAGTCAGCACGGAGCCGCCAGAGCGGTCAGTCTGTAAGAAGCCGCCAGAGCTGTCAGCCTATATGGAGCAGCTAGTGCCGCCAGTCTGCCCAGCGCCGCCAGTGCCCCCAGTCTGCCCAGCATCGCCAGTCTGCCCAGCGCCATCAGTCTGCCCAGCATCGCCAGTCTGCCCAGCATCGCCAGTCTGCCCAGCATCGCCAGTCTGCCCAGCATCGCCAGTCTGCCCAGCACCGCCAGTCTGCCCAGCGTCGTCAGTCTGCCCAGCGTCGTCAGTCTGCCCAGCGTCGTCAGTCTGCCCAGCGCCGCCAGTCTGCCCAGCGTCGCCAGTCTGCCCGGGCGTCGCCAGTCTGCCCGGCGCCGCCAGTCTGCCCGGCGCCGCCAGTCTGCCCGGCGCCGCCGGTCTGCCCAGCATCGCCAGTCTGCCAGACTCTTCCAGATCTGCCAGTCAGCCAGACTCTTCCAGATCTGCCAGTCAACCAGACTCTTCCAGATCTGCCAGTCAACCAGACTCTTCCAGATCTGCCAGTCAACCAGACTCTTCCAGATCTGCCAGTCAACCAGACTCTTCCAGATCTGCCAGTCAACCAGACTCTTCCAGATCTGCCAGTCAACCAGACTCTTCCAGATCTGCCAGTCAGCCAGGATCTGCCAGTCAGCCAGGATCTGCTGAAACCACCAGCCAGCCAGGAGCTGGTAGATCTATCTACCTGCCTGAGCTTCCTCTCACTCCTGAGCTTCCTCTCACTCCTGAGCTTCCTCTCACTCCTGAGCTTCCCTCTCACTCCTGAGCTTCCTCTCACTCCTGAGCTTTCTCTCACTCCTGAGCTTTCTCTCACTCCTGAGCTTTCTCTCACTCCTGAGCTTTCTCTCACTCCTGAGCTTTCTCTCACTCCCGAGCTTCCCCTCAGTCCCGAGCTGCCTCGGTCCCGAGCTGTCCTTCAGTCCCGATCTGTTCCTCAGTCCAGTGGGGTTCTGGGTGAGGACTACTAGGCCATGGTCGGCGGCGAGGGTGGACTATCCAGGGACGAAGGGAGAGGGGACTAAGACATTAAAGGAGTGGGGTCCACGCCCCGCGCCGGAGCCGCCACCATGGACAGACGCCCACCCGGACCCTCCCTATTGTTTTGAGGTGCGTTCGGGAGTCCGCACCTTAGGGGGGTTCTGTCACGCCCTGGTCAAAGTATTTTGTGTTTATCTTTATGTATTTGGTCAGGCCAGGGTGTGGCATGGGGTTTTTGTAATTGTGGTGTGTTTGTCTTGGGGTTTTGGTGGTGGTATTGGGATTGTAGCTTAGTGGGTTGTCTAGAAAGGTCTATGGCTGTCTGGAGTGGTTCTCAATCAGAGGCAGGTGCTTATCGTTGTCTCTGATTGGGAACCATATTTAGGCAGCCATATTCTTTGAGTTTGTCGTGGGTGATTGTCCTTAGTGTCCTATGTGTACTCGTTGTTAGTTTGCACCAGATAGGCTGTTTCGGTTTCGTTTATTGTTTTTTGTAAGTTCGTGTTTCTTTGTTATATTAAACATGGATCGCAATCGACACGCTGCAGTTTGGTCCGACTCTCCTTCATCACCACTAGAAAACCGTTACAATAATCTTACAGAACTGGATTTCAATGGGGTTTGTTTGTCTCATTGGCCGTCATTGTAAATAATAATTTGTTCTTAACTGACTTGCCTAGTTAAATAAAGGTTAAAAAAAATAATAATAATTAAAAACAATTGGGTGAAATCTTGTTTTGCAAGTGGATGCCACACCTCGCTGCCATAAAGTGCAATTAGTTCAATGACACATTCAATTAGTTTTAGCCAAATTTGTATAGGTATTTCCATTTGAATTAACTTTTTATGGCGTAGAATGCCCTACATGCTTTCTCTCTCAGTTTTCAGTAATTGTAGAGTGTCAGTACTCTATATATTTTAGACGCATTGAGAACTTTAGTCTAATTAAACTTTAGATCTGGATCTTCCCTGGGAAATTATTATTTTTATTATTTTTTCTTCTCAAATCAATTCAATTTAAGGGCTTTATTGGCATGGGAAACATATGTTAACATTGCCAAGGCAAGTGAAGTAGATAATAACAAAAGAGAAATGAAATGTAAAAAATTACAGTACACATTACACTGTGATGGTTTTTCACCCAGTAGATATGGGAGTTTATCAAAATTGGGTTTGTTTTCAAATTCTTTGTGGATCTGTGTAATTTGAGGGAAACATGTCTCTAATATGGTAATACACTTGGCAGGAGGTTAGGAAGTGCAGCTCAGTTTACACCTCATTTTGTGGGCAGTGTGCACATAGCCTGTCTTCTCTTGAGAACCAGGTCTGCCTACGGTGGCCTTTCTCAATAGCAAGGCTATGCTCACTGAATCTGTACATATGTAACGGATGTGAAACGGCTAGCTTAGTTAGCGGTGTGCGCTAAATAGCGTTTCAATCGGTGATGTCACTTGCTCTGAGACCTTGAAGTAGTAGTTCCCCTTGCTCTGCAAGAGCCGCGGCTTTTGTGGAGCGATGGGTAACGATGCTTCCCGGATGAGTGGTTGATGTTTGCAGAGGGTCCCTGGTTCGCGCCCGGGTATGGGCGAGGGGACGTTATACTGTTACACATAGTCAAGGTTTTTCTTAACTTTGGGTCAAGTATTCTGGTCAAGTATTCTGGTCAAGTATTCTGCCGCTGTGTTCTCTGTGTTTAGGGTCAAATAGCATTCTAGTTTGCTCAGTTTTTTTGTTAATTCTTTCCAATGTGTCCATAAAGGGCATTGGGTTCTATAACTGATTCGGATTTTATGTTCCTTTTGATGGCATATGTCTGGGGTCGGCGGCGAGGGTTCCCGGTGGAGCTGGGTCTACGTCCCTCACCAAAGCCGCCACCGCGGAGAAATGCCCACCCAGACCCTCCCCTATAGGTTCACGTTTTGTGGCCGGAGTCCGCACCTTTGGGGGGGGCGGTACTGTCACGCCCTGACCTTAGCTTTTTATGTCTCTATTTTGGTTTGGTCAGGGTGTGATTTGGGTGGGCATTCTATGTTCCTTTTCTATGTTCCGTTTCGGTTATTCCCTTTGTTATTTTGTTATAGTGTTCAGTTTTACTAAAGAAAGCATGAACACTTACCACACTGCGCTTTGGTCTGATGATTCCTCTTCTTCAGATGACGAAAACCGTTACAGTTGCTCTTGACGCATATCCCACTGTAGTTATTGGGGTCAAATTTGTCTACACTTTTGTAGATTGGGGTAATCCGTCCTTGGATCCAAATATTGGAGAAGATGCCAGAGCTAAGGATGATATTAAAGAGTTTTCGTATAGCCAATTGGAATTTGTGGTCTGTATATTTTATAATTTCATTAAAGATAATGTCAACACCACAGGGCTTTTTGGGTTAGAGGGTTTATATATTGTCCTGTAGTCCATTCAATAGAATTGGAGAATCTAGTGGGTTCTAGTAGTCTGTAATAGTTGATTCTAAGATTTGTATTTGATCATGTATATTTTTTTGCTATTTGTTCTTTGTTATAGGGCAAAAAATACTGGAGATGTGGTTTTCCCATACATCTCCATTTTGGATAGATAACTCTTCGTGTTGTTTGTTTAGTGTTTTCCAATTTTCCCAGAATTGTTTAGAGTCTATGGATTCTTCAATTCCATTGAGCTGATTTCTGACGTGCTGTTCCTTCTTTTTCCGTAGTGTATTTCTGTATTGCTTTAGTGATCCACCGTAGTGAAGGTGGAGGCTCAGGTTTTCTGCGCCTCCATGTTTTTGGTTGGATAGGTTTCTCAATTTCTTTCTTAGGTTTTTGCATTCATCGAATAATTTGTCATTGTTGTTCATTTTCTTTGGTTTTCTGTTTAAAATGGTTAGATATGATAGGGAAGCTGAGGGGTTTTCTACTGCCAAGTTTGCACCTTAACTATTACAGTGGAACGTTTTGTTCAGGAAATTGTCTAAAAGTGATTGAATTTGTTGTTGCCTAATTGATTGAGTATTGATCTGTTCAAGTAGACTGTGAATTTGCTGGTCTGATAGGGGTGTCAGTGGGCTGACTGTGGACGCTCTGAGAGACTCTGGGTTGAGGTCAGTACGACTGTCAAGAGATGACCTATAGGTGTACCTAACATAGGAGTCCACTCAAAGCCTCCCATTGACTATGTACATACCCAGCGTGCGACAGAGCTGCAGGAGTTGTGACCCGTTTTTGTTGGTTATGTTGTCGTAGTTGTGCCTTGGGGGGCATATGGGGGAGGGAATGCTGTCACCTCCAGGTAGGTGTTAGTCTCCCTGTACGCTGAGGGTGTCAGGTTCTTGTCCAGTTCTGGCATTTAGGTCGTCACAGACTAGTACATGTCCCATGTCCCCTCCAGAAAGAAGAAGCTGTCTTCAGTAGTCTACAGTACCCTAACCAAAAACCGTGGAAAGATGGCAGCATTTGTGCAGAACTGAAAGCGCGAACCACTGCATTTAACCATGGCAAGGTGACTGGGAATATGGCAGAATACAGTGTAGCTATTCCCTCCGCAAGGCAATCAAACAGGCAAAACATTCATATAGAGACAAAGTGAAGTCGCAATTCAACGGCTCAGACACAAGACGTATATAGCAAGGTCTACAGACAATCCCGGACTACAAAAGGAAAATCAGCACAGCACGAGATCAGTACAGGTGCATCAAAGCTGGGACCGAGAGACTGAAAAATAAGCTTCTATCTCAAGGCCATCAGACTGTTTAATAGCCATCACTAGCACATTAGACGCTGCTGCCTATATACATAAACTTGAAATCAATGTAATAAATGGAACACTAGTCACTTTAATAATGTTTACGTATTTTGCATTACTCATCTCATATGTATCAACTATATTCTATTATATTCTGTATCTTAGTCTATGCCGCTCTGACATTGCTCGTCCATATATTTATACATTCTGAATTCCATTCCATTACGTAGATTTGTGTGTATTGGGTATATGTGGTGAAATTGTTAGATATTACTTGTTAGATATTGCTGCACTGTCGGAGCTAGAAGCACAAGCATTTCGCTACACTCGCATTAACATCTGCTACACACTTATATGTGACCTATACAATTTCATTTAATTTCATTAAAGTATAGGGATTCTGTTGGGTTGATAGAGGTAGCTCACAGGAGGACATTTTTCTCTGTTGAGATCATTTCCTTTTGAATTTGTAGCCAAATGTAAAATGTTCCTGATTTGATTCATTTAATAGAGTGAATTAGGTCTGCTCTACACCAAATTAGCATACCCCCATAGTCCCTTCCCTGTTTCACACCTGATAGTTTGGTGGATGGGAGTACCAGCTCTCTGTAAACTAGAGGGCAAGCAGTGGGTCCGTCTCCTCTGTATCATATTTCTTGTAGGATGACAATGTCTGTATTTCCCGATTCTTTGATGAAGTCCAGGTTCCTGCTCTTTGGGCCAAAGGCAGTTGACCTCAGGCCTTGGATGTTCCAGGATGAGATAGTGAAGCCTTTGTGTTCCATAAAGTGTCCAGTGTTGTTGGTCGTGTGGTTTGGCCTCAGGCCAGTAAGTGTGAGCAGAGCCTGCTGAGCATCTGGTACATACATGGCTTGGGCTAGAGAAAGAGTGGGGGTTGGGCCTGTTTGCCCACTCACGGCCTGGTGGGATTTGTGACTCCCATGTTGAGGCCCTCTTTGTGGGAGTGTGGGTCATGGGGTGGGCAGGAGGGGCATAAGTCTGTTCTGAGGGGGCCCAAATGGGGTGTGGGCATGGTTGGCTTGGGGGTTTTGACTGGTTGGGATGGGGGTGTGGATGTGGCTGGTGGTGCTGTGGTCTGGATGTAGGTCCTCTTGGCGTGGATCCTCTCTATGTAGGTCCAGTGGGGGGTCAATAGACACTAATTGAATGTGTCTATTGATCTGTTGCTCCTGTGTGAGGTGTTGGAGCTGCGGTTGAGGGCGATATTCTTTTGGGTCCGGGCAAAGGTGGGCGCTGCTTTCTTGTATAGTTGGACCTGGTCATAAAGTCTGCTCAAGTCCAGGGTGGAGTGATGGGCCAGGTAAATATTTGATTTTGAGCCACAGTCGCGGGAAATACTTGCATTTACCCACTGTATGTTAGCAGGTTGTTTGTGCCTGTGTGTATTATTATGTGGCTAGGTGAACCTAGTTGGTCCTCAGACAGAAGGTCTAGGGCGTGCTGGGTGTTTGGACACCAGAGTTTAGACACACTGTGTTTGGCAAAAAGTTATTTTTCTTGTATATATTTCCCGTTTGAGTCCATAAGGAGTACAATCTGTGGCTTGTGTATGTCCTTAGTGGGTGTGGGAGGGTTGTAAGGAGGGCTATCTGGGTGGCACAGGGGGGGTGCTCAAAGAGGGTGGGATCCCCTGGGCTTGGGGGGGGTTCTTCATTTGTCTGTCCTGCTGTTAAATTGAGGCTATGGTCAGGGTCTGGGGTGGACTGATCTGCTGTGGTGTCAAGACTTTGGCAGGGGGCTGAGGTGGACTGTTCTACTGGCTTCTCTGTGGGGGTTGCCAGCTCTCTAATAGGTTGTTCTCTGTCACACTCCATCCCCCACACCCTCTCCTCCAGCACAAATCCTCTCTTCTAGTGCTCTGTTCTTCTCCTGCTCTTTCTCCTGTTGATGTTGTCTCACCACAGTCCAGAGTGCAGATATGTCTCTATCCACCTCCAGCTCTCCGGGTCTGGTTGAGGGGGTGTTGTTGAGCTGAACTATTTTTTGACCTGCCTGGACTGTGTTCCACTGCTGTTCCAGCTCCACCTGCCTTACCTCCAGCTGGGTGAATTTATCCATAATTGTAGTGAGGGAGTAGTACTCAGTGTTGGGAGGATGACTTTCTGCTTGGTGTTGCTCGTCTGTGGGGTTGATTATTGAAGAGGTCTGGTCTGACATGCTCGGGGTGGAGGTATCTTTCTCAAGAGAGAACTTATCCTGCTGAGCTATCTCTTTGATAAGGTGAATGAATGTCCAGCTGAAACTGTTTGGGGTTGCCCTGTACCATTACTGTCTATACATAACTGAATAACCTCTGGTAGCAGAGCATTCCATGATGACATGGCTCTATACATAACGGTTTGGGTACCGTGAAGAAACCCATACTGGCGTGTCTGGTGGGATTTATGTCTGTTGGAAGTTAATGCAAATAAATTATATAATTGGATAGACATTGTCAACACACAAATGTTTCTTATAAAGACTAAATGAGAAGTGGTCAATTTCTCATCAACCCTCAACCATGAAAGACTGTCATGCATGTTGTTGATGTTAGTTTGGTATGTGCTGTTAAGGGCAAGGCGTGCTGCTCTGTTTTGGGCCAGCTGCAGCTTTGCTAGGTGTTTCTTAGCTGCACATGAACATATTACTGGAAAGTAATCAAGATAGGACAATATCAGAGCCTGAATAACTAGTGCAGTTGATCTGTGTGTCAAAAATGCAGAATATATTTTTATAACAATCATGCCTCTCCCCATTTTCCCCAATATGACTTCACCATGATAATTGACCATCCACTGTTATTTCTAGGAGTTCCACTTCTTCAGTGGTCACACCCTTTATGCACAACTCCAGTTAAGGGTTAAGGTTTGGGATAGGGTGTAAAATATGTAAAACAAGTATCCACCACTGGGATCAAACATGCACCTGTCTGATCCAGAGTCATGGGATTGTGCCCATCTGTCATCTTATATACTCATCTCTTCATCTTATGCAATAACGTTTACTTCTACAGACATACAGAAAGACACACACATACACGTTTTTAAACAACAAATTGTTTAAAATAACAATTGTTATTAAACATGTTTGTGAGCTCAATGCACTCATGGCGCAGTTTCTCTAGAGATAAATCAGATCAAGCCCGAACTGTGCGATGTAATAGGGAGTTGTAGTTTCTAACAGGACAACATTCGACATAGTTTATTTAGCGCAGAAAATGTGTTAATTATCTACAATGACCATAATCCATTGCTCGCCTACTTGTCCGATCTGTGTGTTTCTCTTACGCCTGCTACTTTAGGTTAGTGTGGGGCAGACACAGAGAGGGAGAGAAGTGACCGAAGAATGCGCGATGGAGAGGGATAGAGAGCAATTGCTTCGAGAGGTATCTGTACCTGCAAATACATGATCTAAGTGATTTGATATTTGGTATTCAGCAGTCATAAAATATGCGTTATTTACTTTGAAGCACTACTAAAATAGTGATTTTGTCAGACAGCATAGGCAGCAGCTCTATAGAGATGAGTTGGAATGAAATACAAATACAAAACTACAACTCCCTCCTACATCAAACAGTTCAGGCTGTAAAGTCATGAAATAAAACAAATGTAATATACCCAACAGC